>NW_026711980.1:1652072-1982487 GCF_026419965.1 Kogia breviceps
AAGTGAGGCCTTGATTCTGTGACTCACTCAAGGCCTGCTCATGTCTTTCACTATGACCTTTCGCTGACCCAACCAAGGTGTTTATGCTGCTCCTAAGTCGTACCCTGACTGTGTCTGCAGCTAGGGGGCTGACGCTAGGCCTCACTCAGGCCCTGACGTTCTCCATAAGTCAGGTCTGACGCTGTCCCTACCGAAAATCTTGACGCAGGTCCTAAATTTTAGGCCTTGATTCTCTAAGTAACTAAGGTCTTGACACCAAATCTACGTCATTAACTGACACTACCCCTAGACCTTAATCTAATCTTGACTTTAGCTAACGTCAAGTTTAGGGAAAGAGATTCTTTACGATGAAATTCTTTCATCATATGAATATTGGTTTCTTAAAACAATAATTTTTAAACTCTTGTTAACCTTAAACAAAGTGTACTCAACTGCTGTGGAATATTCCTTCATAGCAGCGTGCATGGTTCACTTTTACATTCTTGTGTGTTGGCCTTCAGGGTTCTTGCAGGAATGGCTCCTCTTATGCTAACTAAATCATCCCTGATGCTGAACATAAATAAGGCGCTGAAATTACTCCCGATGCTCTGAACCTGTCCCTAACTACGGCCTGGAGACTCGTGCTAAACCAGGCCCTGACACTGTCCCAAACCAAGACCCTGACATTACACGTAACTCGGACCCTGACACTACTCCTAGCTCACTCCCTGACACTATACCGAACAAAGCCCGTAATGATATTCCTAACTCAGACCCTGACACTGACTCTTAACTAAGGCCCTACTGCCGCCAATATCTAAAGTCCTGATGCTATCCTGAGTTAATATCCTGACCCAGGTCTTACCAAGGTCCTGAAACTGACCCAAAGTAAGCCTTGATGCTGTTTGAAAATGAGGCCCTGAGGCTCTCCCTAACAGAGGCCCTGATAATGTCTTTAGTGAAGACCCTCACGCTGATCCCACAGAGGCCCTTCCGCTGCTCCTAAGTCATGCCCTGACAGTGTCCCGAACTCAGGCCCTAAAGATAAGCCTCACTTAGGCCCTTTGGCTGTACCTTCCTTATGCTCTGACGCTGTCTGTATAGGAAGCCCTGGCAGTGGTCCTGATTTAGGCCCTCACGCTGGTCCTAAGTAAGGCCCTGAGGCTCTCAATAACGAAGGTCTTCACGCTTTTCCTGGGTCATTTCGTGACCCTATCCCTGGCCCGGAACCTGACTCTGTCCCAAGCTCATGTCCTGCATCTTATCCTAAATGAAACCCTAATACTCTCCCAAACTAAGCCCTGACGAAACCTAACAAAGGCCTTGACACTATCTCTCACGAACGCCCGGAATCTGTCCCTAATGGTCCCTGCTGCAATCAATAACTAAAAAAAGGACACTGTCCTGAGCTAATATCCTGACTCATTTCTATCCACTGTCCTGATACTTTCCAAAAGAAAGCCTGTTGCCGTCCTTAAGTGAAGACCTGAGGCTGTTCCTAACTCAGGCCCTGAAGCTTTCCCTAACTGAGGCCTTGATTCTGTGACTAACACAGGCCCTGTTCATGTCTTTCACTATGACCTGCATGCTGACCCCACAAAGGCCCTGATGCTGTTCCTACGTCATGCCCTGACTGTGTCTCCAGCAGGTGGGCTGGCACTAGGCCTCACTTAGGCCTAGACGTTCTCCCTAAGTCAGGCTCTGACGATGTCCCTACCCGAAGCCCTGACACAGGTCCTAAATTAGGCCCTGATTCTCTAAATAACTAAGGTCTTGACACCAACCCAGGTCATTTTCTGACACTATCCCTGGCTCGGATCATGACTCTGTCCCAAGGTAATGTCCTGCATCTTATCCTAATTGAAACCCTAATACTCTCCCTAACTAAGGCCCGGACTAATCCTAATTAAGGCATTGACCCTATCTCTCACTAAGGCCCAGAATCTATCCCTAACATGGGCCCTGCTGCAATCAATAATGAAAATCCGGACACTATCCTGAGCTAATATGCTGACACATTTCTATCCACGGACCTGACACAGTCCCAAAGAAAGGCCTGTCGCTGTCCTTAAATGAAGACCTGAGGCTGTGCCTAACTCAGGCCCTGAAGCTTTCCCTAACGGAGGTCTCGATTCTCTGACTCACTCAGGCCCCTGCTCATGTCCTTAACTATGACCCGAATGCTGACCCAACAAAGGCCCGGATGCTGCTTCGACGTCATGCCCTGACACTGTCTCCAGCTAGGGGCCTGAAGCTGGGCCTCACTCAGGCCCTCTTGCTTGCCCTAAGTCCGGTCCTGATGCTGGTTCTAAATAAGGCCCTCAGGTTCTCAGTAACTAAGGTCTTGACACTATCCCGAGGTCATTTGCTGACACAATCCCTAGACTTTACCCTAACCCTGTCCCTAGCTAATGTCCTGCCTCTTATGCTAACTGAAGCCCTTATGCTGTGCCCATGTCAGGACCTGAATTGAGTCCCCATGCCGTGACACTGTCCCTAACTAAGGCCTGGATGTTAGGCCTAACTCAAGGCCTGACACTGTCCCTAACTAAGGCCCTGATGCCATCAATATCTAAAGTCCTCACACTATCCTCAGCTAATTTACTATCCCATCTCTTACTAAGGTCCTGAAAATATCGCTAAGTAAGCCGTGACGCTGTCCCTAACAGAAGGCCTGCTCATGTCTTTAACGAAGACCATAATGCTGATCCAACAACGGCACTGATGCTGCTCCTGTGTCACGCCCTGACAGTGTCCCCACCTACAGGAATGACGCTAGGCCTCACTCAGGCCCTGTCGCTCACCCCAAGCCAGTCCGGGATGCGATTTTTACATGAAGCCCTAACATTGCTTCTAAAGAAGGCCCTGATGCTCTCAGTAACTAAGGTCTTGACACTATCTCTCACTAAGGCCTGGAATCTGTCCCTAACATGGGTCCTGCTGCAATCAATAACTAAAATCCGGACACTATCCTGTGCTAATATGCTGACACATTTCTATCCAAGGTTCTGACACTGTCCCAAAGAGAGCCCTGTCTCTCTCCTTAACTGAAGACGTGAGGCTGTGCCTAACTCAGGCCCTGAAGCATTCCTTAACCGAGGCCTTGATTCTGTGACTCACTCAAGCCCTGCTCATGTCTTTCACTATGACCCGAATGCTGACTCCACAAACGCCCTGATACTGCTCCTAAGTCATGCCCTGACAGTGTCTGCATCTAGGGGCCTGACGCTAGGCCTCACTCAGGCCCTCACCTTCTCCCTATACCAGGCTCTGACACTGTCCCTACCCGAAGCCCTGGCACAGATCCTAAATTAGGCCCTGATTCTATAAGTAACTAAGGGCTTGATTCCAAACCTAGGTCATTACCTGACACTAGCCCTAGACCTGAACGTAAACTTCTCTTTTGCTAATGTTAAATTTAGCTAAAGAGATTCTTTAGGATGAAATTCCTTCATCTTCTGAATAGAGTTTTCTGAAAAAAATAATGTTTAAACTCTTACTGAACTTAAACAAAATGTACTCAACTTCTGTGGAATATTCCTTTATACCAGCGTGTATGGTTTCCTTCTGCATCTGCGTGTGTTGGCTTTCAGGGTGCTTGTAGGAATGCCTCCTGTTATGCTAACTAACTAACTCTTATTATGCTAAATCCCTGATGTTGTCCCTAATAACTTCAGGAAACTCCTCCCAAGGCTGTGAACCTGTCCCAAACTAAGGCCTGGAGGCTCATCCTAGCTCAGGCTCTGACACTGTCCCTAGCAAAGGCCCTGACACAACTCCTAGCTCAGTCCCTGACACTATACCTCTGATCCCACAGAGGCCCTTCTGCTGCTCCTAAGTCATGCCCTGACAGTGTCCCGAACTCAGGCCCTAAAGATAAGCCTCACTTAGGCCCTTTGGCTGTACCTTCCTTATGCTCTGACGCTGTCTGTATAGGAAGCCCTGGCAGTGGTCCTGATTTAGGCCCTCACGCTGGTCCTAAGTAAGGCCCTGAGGCTCTCAATAACGAAGGTGTTCACGCTTTTCCTGGGTCATTTCGTGACGCTGTCCCTGGCCCGGAACCTGACTCTGTCCCAAGCTCATGTCCTGCATCTTATCCTAAATGAAACCCTAATAGTATCCCTAACTAAGCCCTGACCAATCCGAACAAAGGCCTTGACACTATCTCTCACTAAAGCCCGGAATCTGTCCCTAACATGGGACCTGTTGCAATCAATAACTAAAATCCGGACACTGTCCTGAGGTAATTTCCTGACACATTTCTATGCACGATCCTGACACTGTCCCAAACCGGTCGGTGTAATTAAATGAAGACCTGATGCTGTGCCTAACTCAGGCCCTGAAGCTTTCCCTAAGTGAGGCCTTGATTCTGTGACTCACTCAAGGCCTGCTCATGTCTTTCACTATGACCTTTCGCTGACCCAACCAAGGTGTTTATGCTGCTCCTAAGTCGTACCCTGACTGTGTCTGCAGCTAGGGGGCTGACGCTAGGCCTCACTCAGGCCCTGACGTTCTCCATAAGTCAGGTCTGACGCTGTCCCTACCGAAAATCTTGACGCAGGTCCTAAATTTTAGGCCTTGATTCTCTAAGTAACTAAGGTCTTGACACCAAATGTAGGTCATTAACTGACACTACCCCTAGACCTTAATCTAATCTTGACTTTAGCTAACGTCAAGTTTAGGGAAAGAGATTCTTTACGATGAAATTCTTTCATCATATGAATATTGGTTTCTTAAAACAATAATTTTTAAACTCTTGTTAACCTTAAACAAAGTGTACTCAACTGCTGTGGAATATTCCTTCATAGCAGCGTGCATGGTTCACTTTTACATTCTTGTGTGTTGGCCTTCAGGGTTCTTGCAGGAATGGCTCCTCTTATGCTAACTAAATCATCCCTGATGCTGAACATAAATAAGGCGCTGAAATTACTCCCGATGCTCTGAACCTGTCCCTAACTACGGCCTGGAGACTCGTGCTAAACCAGGCCCTGACACTGTCCCAAACCAAGACCCTGACATTACACGTAACTCGGACCCTGACACTACTCCTAGCTCACTCCCTGACACTATACCGAACAAAGCCCGTAATGATATTCCTAACTCAGACCCTGACACTGACTCTTAACTAAGGCCCTACTGCCGCCAATATCTAAAGTCCTGATGCTATCCTGAGTTAATATCCTGACCCAGGTCTTACCAAGGTCCTGAAACTGACCCAAAGTAAGCCTTGATGCTGTTTGAAAATGAGGCCCTGAGGCTCTCCCTAACAGAGGCTCTGATAATGTCTTTAGTGAAGACCCTCACGCTGATCCCACAGAGGCCCTTCCGCTGCTCCTAAGTCATGCCCTGACAGTGTCCCGAACTCAGGCCCTAAAGATAAGCCTCACTTAGGCCCTTTGGCTGTACCTTCCTTATGCTCTGACGCTGTCTGTATAGGAAGCCCTGGCAGTGGTCCTGATTTAGGCCCTCACGCTGGTCCTAAGTAAGGCCCTGAGGCTCTCAATAACGAAGGTCTTCACGCTTTTCCTGGGTCATTTCGTGACCCTATCCCTGGCCCGGAACCTGACTCTGTCCCAAGCTCATGTCCTGCATCTTATCCTAAATGAAACCCTAATACTCTCCCAAACTAAGCCCTGACGAAACCTAACAAAGGCCTTGACACTATCTCTCACGAACGCCCGGAATCTGTCCCTAATGGTCCCTGCTGCAATCAATAACTAAAAAAAGGACACTGTCCTGAGCTAATATCCTGACTCATTTCTATCCACTGTCCTGATACTTTCCAAAAGAAAGCCTGTTGCCGTCCTTAAGTGAAGACCTGAGGCTGTTCCTAACTCAGGCCCTGAAGCTTTCCCTAACTGAGGCCTTGATTCTGTGACTAACACAGGCCCTGTTCATGTCTTTCACTATGACCTGCATGCTGACCCCACAAAGGCCCTGATGCTGTTCCTACGTCATGCCCTGACTGTGTCTCCAGCAGGTGGGCTGGCACTAGGCCTCACTTAGGCCTAGACGTTCTCCCTAAGTCAGGCTCTGACGATGTCCCTACCCGAAGCCCTGACACAGGTCCTAAATTAGGCCCTGATTCTCTAAATAACTAAGGTCTTGACACCAACCCAGGTCATTTTCTGACACTATCCCTGGCTCGGATCATGACTCTGTCCCAAGGTAATGTCCTGCATCTTATCCTAATTGAAACCCTAATACTCTCCCTAACTAAGGCCCGGACTAATCCTAATTAAGGCATTGACCCTATCTCTCACTAAGGCCCAGAATCTATCCCTAACATGGGCCCTGCTGCAATCAATAATGAAAATCCGGACACTATCCTGAGCTAATATGCTGACACATTTCTATCCACGGACCTGACACAGTCCCAAAGAAAGGCCTGTCGCTGTCCTTAAATGAAGACCTGAGGCTGTGCCTAACTCAGGCCCTGAAGCTTTCCCTAACGGAGGCCTCGATTCTCTGACTCACTCAGGCCCCTGCTCATGTCCTTAACTATGACCCGAATGCTGACCCAACAAAGGCCCGGATGCTGCTTCGACGTCATGCCCTGACACTGTCTCCAGCTAGGGGCCTGAAGCTGGGCCTCACTCAGGCCCTCTTGCTTGCCCTAAGTCCGGTCCTGATGCTGGTTCTAAATAAGGCCCTCAGGTTCTCAGTAACTAAGGTCTTGACACTATCCCGAGGTCATTTGCTGACACAATCCCTAGACTTTACCCTAACCCTGTCCCTAGCTAATGTCCTGCCTCTTATGCTAACTGAAGCCCTTATGCTGTGCCCATGTCAGGACCTGAATTGAGTCCCCATGCCGTGACACTGTCCCTAACTAAGGCCTGGATGTTAGGCCTAACTCAAGGCCTGACACTGTCCCTAACTAAGGCCCTGATGCCATCAATATCTAAAGTCCTCACACTATCCTCAGCTAATTTACTATCCCATCTCTTACTAAGGTCCTGAAAATATCGCTAAGTAAGCCGTGACGCTGTCCCTAACAGAAGGCCTGCTCATGTCTTTAACGAAGACCATAATGCTGATCCAACAACGGCACTGATGCTGCTCCTGTGTCACGCCCTGACAGTGTCCCCACCTACAGGAATGACGCTAGGCCTCACTCAGGCCCTGTCGCTCACCCCAAGCCAGTCCGGGATGCGATTTTTACATGAAGCCCTAACATTGCTTCTAAAGAAGGCCCTGATGCTCTCAGTAACTAAGGTCTTGACACTATCTCTCACTAAGGCCTGGAATCTGTCCCTAACATGGGTCCTGCTGCAATCAATAACTAAAATCCGGACACTATCCTGTGCTAATATGCTGACACATTTCTATCCAAGGTTCTGACACTGTCCCAAAGAGAGCCCTGTCTCTCTCCTTAACTGAAGACGTGAGGCTGTGCCTAACTCAGGCCCTGAAGCATTCCTTAACCGAGGCCTTGATTCTGTGACTCACTCAAGCCCTGCTCATGTCTTTCACTATGACCCGAATGCTGACTCCACAAACGCCCTGATACTGCTCCTAAGTCATGCCCTGACAGTGTCTGCATCTAGGGGCCTGACGCTAGGCCTCACTCAGGCCCTCACCTTCTCCCTATACCAGGCTCTGACACTGTCCCTACCCGAAGCCCTGGCACAGATCCTAAATTAGGCCCTGATTCTATAAGTAACTAAGGGCTTGATTCCAAACCTAGGTCATTACCTGACACTAGCCCTAGACCTGAACGTAAATTTCTCTTTTGCTAATGTTAAATTTAGCTAAAGAGATTCTTTAGGATGAAATTCCTTCATCTTCTGAATAGAGTTTTCTGAAAAAAATAATGTTTAAACTCTTACTGAACTTAAACAAAATGTACTCAACTTCTGTGGAATATTCCTTTATACCAGCGTGTATGGTTTCCTTCTGCATCTGCGTGTGTTGGCTTTCAGGGTGCTTGTAGGAATGCCTCCTGTTATGCTAACTAACTAACTCTTATTATGCTAAATCCCTGATGTTGTCCCTAATAACTTCAGGAAACTCCTCCCAAGGCTGTGAACCTGTCCCAAACTAAGGCCTGGAGGCTCATCCTAGCTCAGGCTCTGACACTGTCCCTAGCAAAGGCCCTGACACAACTCCTAGCTCAGTCCCTGACACTATACCTCTGATCCCACAGAGGCCCTTCTGCTGCTCCTAAGTCATGCCCTGACAGTGTCCCGAACTCAGGCCCTAAAGATAAGCCTCACTTAGGCCCTTTGGCTGTACCTTCCTTATGCTCTGACGCTGTCTGTATAGGAAGCCCTGGCAGTGGTCCTGATTTAGGCCCTCACGCTGGTCCTAAGTAAGGCCCTGAGGCTCTCAATAACGAAGGTGTTCACGCTTTTCCTGGGTCATTTCGTGACGCTGTCCCTGGCCCGGAACCTGACTCTGTCCCAAGCTCATGTCCTGCATCTTATCCTAAATGAAACCCTAATAGTATCCCTAACTAAGCCCTGACCAATCCGAACAAAGGCCTTGACACTATCTCTCACTAAAGCCCGGAATCTGTCCCTAACATGGGACCTGTTGCAATCAATAACTAAAATCCGGACACTGTCCTGAGGTAATTTCCTGACACATTTCTATGCACGATCCTGACACTGTCCCAAACCGGTCGGTGTAATTAAATGAAGACCTGATGCTGTGCCTAACTCAGGCCCTGAAGCTTTCCCTAAGTGAGGCCTTGATTCTGTGACTCACTCAAGGCCTGCTCATGTCTTTCACTATGACCTTTCGCTGACCCAACCAAGGTGTTTATGCTGCTCCTAAGTCGTACCCTGACTGTGTCTGCAGCTAGGGGGCTGACGCTAGGCCTCACTCAGGCCCTGACGTTCTCCATAAGTCAGGTCTGACGCTGTCCCTACCGAAAATCTTGACGCAGGTCCTAAATTTTAGGCCTTGATTCTCTAAGTAACTAAGGTCTTGACACCAAATCTACGTCATTAACTGACACTACCCCTAGACCTTAATCTAATCTTGACTTTAGCTAACGTCAAGTTTAGGGAAAGAGATTCTTTACGATGAAATTCTTTCATCATATGAATATTGGTTTCTTAAAACAATAATTTTTAAACTCTTGTTAACCTTAAACAAAGTGTACTCAACTGCTGTGGAATATTCCTTCATAGCAGCGTGCATGGTTCACTTTTACATTCTTGTGTGTTGGCCTTCAGGGTTCTTGCAGGAATGGCTCCTCTTATGCTAACTAAATCATCCCTGATGCTGAACATAAATAAGGCGCTGAAATTACTCCCGATGCTCTGAACCTGTCCCTAACTACGGCCTGGAGACTCGTGCTAAACCAGGCCCTGACACTGTCCCAAACCAAGACCCTGACATTACACGTAACTCGGACCCTGACACTACTCCTAGCTCACTCCCTGACACTATACCGAACAAAGCCCGTAATGATATTCCTAACTCAGACCCTGACACTGACTCTTAACTAAGGCCCTACTGCCGCCAATATCTAAAGTCCTGATGCTATCCTGAGTTAATATCCTGACCCAGGTCTTACCAAGGTCCTGAAACTGACCCAAAGTAAGCCTTGATGCTGTTTGAAAATGAGGCCCTGAGGCTCTCCCTAACAGAGGCCCTGATAATGTCTTTAGTGAAGACCCTCACGCTGATCCCACAGAGGCCCTTCCGCTGCTCCTAAGTCATGCCCTGACAGTGTCCCGAACTCAGGCCCTAAAGATAAGCCTCACTTAGGCCCTTTGGCTGTACCTTCCTTATGCTCTGACGCTGTCTGTATAGGAAGCCCTGGCAGTGGTCCTGATTTAGGCCCTCACGCTGGTCCTAAGTAAGGCCCTGAGGCTCTCAATAACGAAGGTCTTCACGCTTTTCCTGGGTCATTTCGTGACCCTATCCCTGGCCCGGAACCTGACTCTGTCCCAAGCTCATGTCCTGCATCTTATCCTAAATGAAACCCTAATACTCTCCCAAACTAAGCCCTGACGAAACCTAACAAAGGCCTTGACACTATCTCTCACGAACGCCCGGAATCTGTCCCTAATGGTCCCTGCTGCAATCAATAACTAAAAAAAGGACACTGTCCTGAGCTAATATCCTGACTCATTTCTATCCACTGTCCTGATACTTTCCAAAAGAAAGCCTGTTGCCGTCCTTAAGTGAAGACCTGAGGCTGTTCCTAACTCAGGCCCTGAAGCTTTCCCTAACTGAGGCCTTGATTCTGTGACTAACACAGGCCCTGTTCATGTCTTTCACTATGACCTGCATGCTGACCCCACAAAGGCCCTGATGCTGTTCCTACGTCATGCCCTGACTGTGTCTCCAGCAGGTGGGCTGGCACTAGGCCTCACTTAGGCCTAGACGTTCTCCCTAAGTCAGGCTCTGACGATGTCCCTACCCGAAGCCCTGACACAGGTCCTAAATTAGGCCCTGATTCTCTAAATAACTAAGGTCTTGACACCAACCCAGGTCATTTTCTGACACTATCCCTGGCTCGGATCATGACTCTGTCCCAAGGTAATGTCCTGCATCTTATCCTAATTGAAACCCTAATACTCTCCCTAACTAAGGCCCGGACTAATCCTAATTAAGGCATTGACCCTATCTCTCACTAAGGCCCAGAATCTATCCCTAACATGGGCCCTGCTGCAATCAATAATGAAAATCCGGACACTATCCTGAGCTAATATGCTGACACATTTCTATCCACGGACCTGACACAGTCCCAAAGAAAGGCCTGTCGCTGTCCTTAAATGAAGACCTGAGGCTGTGCCTAACTCAGGCCCTGAAGCTTTCCCTAACGGAGGCCTCGATTCTCTGACTCACTCAGGCCCCTGCTCATGTCCTTAACTATGACCCGAATGCTGACCCAACAAAGGCCCGGATGCTGCTTCGACGTCATGCCCTGACACTGTCTCCAGCTAGGGGCCTGAAGCTGGGCCTCACTCAGGCCCTCTTGCTTGCCCTAAGTCCGGTCCTGATGCTGGTTCTAAATAAGGCCCTCAGGTTCTCAGTAACTAAGGTCTTGACACTATCCCGAGGTCATTTGCTGACACAATCCCTAGACTTTACCCTAACCCTGTCCCTAGCTAATGTCCTGCCTCTTATGCTAACTGAAGCCCTTATGCTGTGCCCATGTCAGGACCTGAATTGAGTCCCCATGCCGTGACACTGTCCCTAACTAAGGCCTGGATGTTAGGCCTAACTCAAGGCCTGACACTGTCCCTAACTAAGGCCCTGATGCCATCAATATCTAAAGTCCTCACACTATCCTCAGCTAATTTACTATCCCATCTCTTACTAAGGTCCTGAAAATATCGCTAAGTAAGCCGTGACGCTGTCCCTAACAGAAGGCCTGCTCATGTCTTTAACGAAGACCATAATGCTGATCCAACAACGGCACTGATGCTGCTCCTGTGTCACGCCCTGACAGTGTCCCCACCTACAGGAATGACGCTAGGCCTCACTCAGGCCCTGTCGCTCACCCCAAGCCAGTCCGGGATGCGATTTTTACATGAAGCCCTAACATTGCTTCTAAAGAAGGCCCTGATGCTCTCAGTAACTAAGGTCTTGACACTATCTCTCACTAAGGCCTGGAATCTGTCCCTAACATGGGTCCTGCTGCAATCAATAACTAAAATCCGGACACTATCCTGTGCTAATATGCTGACACATTTCTATCCAAGGTTCTGACACTGTCCCAAAGAGAGCCCTGTCTCTCTCCTTAACTGAAGACGTGAGGCTGTGCCTAACTCAGGCCCTGAAGCATTCCTTAACCGAGGCCTTGATTCTGTGACTCACTCAAGCCCTGCTCATGTCTTTCACTATGACCCGAATGCTGACTCCACAAACGCCCTGATACTGCTCCTAAGTCATGCCCTGACAGTGTCTGCATCTAGGGGCCTGACGCTAGGCCTCACTCAGGCCCTCACCTTCTCCCTATACCAGGCTCTGACACTGTCCCTACCCGAAGCCCTGGCACAGATCCTAAATTAGGCCCTGATTCTATAAGTAACTAAGGGCTTGATTCCAAACCTAGGTCATTACCTGACACTAGCCCTAGACCTGAACGTAAACTTCTCTTTTGCTAATGTTAAATTTAGCTAAAGAGATTCTTTAGGATGAAATTCCTTCATCTTCTGAATAGAGTTTTCTGAAAAAAATAATGTTTAAACTCTTACTGAACTTAAACAAAATGTACTCAACTTCTGTGGAATATTCCTTTATACCAGCGTGTATGGTTTCCTTCTGCATCTGCGTGTGTTGGCTTTCAGGGTGCTTGTAGGAATGCCTCCTGTTATGCTAACTAACTAACTCTTATTATGCTAAATCCCTGATGTTGTCCCTAATAACTTCAGGAAACTCCTCCCAAGGCTGTGAACCTGTCCCAAACTAAGGCCTGGAGGCTCATCCTAGCTCAGGCTCTGACACTGTCCCTAGCAAAGGCCCTGACACAACTCCTAGCTCAGTCCCTGACACTATACCTCTGATCCCACAGAGGCCCTTCTGCTGCTCCTAAGTCATGCCCTGACAGTGTCCCGAACTCAGGCCCTAAAGATAAGCCTCACTTAGGCCCTTTGGCTGTACCTTCCTTATGCTCTGACGCTGTCTGTATAGGAAGCCCTGGCAGTGGTCCTGATTTAGGCCCTCACGCTGGTCCTAAGTAAGGCCCTGAGGCTCTCAATAACGAAGGTGTTCACGCTTTTCCTGGGTCATTTCGTGACGCTGTCCCTGGCCCGGAACCTGACTCTGTCCCAAGCTCATGTCCTGCATCTTATCCTAAATGAAACCCTAATAGTATCCCTAACTAAGCCCTGACCAATCCGAACAAAGGCCTTGACACTATCTCTCACTAAAGCCCGGAATCTGTCCCTAACATGGGACCTGTTGCAATCAATAACTAAAATCCGGACACTGTCCTGAGGTAATTTCCTGACACATTTCTATGCACGATCCTGACACTGTCCCAAACCGGTCGGTGTAATTAAATGAAGACCTGATGCTGTGCCTAACTCAGGCCCTGAAGCTTTCCCTAAGTGAGGCCTTGATTCTGTGACTCACTCAAGGCCTGCTCATGTCTTTCACTATGACCTTTCGCTGACCCAACCAAGGTGTTTATGCTGCTCCTAAGTCGTACCCTGACTGTGTCTGCAGCTAGGGGGCTGACGCTAGGCCTCACTCAGGCCCTGACGTTCTCCATAAGTCAGGTCTGACGCTGTCCCTACCGAAAATCTTGACGCAGGTCCTAAATTTTAGGCCTTGATTCTCTAAGTAACTAAGGTCTTGACACCAAATCTACGTCATTAACTGACACTACCCCTAGACCTTAATCTAATCTTGACTTTAGCTAACGTCAAGTTTAGGGAAAGAGATTCTTTACGATGAAATTCTTTCATCATATGAATATTGGTTTCTTAAAACAATAATTTTTAAACTCTTGTTAACCTTAAACAAAGTGTACTCAACTGCTGTGGAATATTCCTTCATAGCAGCGTGCATGGTTCACTTTTACATTCTTGTGTGTTGGCCTTCAGGGTTCTTGCAGGAATGGCTCCTCTTATGCTAACTAAATCATCCCTGATGCTGAACATAAATAAGGCGCTGAAATTACTCCCGATGCTCTGAACCTGTCCCTAACTACGGCCTGGAGACTCGTGCTAAACCAGGCCCTGACACTGTCCCAAACCAAGACCCTGACATTACACGTAACTCGGACCCTGACACTACTCCTAGCTCACTCCCTGACACTATACCGAACAAAGCCCGTAATGATATTCCTAACTCAGACCCTGACACTGACTCTTAACTAAGGCCCTACTGCCGCCAATATCTAAAGTCCTGATGCTATCCTGAGTTAATATCCTGACCCAGGTCTTACCAAGGTCCTGAAACTGACCCAAAGTAAGCCTTGATGCTGTTTGAAAATGAGGCCCTGAGGCTCTCCCTAACAGAGGCTCTGATAATGTCTTTAGTGAAGACCCTCACGCTGATCCCACAGAGGCCCTTCCGCTGCTCCTAAGTCATGCCCTGACAGTGTCCCGAACTCAGGCCCTAAAGATAAGCCTCACTTAGGCCCTTTGGCTGTACCTTCCTTATGCTCTGACGCTGTCTGTATAGGAAGCCCTGGCAGTGGTCCTGATTTAGGCCCTCACGCTGGTCCTAAGTAAGGCCCTGAGGCTCTCAATAACGAAGGTCTTCACGCTTTTCCTGGGTCATTTCGTGACCCTATCCCTGGCCCGGAACCTGACTCTGTCCCAAGCTCATGTCCTGCATCTTATCCTAAATGAAACCCTAATACTCTCCCAAACTAAGCCCTGACGAAACCTAACAAAGGCCTTGACACTATCTCTCACGAACGCCCGGAATCTGTCCCTAATGGTCCCTGCTGCAATCAATAACTAAAAAAAGGACACTGTCCTGAGCTAATATCCTGACTCATTTCTATCCACTGTCCTGATACTTTCCAAAAGAAAGCCTGTTGCCGTCCTTAAGTGAAGACCTGAGGCTGTTCCTAACTCAGGCCCTGAAGCTTTCCCTAACTGAGGCCTTGATTCTGTGACTAACACAGGCCCTGTTCATGTCTTTCACTATGACCTGCATGCTGACCCCACAAAGGCCCTGATGCTGTTCCTACGTCATGCCCTGACTGTGTCTCCAGCAGGTGGGCTGGCACTAGGCCTCACTTAGGCCTAGACGTTCTCCCTAAGTCAGGCTCTGACGATGTCCCTACCCGAAGCCCTGACACAGGTCCTAAATTAGGCCCTGATTCTCTAAATAACTAAGGTCTTGACACCAACCCAGGTCATTTTCTGACACTATCCCTGGCTCGGATCATGACTCTGTCCCAAGGTAATGTCCTGCATCTTATCCTAATTGAAACCCTAATACTCTCCCTAACTAAGGCCCGGACTAATCCTAATTAAGGCATTGACCCTATCTCTCACTAAGGCCCAGAATCTATCCCTAACATGGGCCCTGCTGCAATCAATAATGAAAATCCGGACACTATCCTGAGCTAATATGCTGACACATTTCTATCCACGGACCTGACACAGTCCCAAAGAAAGGCCTGTCGCTGTCCTTAAATGAAGACCTGAGGCTGTGCCTAACTCAGGCCCTGAAGCTTTCCCTAACGGAGGCCTCGATTCTCTGACTCACTCAGGCCCCTGCTCATGTCCTTAACTATGACCCGAATGCTGACCCAACAAAGGCCCGGATGCTGCTTCGACGTCATGCCCTGACACTGTCTCCAGCTAGGGGCCTGAAGCTGGGCCTCACTCAGGCCCTCTTGCTTGCCCTAAGTCCGGTCCTGATGCTGGTTCTAAATAAGGCCCTCAGGTTCTCAGTAACTAAGGTCTTGACACTATCCCGAGGTCATTTGCTGACACAATCCCTAGACTTTACCCTAACCCTGTCCCTAGCTAATGTCCTGCCTCTTATGCTAACTGAAGCCCTTATGCTGTGCCCATGTCAGGACCTGAATTGAGTCCCCATGCCGTGACACTGTCCCTAACTAAGGCCTGGATGTTAGGCCTAACTCAAGGCCTGACACTGTCCCTAACTAAGGCCCTGATGCCATCAATATCTAAAGTCCTCACACTATCCTCAGCTAATTTACTATCCCATCTCTTACTAAGGTCCTGAAAATATCGCTAAGTAAGCCGTGACGCTGTCCCTAACAGAAGGCCTGCTCATGTCTTTAACGAAGACCATAATGCTGATCCAACAACGGCACTGATGCTGCTCCTGTGTCACGCCCTGACAGTGTCCCCACCTACAGGAATGACGCTAGGCCTCACTCAGGCCCTGTCGCTCACCCCAAGCCAGTCCGGGATGCGATTTTTACATGAAGCCCTAACATTGCTTCTAAAGAAGGCCCTGATGCTCTCAGTAACTAAGGTCTTGACACTATCTCTCACTAAGGCCTGGAATCTGTCCCTAACATGGGTCCTGCTGCAATCAATAACTAAAATCCGGACACTATCCTGTGCTAATATGCTGACACATTTCTATCCAAGGTTCTGACACTGTCCCAAAGAGAGCCCTGTCTCTCTCCTTAACTGAAGACGTGAGGCTGTGCCTAACTCAGGCCCTGAAGCATTCCTTAACCGAGGCCTTGATTCTGTGACTCACTCAAGCCCTGCTCATGTCTTTCACTATGACCCGAATGCTGACTCCACAAACGCCCTGATACTGCTCCTAAGTCATGCCCTGACAGTGTCTGCATCTAGGGGCCTGACGCTAGGCCTCACTCAGGCCCTCACCTTCTCCCTATACCAGGCTCTGACACTGTCCCTACCCGAAGCCCTGGCACAGATCCTAAATTAGGCCCTGATTCTATAAGTAACTAAGGGCTTGATTCCAAACCTAGGTCATTACCTGACACTAGCCCTAGACCTGAACGTAAACTTCTCTTTTGCTAATGTTAAATTTAGCTAAAGAGATTCTTTAGGATGAAATTCCTTCATCTTCTGAATAGAGTTTTCTGAAAAAAATAATGTTTAAACTCTTACTGAACTTAAACAAAATGTACTCAACTTCTGTGGAATATTCCTTTATACCAGCGTGTATGGTTTCCTTCTGCATCTGCGTGTGTTGGCTTTCAGGGTGCTTGTAGGAATGCCTCCTGTTATGCTAACTAACTAACTCTTATTATGCTAAATCCCTGATGTTGTCCCTAATAACTTCAGGAAACTCCTCCCAAGGCTGTGAACCTGTCCCAAACTAAGGCCTGGAGGCTCATCCTAGCTCAGGCTCTGACACTGTCCCTAGCAAAGGCCCTGACACAACTCCTAGCTCAGTCCCTGACACTATACCTCTGATCCCACAGAGGCCCTTCTGCTGCTCCTAAGTCATGCCCTGACAGTGTCCCGAACTCAGGCCCTAAAGATAAGCCTCACTTAGGCCCTTTGGCTGTACCTTCCTTATGCTCTGACGCTGTCTGTATAGGAAGCCCTGGCAGTGGTCCTGATTTAGGCCCTCACGCTGGTCCTAAGTAAGGCCCTGAGGCTCTCAATAACGAAGGTGTTCACGCTTTTCCTGGGTCATTTCGTGACGCTGTCCCTGGCCCGGAACCTGACTCTGTCCCAAGCTCATGTCCTGCATCTTATCCTAAATGAAACCCTAATAGTATCCCTAACTAAGCCCTGACCAATCCGAACAAAGGCCTTGACACTATCTCTCACTAAAGCCCGGAATCTGTCCCTAACATGGGACCTGTTGCAATCAATAACTAAAATCCGGACACTGTCCTGAGGTAATTTCCTGACACATTTCTATGCACGATCCTGACACTGTCCCAAACCGGTCGGTGTAATTAAATGAAGACCTGATGCTGTGCCTAACTCAGGCCCTGAAGCTTTCCCTAAGTGAGGCCTTGATTCTGTGACTCACTCAAGGCCTGCTCATGTCTTTCACTATGACCTTTCGCTGACCCAACCAAGGTGTTTATGCTGCTCCTAAGTCGTACCCTGACTGTGTCTGCAGCTAGGGGGCTGACGCTAGGCCTCACTCAGGCCCTGACGTTCTCCATAAGTCAGGTCTGACGCTGTCCCTACCGAAAATCTTGACGCAGGTCCTAAATTTTAGGCCTTGATTCTCTAAGTAACTAAGGTCTTGACACCAAATCTACGTCATTAACTGACACTACCCCTAGACCTTAATCTAATCTTGACTTTAGCTAACGTCAAGTTTAGGGAAAGAGATTCTTTACGATGAAATTCTTTCATCATATGAATATTGGTTTCTTAAAACAATAATTTTTAAACTCTTGTTAACCTTAAACAAAGTGTACTCAACTGCTGTGGAATATTCCTTCATAGCAGCGTGCATGGTTCACTTTTACATTCTTGTGTGTTGGCCTTCAGGGTTCTTGCAGGAATGGCTCCTCTTATGCTAACTAAATCATCCCTGATGCTGAACATAAATAAGGCGCTGAAATTACTCCCGATGCTCTGAACCTGTCCCTAACTACGGCCTGGAGACTCGTGCTAAACCAGGCCCTGACACTGTCCCAAACCAAGACCCTGACATTACACGTAACTCGGACCCTGACACTACTCCTAGCTCACTCCCTGACACTATACCGAACAAAGCCCGTAATGATATTCCTAACTCAGACCCTGACACTGACTCTTAACTAAGGCCCTACTGCCGCCAATATCTAAAGTCCTGATGCTATCCTGAGTTAATATCCTGACCCAGGTCTTACCAAGGTCCTGAAACTGACCCAAAGTAAGCCTTGATGCTGTTTGAAAATGAGGCCCTGAGGCTCTCCCTAACAGAGGCTCTGATAATGTCTTTAGTGAAGACCCTCACGCTGATCCCACAGAGGCCCTTCCGCTGCTCCTAAGTCATGCCCTGACAGTGTCCCGAACTCAGGCCCTAAAGATAAGCCTCACTTAGGCCCTTTGGCTGTACCTTCCTTATGCTCTGACGCTGTCTGTATAGGAAGCCCTGGCAGTGGTCCTGATTTAGGCCCTCACGCTGGTCCTAAGTAAGGCCCTGAGGCTCTCAATAACGAAGGTCTTCACGCTTTTCCTGGGTCATTTCGTGACCCTATCCCTGGCCCGGAACCTGACTCTGTCCCAAGCTCATGTCCTGCATCTTATCCTAAATGAAACCCTAATACTCTCCCAAACTAAGCCCTGACGAAACCTAACAAAGGCCTTGACACTATCTCTCACGAACGCCCGGAATCTGTCCCTAATGGTCCCTGCTGCAATCAATAACTAAAAAAAGGACACTGTCCTGAGCTAATATCCTGACTCATTTCTATCCACTGTCCTGATACTTTCCAAAAGAAAGCCTGTTGCCGTCCTTAAGTGAAGACCTGAGGCTGTTCCTAACTCAGGCCCTGAAGCTTTCCCTAACTGAGGCCTTGATTCTGTGACTAACACAGGCCCTGTTCATGTCTTTCACTATGACCTGCATGCTGACCCCACAAAGGCCCTGATGCTGTTCCTACGTCATGCCCTGACTGTGTCTCCAGCAGGTGGGCTGGCACTAGGCCTCACTTAGGCCTAGACGTTCTCCCTAAGTCAGGCTCTGACGATGTCCCTACCCGAAGCCCTGACACAGGTCCTAAATTAGGCCCTGATTCTCTAAATAACTAAGGTCTTGACACCAACCCAGGTCATTTTCTGACACTATCCCTGGCTCGGATCATGACTCTGTCCCAAGGTAATGTCCTGCATCTTATCCTAATTGAAACCCTAATACTCTCCCTAACTAAGGCCCGGACTAATCCTAATTAAGGCATTGACCCTATCTCTCACTAAGGCCCAGAATCTATCCCTAACATGGGCCCTGCTGCAATCAATAATGAAAATCCGGACACTATCCTGAGCTAATATGCTGACACATTTCTATCCACGGACCTGACACAGTCCCAAAGAAAGGCCTGTCGCTGTCCTTAAATGAAGACCTGAGGCTGTGCCTAACTCAGGCCCTGAAGCTTTCCCTAACGGAGGCCTCGATTCTCTGACTCACTCAGGCCCCTGCTCATGTCCTTAACTATGACCCGAATGCTGACCCAACAAAGGCCCGGATGCTGCTTCGACGTCATGCCCTGACACTGTCTCCAGCTAGGGGCCTGAAGCTGGGCCTCACTCAGGCCCTCTTGCTTGCCCTAAGTCCGGTCCTGATGCTGGTTCTAAATAAGGCCCTCAGGTTCTCAGTAACTAAGGTCTTGACACTATCCCGAGGTCATTTGCTGACACAATCCCTAGACTTTACCCTAACCCTGTCCCTAGCTAATGTCCTGCCTCTTATGCTAACTGAAGCCCTTATGCTGTGCCCATGTCAGGACCTGAATTGAGTCCCCATGCCGTGACACTGTCCCTAACTAAGGCCTGGATGTTAGGCCTAACTCAAGGCCTGACACTGTCCCTAACTAAGGCCCTGATGCCATCAATATCTAAAGTCCTCACACTATCCTCAGCTAATTTACTATCCCATCTCTTACTAAGGTCCTGAAAATATCGCTAAGTAAGCCGTGACGCTGTCCCTAACAGAAGGCCTGCTCATGTCTTTAACGAAGACCATAATGCTGATCCAACAACGGCACTGATGCTGCTCCTGTGTCACGCCCTGACAGTGTCCCCACCTACAGGAATGACGCTAGGCCTCACTCAGGCCCTGTCGCTCACCCCAAGCCAGTCCGGGATGCGATTTTTACATGAAGCCCTAACATTGCTTCTAAAGAAGGCCCTGATGCTCTCAGTAACTAAGGTCTTGACACTATCTCTCACTAAGGCCTGGAATCTGTCCCTAACATGGGTCCTGCTGCAATCAATAACTAAAATCCGGACACTATCCTGTGCTAATATGCTGACACATTTCTATCCAAGGTTCTGACACTGTCCCAAAGAGAGCCCTGTCTCTCTCCTTAACTGAAGACGTGAGGCTGTGCCTAACTCAGGCCCTGAAGCATTCCTTAACCGAGGCCTTGATTCTGTGACTCACTCAAGCCCTGCTCATGTCTTTCACTATGACCCGAATGCTGACTCCACAAACGCCCTGATACTGCTCCTAAGTCATGCCCTGACAGTGTCTGCATCTAGGGGCCTGACGCTAGGCCTCACTCAGGCCCTCACCTTCTCCCTATACCAGGCTCTGACACTGTCCCTACCCGAAGCCCTGGCACAGATCCTAAATTAGGCCCTGATTCTATAAGTAACTAAGGGCTTGATTCCAAACCTAGGTCATTACCTGACACTAGCCCTAGACCTGAACGTAAATTTCTCTTTTGCTAATGTTAAATTTAGCTAAAGAGATTCTTTAGGATGAAATTCCTTCATCTTCTGAATAGAGTTTTCTGAAAAAAATAATGTTTAAACTCTTACTGAACTTAAACAAAATGTACTCAACTTCTGTGGAATATTCCTTTATACCAGCGTGTATGGTTTCCTTCTGCATCTGCGTGTGTTGGCTTTCAGGGTGCTTGTAGGAATGCCTCCTGTTATGCTAACTAACTAACTCTTATTATGCTAAATCCCTGATGTTGTCCCTAATAACTTCAGGAAACTCCTCCCAAGGCTGTGAACCTGTCCCAAACTAAGGCCTGGAGGCTCATCCTAGCTCAGGCTCTGACACTGTCCCTAGCAAAGGCCCTGACACAACTCCTAGCTCAGTCCCTGACACTATACCTCTGATCCCACAGAGGCCCTTCTGCTGCTCCTAAGTCATGCCCTGACAGTGTCCCGAACTCAGGCCCTAAAGATAAGCCTCACTTAGGCCCTTTGGCTGTACCTTCCTTATGCTCTGACGCTGTCTGTATAGGAAGCCCTGGCAGTGGTCCTGATTTAGGCCCTCACGCTGGTCCTAAGTAAGGCCCTGAGGCTCTCAATAACGAAGGTGTTCACGCTTTTCCTGGGTCATTTCGTGACGCTGTCCCTGGCCCGGAACCTGACTCTGTCCCAAGCTCATGTCCTGCATCTTATCCTAAATGAAACCCTAATAGTATCCCTAACTAAGCCCTGACCAATCCGAACAAAGGCCTTGACACTATCTCTCACTAAAGCCCGGAATCTGTCCCTAACATGGGACCTGTTGCAATCAATAACTAAAATCCGGACACTGTCCTGAGGTAATTTCCTGACACATTTCTATGCACGATCCTGACACTGTCCCAAACCGGTCGGTGTAATTAAATGAAGACCTGATGCTGTGCCTAACTCAGGCCCTGAAGCTTTCCCTAAGTGAGGCCTTGATTCTGTGACTCACTCAAGGCCTGCTCATGTCTTTCACTATGACCTTTCGCTGACCCAACCAAGGTGTTTATGCTGCTCCTAAGTCGTACCCTGACTGTGTCTGCAGCTAGGGGGCTGACGCTAGGCCTCACTCAGGCCCTGACGTTCTCCATAAGTCAGGTCTGACGCTGTCCCTACCGAAAATCTTGACGCAGGTCCTAAATTTTAGGCCTTGATTCTCTAAGTAACTAAGGTCTTGACACCAAATCTACGTCATTAACTGACACTACCCCTAGACCTTAATCTAATCTTGACTTTAGCTAACGTCAAGTTTAGGGAAAGAGATTCTTTACGATGAAATTCTTTCATCATATGAATATTGGTTTCTTAAAACAATAATTTTTAAACTCTTGTTAACCTTAAACAAAGTGTACTCAACTGCTGTGGAATATTCCTTCATAGCAGCGTGCATGGTTCACTTTTACATTCTTGTGTGTTGGCCTTCAGGGTTCTTGCAGGAATGGCTCCTCTTATGCTAACTAAATCATCCCTGATGCTGAACATAAATAAGGCGCTGAAATTACTCCCGATGCTCTGAACCTGTCCCTAACTACGGCCTGGAGACTCGTGCTAAACCAGGCCCTGACACTGTCCCAAACCAAGACCCTGACATTACACGTAACTCGGACCCTGACACTACTCCTAGCTCACTCCCTGACACTATACCGAACAAAGCCCGTAATGATATTCCTAACTCAGACCCTGACACTGACTCTTAACTAAGGCCCTACTGCCGCCAATATCTAAAGTCCTGATGCTATCCTGAGTTAATATCCTGACCCAGGTCTTACCAAGGTCCTGAAACTGACCCAAAGTAAGCCTTGATGCTGTTTGAAAATGAGGCCCTGAGGCTCTCCCTAACAGAGGCCCTGATAATGTCTTTAGTGAAGACCCTCACGCTGATCCCACAGAGGCCCTTCCGCTGCTCCTAAGTCATGCCCTGACAGTGTCCCGAACTCAGGCCCTAAAGATAAGCCTCACTTAGGCCCTTTGGCTGTACCTTCCTTATGCTCTGACGCTGTCTGTATAGGAAGCCCTGGCAGTGGTCCTGATTTAGGCCCTCACGCTGGTCCTAAGTAAGGCCCTGAGGCTCTCAATAACGAAGGTCTTCACGCTTTTCCTGGGTCATTTCGTGACCCTATCCCTGGCCCGGAACCTGACTCTGTCCCAAGCTCATGTCCTGCATCTTATCCTAAATGAAACCCTAATACTCTCCCAAACTAAGCCCTGACGAAACCTAACAAAGGCCTTGACACTATCTCTCACGAACGCCCGGAATCTGTCCCTAATGGTCCCTGCTGCAATCAATAACTAAAAAAAGGACACTGTCCTGAGCTAATATCCTGACTCATTTCTATCCACTGTCCTGATACTTTCCAAAAGAAAGCCTGTTGCCGTCCTTAAGTGAAGACCTGAGGCTGTTCCTAACTCAGGCCCTGAAGCTTTCCCTAACTGAGGCCTTGATTCTGTGACTAACACAGGCCCTGTTCATGTCTTTCACTATGACCTGCATGCTGACCCCACAAAGGCCCTGATGCTGTTCCTACGTCATGCCCTGACTGTGTCTCCAGCAGGTGGGCTGGCACTAGGCCTCACTTAGGCCTAGACGTTCTCCCTAAGTCAGGCTCTGACGATGTCCCTACCCGAAGCCCTGACACAGGTCCTAAATTAGGCCCTGATTCTCTAAATAACTAAGGTCTTGACACCAACCCAGGTCATTTTCTGACACTATCCCTGGCTCGGATCATGACTCTGTCCCAAGGTAATGTCCTGCATCTTATCCTAATTGAAACCCTAATACTCTCCCTAACTAAGGCCCGGACTAATCCTAATTAAGGCATTGACCCTATCTCTCACTAAGGCCCAGAATCTATCCCTAACATGGGCCCTGCTGCAATCAATAATGAAAATCCGGACACTATCCTGAGCTAATATGCTGACACATTTCTATCCACGGACCTGACACAGTCCCAAAGAAAGGCCTGTCGCTGTCCTTAAATGAAGACCTGAGGCTGTGCCTAACTCAGGCCCTGAAGCTTTCCCTAACGGAGGCCTCGATTCTCTGACTCACTCAGGCCCCTGCTCATGTCCTTAACTATGACCCGAATGCTGACCCAACAAAGGCCCGGATGCTGCTTCGACGTCATGCCCTGACACTGTCTCCAGCTAGGGGCCTGAAGCTGGGCCTCACTCAGGCCCTCTTGCTTGCCCTAAGTCCGGTCCTGATGCTGGTTCTAAATAAGGCCCTCAGGTTCTCAGTAACTAAGGTCTTGACACTATCCCGAGGTCATTTGCTGACACAATCCCTAGACTTTACCCTAACCCTGTCCCTAGCTAATGTCCTGCCTCTTATGCTAACTGAAGCCCTTATGCTGTGCCCATGTCAGGACCTGAATTGAGTCCCCATGCCGTGACACTGTCCCTAACTAAGGCCTGGATGTTAGGCCTAACTCAAGGCCTGACACTGTCCCTAACTAAGGCCCTGATGCCATCAATATCTAAAGTCCTCACACTATCCTCAGCTAATTTACTATCCCATCTCTTACTAAGGTCCTGAAAATATCGCTAAGTAAGCCGTGACGCTGTCCCTAACAGAAGGCCTGCTCATGTCTTTAACGAAGACCATAATGCTGATCCAACAACGGCACTGATGCTGCTCCTGTGTCACGCCCTGACAGTGTCCCCACCTACAGGAATGACGCTAGGCCTCACTCAGGCCCTGTCGCTCACCCCAAGCCAGTCCGGGATGCGATTTTTACATGAAGCCCTAACATTGCTTCTAAAGAAGGCCCTGATGCTCTCAGTAACTAAGGTCTTGACACTATCTCTCACTAAGGCCTGGAATCTGTCCCTAACATGGGTCCTGCTGCAATCAATAACTAAAATCCGGACACTATCCTGTGCTAATATGCTGACACATTTCTATCCAAGGTTCTGACACTGTCCCAAAGAGAGCCCTGTCTCTCTCCTTAACTGAAGACGTGAGGCTGTGCCTAACTCAGGCCCTGAAGCATTCCTTAACCGAGGCCTTGATTCTGTGACTCACTCAAGCCCTGCTCATGTCTTTCACTATGACCCGAATGCTGACTCCACAAACGCCCTGATACTGCTCCTAAGTCATGCCCTGACAGTGTCTGCATCTAGGGGCCTGACGCTAGGCCTCACTCAGGCCCTCACCTTCTCCCTATACCAGGCTCTGACACTGTCCCTACCCGAAGCCCTGGCACAGATCCTAAATTAGGCCCTGATTCTATAAGTAACTAAGGGCTTGATTCCAAACCTAGGTCATTACCTGACACTAGCCCTAGACCTGAACGTAAACTTCTCTTTTGCTAATGTTAAATTTAGCTAAAGAGATTCTTTAGGATGAAATTCCTTCATCTTCTGAATAGAGTTTTCTGAAAAAAATAATGTTTAAACTCTTACTGAACTTAAACAAAATGTACTCAACTTCTGTGGAATATTCCTTTATACCAGCGTGTATGGTTTCCTTCTGCATCTGCGTGTGTTGGCTTTCAGGGTGCTTGTAGGAATGCCTCCTGTTATGCTAACTAACTAACTCTTATTATGCTAAATCCCTGATGTTGTCCCTAATAACTTCAGGAAACTCCTCCCAAGGCTGTGAACCTGTCCCAAACTAAGGCCTGGAGGCTCATCCTAGCTCAGGCTCTGACACTGTCCCTAGCAAAGGCCCTGACACAACTCCTAGCTCAGTCCCTGACACTATACCTCTGATCCCACAGAGGCCCTTCTGCTGCTCCTAAGTCATGCCCTGACAGTGTCCCGAACTCAGGCCCTAAAGATAAGCCTCACTTAGGCCCTTTGGCTGTACCTTCCTTATGCTCTGACGCTGTCTGTATAGGAAGCCCTGGCAGTGGTCCTGATTTAGGCCCTCACGCTGGTCCTAAGTAAGGCCCTGAGGCTCTCAATAACGAAGGTGTTCACGCTTTTCCTGGGTCATTTCGTGACGCTGTCCCTGGCCCGGAACCTGACTCTGTCCCAAGCTCATGTCCTGCATCTTATCCTAAATGAAACCCTAATAGTATCCCTAACTAAGCCCTGACCAATCCGAACAAAGGCCTTGACACTATCTCTCACTAAAGCCCGGAATCTGTCCCTAACATGGGACCTGTTGCAATCAATAACTAAAATCCGGACACTGTCCTGAGGTAATTTCCTGACACATTTCTATGCACGATCCTGACACTGTCCCAAACCGGTCGGTGTAATTAAATGAAGACCTGATGCTGTGCCTAACTCAGGCCCTGAAGCTTTCCCTAAGTGAGGCCTTGATTCTGTGACTCACTCAAGGCCTGCTCATGTCTTTCACTATGACCTTTCGCTGACCCAACCAAGGTGTTTATGCTGCTCCTAAGTCGTACCCTGACTGTGTCTGCAGCTAGGGGGCTGACGCTAGGCCTCACTCAGGCCCTGACGTTCTCCATAAGTCAGGTCTGACGCTGTCCCTACCGAAAATCTTGACGCAGGTCCTAAATTTTAGGCCTTGATTCTCTAAGTAACTAAGGTCTTGACACCAAATCTACGTCATTAACTGACACTACCCCTAGACCTTAATCTAATCTTGACTTTAGCTAACGTCAAGTTTAGGGAAAGAGATTCTTTACGATGAAATTCTTTCATCATATGAATATTGGTTTCTTAAAACAATAATTTTTAAACTCTTGTTAACCTTAAACAAAGTGTACTCAACTGCTGTGGAATATTCCTTCATAGCAGCGTGCATGGTTCACTTTTACATTCTTGTGTGTTGGCCTTCAGGGTTCTTGCAGGAATGGCTCCTCTTATGCTAACTAAATCATCCCTGATGCTGAACATAAATAAGGCGCTGAAATTACTCCCGATGCTCTGAACCTGTCCCTAACTACGGCCTGGAGACTCGTGCTAAACCAGGCCCTGACACTGTCCCAAACCAAGACCCTGACATTACACGTAACTCGGACCCTGACACTACTCCTAGCTCACTCCCTGACACTATACCGAACAAAGCCCGTAATGATATTCCTAACTCAGACCCTGACACTGACTCTTAACTAAGGCCCTACTGCCGCCAATATCTAAAGTCCTGATGCTATCCTGAGTTAATATCCTGACCCAGGTCTTACCAAGGTCCTGAAACTGACCCAAAGTAAGCCTTGATGCTGTTTGAAAATGAGGCCCTGAGGCTCTCCCTAACAGAGGCTCTGATAATGTCTTTAGTGAAGACCCTCACGCTGATCCCACAGAGGCCCTTCCGCTGCTCCTAAGTCATGCCCTGACAGTGTCCCGAACTCAGGCCCTAAAGATAAGCCTCACTTAGGCCCTTTGGCTGTACCTTCCTTATGCTCTGACGCTGTCTGTATAGGAAGCCCTGGCAGTGGTCCTGATTTAGGCCCTCACGCTGGTCCTAAGTAAGGCCCTGAGGCTCTCAATAACGAAGGTCTTCACGCTTTTCCTGGGTCATTTCGTGACCCTATCCCTGGCCCGGAACCTGACTCTGTCCCAAGCTCATGTCCTGCATCTTATCCTAAATGAAACCCTAATACTCTCCCAAACTAAGCCCTGACGAAACCTAACAAAGGCCTTGACACTATCTCTCACGAACGCCCGGAATCTGTCCCTAATGGTCCCTGCTGCAATCAATAACTAAAAAAAGGACACTGTCCTGAGCTAATATCCTGACTCATTTCTATCCACTGTCCTGATACTTTCCAAAAGAAAGCCTGTTGCCGTCCTTAAGTGAAGACCTGAGGCTGTTCCTAACTCAGGCCCTGAAGCTTTCCCTAACTGAGGCCTTGATTCTGTGACTAACACAGGCCCTGTTCATGTCTTTCACTATGACCTGCATGCTGACCCCACAAAGGCCCTGATGCTGTTCCTACGTCATGCCCTGACTGTGTCTCCAGCAGGTGGGCTGGCACTAGGCCTCACTTAGGCCTAGACGTTCTCCCTAAGTCAGGCTCTGACGATGTCCCTACCCGAAGCCCTGACACAGGTCCTAAATTAGGCCCTGATTCTCTAAATAACTAAGGTCTTGACACCAACCCAGGTCATTTTCTGACACTATCCCTGGCTCGGATCATGACTCTGTCCCAAGGTAATGTCCTGCATCTTATCCTAATTGAAACCCTAATACTCTCCCTAACTAAGGCCCGGACTAATCCTAATTAAGGCATTGACCCTATCTCTCACTAAGGCCCAGAATCTATCCCTAACATGGGCCCTGCTGCAATCAATAATGAAAATCCGGACACTATCCTGAGCTAATATGCTGACACATTTCTATCCACGGACCTGACACAGTCCCAAAGAAAGGCCTGTCGCTGTCCTTAAATGAAGACCTGAGGCTGTGCCTAACTCAGGCCCTGAAGCTTTCCCTAACGGAGGCCTCGATTCTCTGACTCACTCAGGCCCCTGCTCATGTCCTTAACTATGACCCGAATGCTGACCCAACAAAGGCCCGGATGCTGCTTCGACGTCATGCCCTGACACTGTCTCCAGCTAGGGGCCTGAAGCTGGGCCTCACTCAGGCCCTCTTGCTTGCCCTAAGTCCGGTCCTGATGCTGGTTCTAAATAAGGCCCTCAGGTTCTCAGTAACTAAGGTCTTGACACTATCCCGAGGTCATTTGCTGACACAATCCCTAGACTTTACCCTAACCCTGTCCCTAGCTAATGTCCTGCCTCTTATGCTAACTGAAGCCCTTATGCTGTGCCCATGTCAGGACCTGAATTGAGTCCCCATGCCGTGACACTGTCCCTAACTAAGGCCTGGATGTTAGGCCTAACTCAAGGCCTGACACTGTCCCTAACTAAGGCCCTGATGCCATCAATATCTAAAGTCCTCACACTATCCTCAGCTAATTTACTATCCCATCTCTTACTAAGGTCCTGAAAATATCGCTAAGTAAGCCGTGACGCTGTCCCTAACAGAAGGCCTGCTCATGTCTTTAACGAAGACCATAATGCTGATCCAACAACGGCACTGATGCTGCTCCTGTGTCACGCCCTGACAGTGTCCCCACCTACAGGAATGACGCTAGGCCTCACTCAGGCCCTGTCGCTCACCCCAAGCCAGTCCGGGATGCGATTTTTACATGAAGCCCTAACATTGCTTCTAAAGAAGGCCCTGATGCTCTCAGTAACTAAGGTCTTGACACTATCTCTCACTAAGGCCTGGAATCTGTCCCTAACATGGGTCCTGCTGCAATCAATAACTAAAATCCGGACACTATCCTGTGCTAATATGCTGACACATTTCTATCCAAGGTTCTGACACTGTCCCAAAGAGAGCCCTGTCTCTCTCCTTAACTGAAGACGTGAGGCTGTGCCTAACTCAGGCCCTGAAGCATTCCTTAACCGAGGCCTTGATTCTGTGACTCACTCAAGCCCTGCTCATGTCTTTCACTATGACCCGAATGCTGACTCCACAAACGCCCTGATACTGCTCCTAAGTCATGCCCTGACAGTGTCTGCATCTAGGGGCCTGACGCTAGGCCTCACTCAGGCCCTCACCTTCTCCCTATACCAGGCTCTGACACTGTCCCTACCCGAAGCCCTGGCACAGATCCTAAATTAGGCCCTGATTCTATAAGTAACTAAGGGCTTGATTCCAAACCTAGGTCATTACCTGACACTAGCCCTAGACCTGAACGTAAATTTCTCTTTTGCTAATGTTAAATTTAGCTAAAGAGATTCTTTAGGATGAAATTCCTTCATCTTCTGAATAGAGTTTTCTGAAAAAAATAATGTTTAAACTCTTACTGAACTTAAACAAAATGTACTCAACTTCTGTGGAATATTCCTTTATACCAGCGTGTATGGTTTCCTTCTGCATCTGCGTGTGTTGGCTTTCAGGGTGCTTGTAGGAATGCCTCCTGTTATGCTAACTAACTAACTCTTATTATGCTAAATCCCTGATGTTGTCCCTAATAACTTCAGGAAACTCCTCCCAAGGCTGTGAACCTGTCCCAAACTAAGGCCTGGAGGCTCATCCTAGCTCAGGCTCTGACACTGTCCCTAGCAAAGGCCCTGACACAACTCCTAGCTCAGTCCCTGACACTATACCTCTGATCCCACAGAGGCCCTTCTGCTGCTCCTAAGTCATGCCCTGACAGTGTCCCGAACTCAGGCCCTAAAGATAAGCCTCACTTAGGCCCTTTGGCTGTACCTTCCTTATGCTCTGACGCTGTCTGTATAGGAAGCCCTGGCAGTGGTCCTGATTTAGGCCCTCACGCTGGTCCTAAGTAAGGCCCTGAGGCTCTCAATAACGAAGGTGTTCACGCTTTTCCTGGGTCATTTCGTGACGCTGTCCCTGGCCCGGAACCTGACTCTGTCCCAAGCTCATGTCCTGCATCTTATCCTAAATGAAACCCTAATAGTATCCCTAACTAAGCCCTGACCAATCCGAACAAAGGCCTTGACACTATCTCTCACTAAAGCCCGGAATCTGTCCCTAACATGGGACCTGTTGCAATCAATAACTAAAATCCGGACACTGTCCTGAGGTAATTTCCTGACACATTTCTATGCACGATCCTGACACTGTCCCAAACCGGTCGGTGTAATTAAATGAAGACCTGATGCTGTGCCTAACTCAGGCCCTGAAGCTTTCCCTAAGTGAGGCCTTGATTCTGTGACTCACTCAAGGCCTGCTCATGTCTTTCACTATGACCTTTCGCTGACCCAACCAAGGTGTTTATGCTGCTCCTAAGTCGTACCCTGACTGTGTCTGCAGCTAGGGGGCTGACGCTAGGCCTCACTCAGGCCCTGACGTTCTCCATAAGTCAGGTCTGACGCTGTCCCTACCGAAAATCTTGACGCAGGTCCTAAATTTTAGGCCTTGATTCTCTAAGTAACTAAGGTCTTGACACCAAATCTACGTCATTAACTGACACTACCCCTAGACCTTAATCTAATCTTGACTTTAGCTAACGTCAAGTTTAGGGAAAGAGATTCTTTACGATGAAATTCTTTCATCATATGAATATTGGTTTCTTAAAACAATAATTTTTAAACTCTTGTTAACCTTAAACAAAGTGTACTCAACTGCTGTGGAATATTCCTTCATAGCAGCGTGCATGGTTCACTTTTACATTCTTGTGTGTTGGCCTTCAGGGTTCTTGCAGGAATGGCTCCTCTTATGCTAACTAAATCATCCCTGATGCTGAACATAAATAAGGCGCTGAAATTACTCCCGATGCTCTGAACCTGTCCCTAACTACGGCCTGGAGACTCGTGCTAAACCAGGCCCTGACACTGTCCCAAACCAAGACCCTGACATTACACGTAACTCGGACCCTGACACTACTCCTAGCTCACTCCCTGACACTATACCGAACAAAGCCCGTAATGATATTCCTAACTCAGACCCTGACACTGACTCTTAACTAAGGCCCTACTGCCGCCAATATCTAAAGTCCTGATGCTATCCTGAGTTAATATCCTGACCCAGGTCTTACCAAGGTCCTGAAACTGACCCAAAGTAAGCCTTGATGCTGTTTGAAAATGAGGCCCTGAGGCTCTCCCTAACAGAGGCCCTGATAATGTCTTTAGTGAAGACCCTCACGCTGATCCCACAGAGGCCCTTCCGCTGCTCCTAAGTCATGCCCTGACAGTGTCCCGAACTCAGGCCCTAAAGATAAGCCTCACTTAGGCCCTTTGGCTGTACCTTCCTTATGCTCTGACGCTGTCTGTATAGGAAGCCCTGGCAGTGGTCCTGATTTAGGCCCTCACGCTGGTCCTAAGTAAGGCCCTGAGGCTCTCAATAACGAAGGTCTTCACGCTTTTCCTGGGTCATTTCGTGACCCTATCCCTGGCCCGGAACCTGACTCTGTCCCAAGCTCATGTCCTGCATCTTATCCTAAATGAAACCCTAATACTCTCCCAAACTAAGCCCTGACGAAACCTAACAAAGGCCTTGACACTATCTCTCACGAACGCCCGGAATCTGTCCCTAATGGTCCCTGCTGCAATCAATAACTAAAAAAAGGACACTGTCCTGAGCTAATATCCTGACTCATTTCTATCCACTGTCCTGATACTTTCCAAAAGAAAGCCTGTTGCCGTCCTTAAGTGAAGACCTGAGGCTGTTCCTAACTCAGGCCCTGAAGCTTTCCCTAACTGAGGCCTTGATTCTGTGACTAACACAGGCCCTGTTCATGTCTTTCACTATGACCTGCATGCTGACCCCACAAAGGCCCTGATGCTGTTCCTACGTCATGCCCTGACTGTGTCTCCAGCAGGTGGGCTGGCACTAGGCCTCACTTAGGCCTAGACGTTCTCCCTAAGTCAGGCTCTGACGATGTCCCTACCCGAAGCCCTGACACAGGTCCTAAATTAGGCCCTGATTCTCTAAATAACTAAGGTCTTGACACCAACCCAGGTCATTTTCTGACACTATCCCTGGCTCGGATCATGACTCTGTCCCAAGGTAATGTCCTGCATCTTATCCTAATTGAAACCCTAATACTCTCCCTAACTAAGGCCCGGACTAATCCTAATTAAGGCATTGACCCTATCTCTCACTAAGGCCCAGAATCTATCCCTAACATGGGCCCTGCTGCAATCAATAATGAAAATCCGGACACTATCCTGAGCTAATATGCTGACACATTTCTATCCACGGACCTGACACAGTCCCAAAGAAAGGCCTGTCGCTGTCCTTAAATGAAGACCTGAGGCTGTGCCTAACTCAGGCCCTGAAGCTTTCCCTAACGGAGGCCTCGATTCTCTGACTCACTCAGGCCCCTGCTCATGTCCTTAACTATGACCCGAATGCTGACCCAACAAAGGCCCGGATGCTGCTTCGACGTCATGCCCTGACACTGTCTCCAGCTAGGGGCCTGAAGCTGGGCCTCACTCAGGCCCTCTTGCTTGCCCTAAGTCCGGTCCTGATGCTGGTTCTAAATAAGGCCCTCAGGTTCTCAGTAACTAAGGTCTTGACACTATCCCGAGGTCATTTGCTGACACAATCCCTAGACTTTACCCTAACCCTGTCCCTAGCTAATGTCCTGCCTCTTATGCTAACTGAAGCCCTTATGCTGTGCCCATGTCAGGACCTGAATTGAGTCCCCATGCCGTGACACTGTCCCTAACTAAGGCCTGGATGTTAGGCCTAACTCAAGGCCTGACACTGTCCCTAACTAAGGCCCTGATGCCATCAATATCTAAAGTCCTCACACTATCCTCAGCTAATTTACTATCCCATCTCTTACTAAGGTCCTGAAAATATCGCTAAGTAAGCCGTGACGCTGTCCCTAACAGAAGGCCTGCTCATGTCTTTAACGAAGACCATAATGCTGATCCAACAACGGCACTGATGCTGCTCCTGTGTCACGCCCTGACAGTGTCCCCACCTACAGGAATGACGCTAGGCCTCACTCAGGCCCTGTCGCTCACCCCAAGCCAGTCCGGGATGCGATTTTTACATGAAGCCCTAACATTGCTTCTAAAGAAGGCCCTGATGCTCTCAGTAACTAAGGTCTTGACACTATCTCTCACTAAGGCCTGGAATCTGTCCCTAACATGGGTCCTGCTGCAATCAATAACTAAAATCCGGACACTATCCTGTGCTAATATGCTGACACATTTCTATCCAAGGTTCTGACACTGTCCCAAAGAGAGCCCTGTCTCTCTCCTTAACTGAAGACGTGAGGCTGTGCCTAACTCAGGCCCTGAAGCATTCCTTAACCGAGGCCTTGATTCTGTGACTCACTCAAGCCCTGCTCATGTCTTTCACTATGACCCGAATGCTGACTCCACAAACGCCCTGATACTGCTCCTAAGTCATGCCCTGACAGTGTCTGCATCTAGGGGCCTGACGCTAGGCCTCACTCAGGCCCTCACCTTCTCCCTATACCAGGCTCTGACACTGTCCCTACCCGAAGCCCTGGCACAGATCCTAAATTAGGCCCTGATTCTATAAGTAACTAAGGGCTTGATTCCAAACCTAGGTCATTACCTGACACTAGCCCTAGACCTGAACGTAAACTTCTCTTTTGCTAATGTTAAATTTAGCTAAAGAGATTCTTTAGGATGAAATTCCTTCATCTTCTGAATAGAGTTTTCTGAAAAAAATAATGTTTAAACTCTTACTGAACTTAAACAAAATGTACTCAACTTCTGTGGAATATTCCTTTATACCAGCGTGTATGGTTTCCTTCTGCATCTGCGTGTGTTGGCTTTCAGGGTGCTTGTAGGAATGCCTCCTGTTATGCTAACTAACTAACTCTTATTATGCTAAATCCCTGATGTTGTCCCTAATAACTTCAGGAAACTCCTCCCAAGGCTGTGAACCTGTCCCAAACTAAGGCCTGGAGGCTCATCCTAGCTCAGGCTCTGACACTGTCCCTAGCAAAGGCCCTGACACAACTCCTAGCTCAGTCCCTGACACTATACCTCTGATCCCACAGAGGCCCTTCTGCTGCTCCTAAGTCATGCCCTGACAGTGTCCCGAACTCAGGCCCTAAAGATAAGCCTCACTTAGGCCCTTTGGCTGTACCTTCCTTATGCTCTGACGCTGTCTGTATAGGAAGCCCTGGCAGTGGTCCTGATTTAGGCCCTCACGCTGGTCCTAAGTAAGGCCCTGAGGCTCTCAATAACGAAGGTGTTCACGCTTTTCCTGGGTCATTTCGTGACGCTGTCCCTGGCCCGGAACCTGACTCTGTCCCAAGCTCATGTCCTGCATCTTATCCTAAATGAAACCCTAATAGTATCCCTAACTAAGCCCTGACCAATCCGAACAAAGGCCTTGACACTATCTCTCACTAAAGCCCGGAATCTGTCCCTAACATGGGACCTGTTGCAATCAATAACTAAAATCCGGACACTGTCCTGAGGTAATTTCCTGACACATTTCTATGCACGATCCTGACACTGTCCCAAACCGGTCGGTGTAATTAAATGAAGACCTGATGCTGTGCCTAACTCAGGCCCTGAAGCTTTCCCTAAGTGAGGCCTTGATTCTGTGACTCACTCAAGGCCTGCTCATGTCTTTCACTATGACCTTTCGCTGACCCAACCAAGGTGTTTATGCTGCTCCTAAGTCGTACCCTGACTGTGTCTGCAGCTAGGGGGCTGACGCTAGGCCTCACTCAGGCCCTGACGTTCTCCATAAGTCAGGTCTGACGCTGTCCCTACCGAAAATCTTGACGCAGGTCCTAAATTTTAGGCCTTGATTCTCTAAGTAACTAAGGTCTTGACACCAAATGTAGGTCATTAACTGACACTACCCCTAGACCTTAATCTAATCTTGACTTTAGCTAACGTCAAGTTTAGGGAAAGAGATTCTTTACGATGAAATTCTTTCATCATATGAATATTGGTTTCTTAAAACAATAATTTTTAAACTCTTGTTAACCTTAAACAAAGTGTACTCAACTGCTGTGGAATATTCCTTCATAGCAGCGTGCATGGTTCACTTTTACATTCTTGTGTGTTGGCCTTCAGGGTTCTTGCAGGAATGGCTCCTCTTATGCTAACTAAATCATCCCTGATGCTGAACATAAATAAGGCGCTGAAATTACTCCCGATGCTCTGAACCTGTCCCTAACTACGGCCTGGAGACTCGTGCTAAACCAGGCCCTGACACTGTCCCAAACCAAGACCCTGACATTACACGTAACTCGGACCCTGACACTACTCCTAGCTCACTCCCTGACACTATACCGAACAAAGCCCGTAATGATATTCCTAACTCAGACCCTGACACTGACTCTTAACTAAGGCCCTACTGCCGCCAATATCTAAAGTCCTGATGCTATCCTGAGTTAATATCCTGACCCAGGTCTTACCAAGGTCCTGAAACTGACCCAAAGTAAGCCTTGATGCTGTTTGAAAATGAGGCCCTGAGGCTCTCCCTAACAGAGGCTCTGATAATGTCTTTAGTGAAGACCCTCACGCTGATCCCACAGAGGCCCTTCCGCTGCTCCTAAGTCATGCCCTGACAGTGTCCCGAACTCAGGCCCTAAAGATAAGCCTCACTTAGGCCCTTTGGCTGTACCTTCCTTATGCTCTGACGCTGTCTGTATAGGAAGCCCTGGCAGTGGTCCTGATTTAGGCCCTCACGCTGGTCCTAAGTAAGGCCCTGAGGCTCTCAATAACGAAGGTCTTCACGCTTTTCCTGGGTCATTTCGTGACCCTATCCCTGGCCCGGAACCTGACTCTGTCCCAAGCTCATGTCCTGCATCTTATCCTAAATGAAACCCTAATACTCTCCCAAACTAAGCCCTGACGAAACCTAACAAAGGCCTTGACACTATCTCTCACGAACGCCCGGAATCTGTCCCTAATGGTCCCTGCTGCAATCAATAACTAAAAAAAGGACACTGTCCTGAGCTAATATCCTGACTCATTTCTATCCACTGTCCTGATACTTTCCAAAAGAAAGCCTGTTGCCGTCCTTAAGTGAAGACCTGAGGCTGTTCCTAACTCAGGCCCTGAAGCTTTCCCTAACTGAGGCCTTGATTCTGTGACTAACACAGGCCCTGTTCATGTCTTTCACTATGACCTGCATGCTGACCCCACAAAGGCCCTGATGCTGTTCCTACGTCATGCCCTGACTGTGTCTCCAGCAGGTGGGCTGGCACTAGGCCTCACTTAGGCCTAGACGTTCTCCCTAAGTCAGGCTCTGACGATGTCCCTACCCGAAGCCCTGACACAGGTCCTAAATTAGGCCCTGATTCTCTAAATAACTAAGGTCTTGACACCAACCCAGGTCATTTTCTGACACTATCCCTGGCTCGGATCATGACTCTGTCCCAAGGTAATGTCCTGCATCTTATCCTAATTGAAACCCTAATACTCTCCCTAACTAAGGCCCGGACTAATCCTAATTAAGGCATTGACCCTATCTCTCACTAAGGCCCAGAATCTATCCCTAACATGGGCCCTGCTGCAATCAATAATGAAAATCCGGACACTATCCTGAGCTAATATGCTGACACATTTCTATCCACGGACCTGACACAGTCCCAAAGAAAGGCCTGTCGCTGTCCTTAAATGAAGACCTGAGGCTGTGCCTAACTCAGGCCCTGAAGCTTTCCCTAACGGAGGCCTCGATTCTCTGACTCACTCAGGCCCCTGCTCATGTCCTTAACTATGACCCGAATGCTGACCCAACAAAGGCCCGGATGCTGCTTCGACGTCATGCCCTGACACTGTCTCCAGCTAGGGGCCTGAAGCTGGGCCTCACTCAGGCCCTCTTGCTTGCCCTAAGTCCGGTCCTGATGCTGGTTCTAAATAAGGCCCTCAGGTTCTCAGTAACTAAGGTCTTGACACTATCCCGAGGTCATTTGCTGACACAATCCCTAGACTTTACCCTAACCCTGTCCCTAGCTAATGTCCTGCCTCTTATGCTAACTGAAGCCCTTATGCTGTGCCCATGTCAGGACCTGAATTGAGTCCCCATGCCGTGACACTGTCCCTAACTAAGGCCTGGATGTTAGGCCTAACTCAAGGCCTGACACTGTCCCTAACTAAGGCCCTGATGCCATCAATATCTAAAGTCCTCACACTATCCTCAGCTAATTTACTATCCCATCTCTTACTAAGGTCCTGAAAATATCGCTAAGTAAGCCGTGACGCTGTCCCTAACAGAAGGCCTGCTCATGTCTTTAACGAAGACCATAATGCTGATCCAACAACGGCACTGATGCTGCTCCTGTGTCACGCCCTGACAGTGTCCCCACCTACAGGAATGACGCTAGGCCTCACTCAGGCCCTGTCGCTCACCCCAAGCCAGTCCGGGATGCGATTTTTACATGAAGCCCTAACATTGCTTCTAAAGAAGGCCCTGATGCTCTCAGTAACTAAGGTCTTGACACTATCTCTCACTAAGGCCTGGAATCTGTCCCTAACATGGGTCCTGCTGCAATCAATAACTAAAATCCGGACACTATCCTGTGCTAATATGCTGACACATTTCTATCCAAGGTTCTGACACTGTCCCAAAGAGAGCCCTGTCTCTCTCCTTAACTGAAGACGTGAGGCTGTGCCTAACTCAGGCCCTGAAGCATTCCTTAACCGAGGCCTTGATTCTGTGACTCACTCAAGCCCTGCTCATGTCTTTCACTATGACCCGAATGCTGACTCCACAAACGCCCTGATACTGCTCCTAAGTCATGCCCTGACAGTGTCTGCATCTAGGGGCCTGACGCTAGGCCTCACTCAGGCCCTCACCTTCTCCCTATACCAGGCTCTGACACTGTCCCTACCCGAAGCCCTGGCACAGATCCTAAATTAGGCCCTGATTCTATAAGTAACTAAGGGCTTGATTCCAAACCTAGGTCATTACCTGACACTAGCCCTAGACCTGAACGTAAACTTCTCTTTTGCTAATGTTAAATTTAGCTAAAGAGATTCTTTAGGATGAAATTCCTTCATCTTCTGAATAGAGTTTTCTGAAAAAAATAATGTTTAAACTCTTACTGAACTTAAACAAAATGTACTCAACTTCTGTGGAATATTCCTTTATACCAGCGTGTATGGTTTCCTTCTGCATCTGCGTGTGTTGGCTTTCCGGGTGCTTGTAGGAATGCCTCCTGTTATGCTAACTAAATCCCTGATGCTGTCCCTAAATGACGCCCTGAAATTAGTCCCAAGGCTGTGAACCTGTCCCAAACTAAGGCCTGGAGGCTCCTCCTAGCTCAGTCCCTGACACTATACCTAACAAAGGCTATAATGCTACTCCTAACTCAGGCCCTGACACTGTGTCTAACTAAGGCCCTAGTGCCGCCAATATCTAGAGTCCTGATACTATCGTGAGTTAATATCTTGACCCAGGTCTTACCAAGGTCCTGAAACTGACCCAAAGTAAGCCTTGATGCTGTCCATAAATGAGGCCCTGAGGCTCTCCCTAACAGAGGCGCTGATAATGTCTTTAATGAAGAACCTGACGCTGATCCCACAGAGGACCTTCTGCTGCTCCTAAGTCATGCCCTGACAGTGTCCCGAACTCAGGCCCTAAAGATAAGGCTGACTTAGGCCCTTTGGCTGTACCTTCCTTATGCTCTGACGGTGTCTGTATAGGAAGCCCTGGCAGTGGTCCTGATTTAGGCCCTGACGCTGGTCCTAACTACGGCCCTGAGGCTCTCAATAAGGAAGGTCTTCACGCTTCTCCTGGGTCATTTTGTGACGCTATCCCTGGCCCGCAACCTGACTCTGTCCCAAGCTAATATCCTGCATCTTGTCCTAACTGAAACCCTAATAGTCTCCCTAACTAAGCCCTGACTAACCCTAAATAAGTCCTTCACACTCGCTCTCACTAAGGCCCGGAATCTGTCCCGAACATGGGAACTGTTGAAATCAATAACTAAAATCTGGACACTATCCTGAGATAATTTCCTGCCACATTTCTATGCACGTTCCTGACTCTGTCCCAAAGAAAGCCCTGTCAGTGTCCTTAAGTGAAGTCCTGAGGCTGTGCCTAACTCAGGCCCTGAAGCTTTTCCTAAATGAAGCCTTGATGTTCTTAGTAACTCAGGTTCTGATCATATCTTTCACTGAGACCATAATGTTGACCCAACAAAGGCCCTGATGCTGCTCTTAAGTCATGCCCTGACAGTTTCTCCAGCTAAGATCCTGTTAATGTACACATTCAACGCAATCCTTACCAAAAGTCCAATGACATTTTCCATAGAAACAGGACGAACCATCTTAGGTTGTGTGTGGAACCACAAAGGACCCAGAAGAACCAAAGCGACCCTGAGGCAGGGGAACGTGTGGAGGCATCTCGTTCCCTGACTTCACACTTCATTATGAAGCTAGTCCCCCAAAATTGTGGCATTGGCAGAAAAACAGGCACACAGACCAGAGGAATAGAGCAGAGAGCCCAGGAATCAACCTACAGGTATGTGATCAGTTAATTCACAAGAAAGGAGCCAAGAACATACACCAGGGAAAGGACAGGCCCCTCAATAAACGGTGCTGGGAAAACCAGACACCACACGCCAAAGAACAACATTCAACTGTCTACACCCCACACAAAATGGGCCAAAACCCCAGTTTTCCACATCAAGCCCTTCCTCTCCTGGGTCCTCTGGAGACAGACACCCACAGCGGTCATCCCTGCACAGGAACCTTCTCCCCACTTTTCCTCACCTTCTCCCTCAGCGGCATCACCTCCTAGCAGGTCCTGAGGAGATCAGGCCATGTCAGCCTGAACTGGACCCCCCAGTGTCCCAGAGCTGAAGCCTCGGTGGGTCCTGAGGAGACCCGGTTTCCGTTAGTGTGGACTTGACCCCGGGTTGTACCAAAGCCAGGCCATCAGCGTGGACTCAGCCCCGCGTGTTCCTGAAGCCAAAGCCCCAGCAGGTCCCGAGGAGACAGGGCTCCTCCCAGCATGAACATGAACAGCGTGATCTGAACAGACATCCTGCCAAAAAAGTTACAGATAGTAAAAGTCATACAGAAAAAAGCTCAACATCATATACCATTAGGGAACTACAAATTAAAATCATGAGACACCATAGCACACCAATTGGGACTGCTAAGCTCCAAAAATATGACAATACCAATTGCTAGAGGGTGAGGAACAAAAGGAACTCTCCCTCATAGCTGGGGGGATGCCTGTGCAGCCACTTTGTAAGACAATTTGGCAGTTTTTTCCAAAGCTAAACAAGTCTCACGTTGGGATCCAACAATCATACTTCCAGTATTTAGGCAACTGCTTTGAAAATCTATGTCCAAATGCAAACAAGGATGCAATTATGCACAGCAGCACTTCCATAATGGCTAAAAACTTGAAATCAGGATATCCTTCAAAAGATGAATGCATAAGCAAATTGGGATACATCCATGTCAAGGCGAGTAGAATATGCCACCTCAAAATGTGTCTCTCTGGCATAAGGGTTATTGGTCTGCTTTAAAAAGAATAGGGCTTCCCTGGTGGCTCAGTGAGTAAGAGTCCACCTGCCTATTCAGGGGACACAGAGGCCCGGTCCGGGAAGATCCCACATGCCGCAGAGCAACTAAGCCTGTGCGCCACAACTACTGAGCCTGTGCTCTAGAGCCCGCGAGCCACAACTACTGAGCCCGTGTGCCACAACTACTGAGGCCTGCATGCCTAGAGCCTGTGCTCCGTGACAAGAAAAGCCACCACAATGAGAAGCCCCTGCTCGCCAACACCCAGAGAAAAGACTGCACGCAGCAACGAAGACCCAATGAAGCCAAAAATAAAATAATAAATTTATTTTTTAAAAAATCTCAGAAAACTGAGATTGCCGTTTTATGAAGGGCATTTACAATAGAGAAATCTCCATTTATAAGGGTATGTCCCTCTTTGCACCAAAAATAGAAGGATAATTAAATCTTAAGTAACTCTTTTCAATGGGGAAGTCCTGACTTAAATGTGCACACAGCCATACCCTTGTTTACTGTGCTTTGCATGATAACCTTCCATAACTGGCCTTCCCCCCTTCCCCAGCATCTTTTCTGTTTTTAGCTGAAGACGGTATTGAAGGGGATGGTTTGGGGAGTGACTCAGTTTTCCGTGGTATCCCCCCTCTATTCAGAAGGTATACATGTTATTAAACTTCTGCTTTTCTCCTGGTAATCTGTCTTTTATTACAGGGGCGGGGGGGGGCCTCAACCAAGAACCTAGAAAAGTAGAGGGAAAATTGTTTTTCCTCCCATACACATGCAGTGGAATACTACTCAGCAGAAAGGAATGCACCATCCACCTATGGAAAGACATGGATAAACCTTCAGCGTGTACTGCTAAGTGAAAACTCCAGCCTGAGCAGGCTGCACACAGTGTGACCCCATTGATGACATCCCGGGAAAGGCAAAGCTACATAGATGATAAGCAGATCATGGGGTGGGGGGTTTGAAGTAGTCCATGTGGTACTCTAGGATGGATACCTGTCACTATGCATTTGTCTAAGCCCATAGATGTGTGTAGCCCAAGGGGCCAATCATAATCTACTCAAATTTAGTTATTTAGGGTGTAGGATGTTGCATGATGGAATACGTCATGTGACAGAATCTAATTGTATTAGAAATATATGGAAACAACTCACTGTAGGGGATGGGGTAAAGGCTGCTGACTTAAGTTACCTTTGGAAATGAATGGAATCTGTAGGCTAAAGGCAAAATGGCCCGTATATATACAGTGGGCTTTGTTTTATGAAGTTCTTTCCAGGGTGTAGTAGCTAACAATTCTGAAACCTCTGCACATGTAGTGTGGAAAGGAGCAATGCATAGATGGCAGATGGTGGGAGCCAGGCTCCTTGCTGTGGGAGTGCGAAGTTACAGGTACGCAAGGGGAGAGCCTCTGCCCTCGTAATCCTGGATCTGGGCTTCCTGGGAGGATGCCGACTGGCCGGGGGGAACACACAGATCTTCACGCCGGGAAGACCCTGCAGACATAGGAACTTCGCACCCCATCTTTCCATCCACACCTGCTGGAAACACTCAGCACTCCGTAATCAGTCAACTGCAGCGTTTAAGACATTCTCACCCCTAAGCAGATAAAGGAGCGTGAGGGTCTTTCTTACCCCTAAGCTGTCCCAGAATCTAGGCCCTGGGTGGAGACAGTTTGGGGATTCCTGGGACACTGAATCCAGGCTCTGGGGGTGGAGCCAAGTTGGGGGCTCCTGGGCCTCTGAATCCAGGCCCTGGGGGTGGAGCCAGGTTGGGGGTTCCTGGGCCTCTGACCAGCAGGTGAGAGGAAGGAGGAAGACCAGTCCTGAGGACAGAGGTGCCCTGAAGTCTGTGAGCCCAGGAGCCCCGATGGGACTCATTCCCAGTGAGGACATGGGCGGGGCCTGCAGTGGTTCTGTGTTCCCCCTGGGCCCTTTGATGAAGCCATGGCAGCACTGGGCCCAGACGTCTCCTGGCGGCGTCTCAAACTCTGACACAGTGGTTTTACAAAGGAACAAGAGAATGGAGCTGAGCCCCTGACGGCCACTCCTTTCTGGCTCTGAGTTGCTTCCAACAAGACCGCAGTCACCTGCATTAGTCTGCTGTGACCCATCTGCCCCCACTTTGCCTTTCCTCTCCCTCCCTGCCATGATTCCAGTGACATTTCCAGCCCGGACCCCTCTCCCAGGCCAGACGCCTCCGTCCAGTCACTGCACACCCATCTCACCTTGGGGGCTTAGCAGGGTTTCAGAGGACTGGGATCCTGCAGCTCCCCACACCCAGGAGCAGCCCCACCTTCCCAGGTTGCTGAGCCCAGGCACCAGGTGTAACCGAGCAGGACCCTGTGGGGCCTTCCCAGGACAGACCCCTCCCCCACACCCTCTGCTGTAGCTCCCCTCTGAAGTACCTGGATAACAGTGCCCGATGCATGCTTCCTCCACCACCAAGTGGAAGAAATTAACTACTTGATGATCAGGAACAGGTAACCCCGGAGCTCCTGGTGCTTAAGAATTTATAACGTTAACCGCCCGTTACCTCACCATCAATCAGAGAATTGTGCACCAGCTGATCACATACCCTGCGACCCCCCTCCTTCACTTGGCCTTGAAAATTGCTTTGCTGAAATCCTTCAGGGAGCTCGGGGTTTTAGAGCACAGGCCACCTGGCCTCCTTGTATCGGCACTTTGACAATTCAGGCTGCACCTTCCTCCACCACCCCCGGTGTCAGTAGACTGGCTCTGCTGCCCTCGGGCGAGCGGACCCACGTTCGGTTCGGTAACACTGGGGCCTCCCAGGCTCCCACTCGCCTTGTGCCCCAGTGACTGTCAGCTCCTCCTCCACAGTCTTGTTGCAGCAAAAACAGAAACGAAGTTTCCCTGCCCTGAGAACAAGGGGACAGCGAAAAGACTAGAGAAGAAACGTAACCTGGCCTGAAAGAGCTCATCACTCCTTGTTTCACTTTGTCATTCATTTGTAGTAACTAGATTTGTACTCTACAAAGCTAACCTCACTCCGACACTATGGAATTTACCTTCGGCACCCATCACCCCTCACTGTGTGTGTTACAGCCCCTGCTTCTCACTCCCTAACCTTATTATGTAACGCACTTAGATTCTATACGCTCCTCATAACAAATCACCCCCTAGTTTTTCATTTCAGAAACAAGGTCACTGGCCAATAAACCAGAGGCAAACGGACGCAATTACCAGTCTGCTGGACCCCAATTACCGGCGACCTGATGCCAGCGATGACTGTTTTGAAATAATGCAAAGGAAAGGAGGAATGCAAGACCTTCACTACTTTGATCCTTATCCTCTACCCTGGACTGCGGAAGCCCCACATATAAAATCTTCCCTGATTCTCAAAGAGGGGTGCCCAGTTCTTGAGGTGCTAGCCAGCTGTGTCTTCCCTGCTGCCTGGCAGAAAAATAAAGCCATCTGTCTCTTCCTCCAAAACCCCTGTCTCCGTATTTCTGTTCGGCATCGGTGCACAGGGAAACCGATACTTTGACAACGGTCTGTGGCCAGTTCCCACACTAATTCCCCTCTACGCCCACAGCCCTGGCCCAAGCCCGATCTTGTGCCTGGTTCCTCCACCAGACCTGACAAACTTCCCTGCCCCACGGTGCGTCTCACATCCCACCCCAACGTGGTCTTTCTGAAGCATAAACGAGACTGTGACTCTCTCCCTCCTGTAATCCCCCAAAGTGTCCCCACTTTCACTAGGGTATCTGCCAAGGCCCTGAGAGTCCCCGGCAGCCCCACTAGGCTGCTGACTCCTGGGTTCCCAGACACTGAGCACCTCAGCAGGCCAGGTGACACGGCAGGAAACCCCAGAACTGCTCACCTCAGGAGGGGGCTGGCACTGCCACTGCCTGATCAAAGAGAGCAGAGAAGGGTTCCCCAGCTGGGACACAAACTCTGCACGAGTGGCCTCTCCTTGAGCCATTAGCTCACCTCGTCTGACTTGAGGGAAGGAAGGACCGAGGCTTACTTGGTTCGTAAGGAGGATGCTATAGGCTCAGTCATGTCTCCCCAAATCCACGTGCTGAATCCCTAACCCCCAGGACCCCAGGACGTGGCTGTATTTGGAGATGGGATTTTTAAAGAGGTGATCAAGGTAAAAAAGAGGTCACTACGGTGGATCCTAATCCAATAGGATTGATGTCCTACAAGAAGAGATTAGGACACAGATAGGCACAGGGGGAGACCATGTGAGGACCTGGGGAGAAGATGGCTGTCTAAGCACCAAGGAGAGAGGCCTCAGGAGAAGCCAGCGTGCAGACACCTTGATCTCCGACAGCATCCAGGACTGGGAGATAGGCCTGTTATTCAAGCTGCGCAGTCTGTGGTATTTGTTACGGTGGTCCCGAGCAGACCCACAGGGTAACTCAGGGCTCAGACTGGACAGACCCCGCTCTCCATCCCCTTGTACGTGAGTTACAGGAGCCCCAGGCACTGAGGAGGGGGTCCCTGAGGAGGCACAAGATAGAAGATGCTAGGCATTAACACGACTGCATTCATGTTAAACGTGCCTGAAGTCCATTCACCTGAGATGGTTTTGTCCTGCATGTACATCGGCACCTTTAGTCTGAACTGCAGACCTTTGGCTTCACCACCTCCACTGCGAGCATTAGCTTCACCTGCTGTGGACCATCTCCTATAGGATTTCCAGAACCACAGAGCATCGAAGCTTCACAGAACCCAGAATCTGTGCGCTAGTGTCTGGGCGACCCTCACAACAGAGCCGCACAGCTGCCCATCAGAACCCATTTCCCTTTTTCCTGTGCACAGCTACCCTGCACATCCCAGCCTTCCCACCCCTTACAGCTGGGGCGCAGTGTCTCGTGTTACCAAGGGGAAGGGGTGGAGGTAGTGAGGGCCTTGGCCAGCCTGCATCCTAGGACGGAGGGCACGATGTCCCTGTGGTCACCCCACCCCGCTGGTTGAAACACTCACCTGGAAGCAGGGAGGAGAAACAAAGTGGGGGCAGAGCCTGGGAACTGACACCCACCTGCCCTGGACTCTCACAGGAAGGGGACAGAGACATCTTGAGCTTCAGCCCAGTTTTGGGAGACACTATGTTCCAGCAACAAACTTGGCCTTAAACGCTAAGTTGCTTTACAAACCCCTCCCCAGCTGTCACAGAAAGTCAGGCTTCATCTCATCACACGTTTCTCAAACACCAGCTCACGCTGAGACCACCTCTCAGGTGATGGTGTTTCAGAGCAGCCCCTTTAAAAGATCCCTGGATTTCAGCTCTCCCCGCCCTGCCTTCAGTTTAAGGGAGAAGTTTCCTTGACAACCTTGACAAACCTGCTCAGTTTCCTTAACAACCAAGCTTCGCAATCTCCCAAACTCTTCTCCTTCAAACATTCCTATTCTAAGCTTGATGAGCCTAAAGTGACAGTGCTGTCATCACGTGCCACAGGGTGACTCCTCCAAGCCCGTAGTTACTGGTTACATGATGCTACTGATGATGACATCCCAGAAGAGCCAGCTTTGCAATATCACCATTTCTGGACTCGGCACTGGGTCCCTTTCCACGGACAGAGTGGAGTGGCTGTTTCCACGGGCCCCGTGGTGGAAGAGCTCACCTAATGCAGCCAGGACTTCATCCTTTCCAGGTGATTCCAGGGTCCTCATTCTCCCCAGACCCCCACCCACATGGCTGCTGGCTGCTATCTATACGGGACCTTGGTAATCTCCTAAAATTAGGGTTATTTTATACACAGGTAATGGGTTGAATGCTGGTCCCAAAATATGTTCCCCCCAGAACACAGGAACCGGACCATATCTGGGAAAAGCGTCTTTGTATATGTAGTTAAGGGTCTCAAGGTGAGGCCATCTGGGGTTAGCGTGGCCCCCAATCCAATTGAGAGAGTCCTTATGAGACAAAAGAGGAGAAACACAAACATAGAGGAGAAGCCACGTGAAGGCAGAGACAGGAGGGCTGCAGCCGCAAGCCTGGGGATGCCTGGAGCCCCCCAAAGCTGGAAAAGGCAGGAAGAGCCCTATCCTGGAGCCTCTGGAGGGACGTCCATCCTGGAACACCTTGATCTCAGATGTCTGGTCTCCAGGACTGGGGGAGGATGAATTCCTGTTGTTTTAAACCACCCAGCTTGTGGTCATTTGTTACAGAAGCCACAGAACAGTCACACGGACCCTGCCCTGTGGGACCCTGGAAGTGCGGGTCTCATTAAAGACCAACAGAGGCTGGGTTACAGAACCCTTAGAGTCAGCACTGGGCCCCAGAAATTCTAAAGCAGTGGCTGGACACCAGAACGTTGAGGGGTCAGTCGGAAGCCAATCCCTAAGGGTGCCGGCTGCACACGGCCTCCCCAGGTTTTTATGCCTGCCTGTACAAGTTGGGGATAAGTATTTCCATCCTGATTCGGGATCTCTGATATCACCGTTCACGCTGCCAATTAAGAACCCACTAGTTACACAGAGGAAAACCCTATCAGGAAAACCCTTGCTCCAGTGGTAAACAATTCTGAAGTTGGTCAGAGGTGGGGAATCATCTCTCATGCAGCCAGCAGCCCCCCCGCAAGGAACGTCCTCATTGCAAAGCTGGGGGACCATGTCAAGGCGTCCCTGAGTAAACGTGAGCTGACCCCCAGGCCAGCTGCTGCTGAACTGTTCCCACCCTTCCCAGCTAAAACACCTGAATGTGTGCAAGGACTTGAAAGCCTAGAGGAAGGGCCATGGAGCCACACCAGCACGGAGGCCGACTTGGGGCCTGCAGGCCAGCCAGCATGGTCCTGGCCCCGGGCGCTCTTCTGGAAGCTTTCCATCTCCCTGCCCAATGTACCCCTCCTGTCCCGGCCCCCACCGCTTTTCTCCGTCCTCACCTCTGCCCGGGGAGAAATTCCAGCGGCAGGTATGGGTGACACATCCTCTTCTTTAGCAGGTGGCAGCGCGGCAACTCCTGCAGAAAGTCCACCAGAGCCCCACTCGCGCCGGGCCACGCACAGAGCCGTGGGCCCTACTCCCTCCCACCAGCCCAGCCCCGAGACTGCCGATGGGGCAGAGAATATGGCGTCAGGCACAGCTGCAGGGGCTCTTGCTGCCTGGAGCGGTGTTTATATTGACCTCAGCCCAGGCACACCTGGGGAGGACTGGCCGGCCGGGTCAGACTGCCCAGGTCAGCCACTCCTCGCCCCTCAGGGGCTCACAGTTGCATAAAATGGACCTTGCTGCACCGGTCAGTTCCAAGGAACACGTGTAGGTCCTGAGGGTCAGGATAGACAAGGGGCTGCAGCCCTGGCTTGTTTTCTAACCATTTTATCTGGCCCATGAGTGGGAGACAACTTCAAGAAGACCCTCTCCTAATAAGAGGAACCCAGGAGTCAGGGAGAGGAGGGGTGGTGGGTGGAGACAGAGACCTGGTGCCCCGGCTGCAGTGGAAGTCTCTGGAAGACCAGGCGGAGGGAGGCCACACAGAGTGAAGCCCAGGGTCACAGACCTGTCGGAGCTGCTGTTTGTTAGTTCAAGTCCTGCTCTGAGGTGCTCTGTGTCAGCTCTGAGGGACAGGTGAGATGGGGGTGCTCTGCAATGAGGGCTATCCGCACGGTTCCTGTGTGCCCAGCCCTGCCGTGGTACCTGCACAAGGGTGTTCCGTATCCAAGGAGGGGCCTGACCACGAGAGCCCCGTGGGCTGCTGGGTAGCTGCACAGGTGAGCTCCATATCCTGGGAGGGGCCTGACCACGAGAGCCCCGTGGGCTGCTGGGTACCTGCCCAGGTGAGCTCCATACCCTGGGAGGGGCCTGACCACGAGAACCCCGTGGGCTGCTGGGTACCTGCCCAGGTGAGCTGTATATCCTGCGAGGGGCCTGACCACGAGAGCCCCGTGGGCTACTGGGGAACTGGTAAAGATGTCGGGACAGTCAGTGAAGCCACTGAGGATATGCATCCAATAGTTCCTAATTCCTACACCCTGCTGGTCATTGTACCATCCCCCAGGACATAGTATTCTGTATGAGACGTACATGATGCTTTCTTCTGTATTCCATTAGTCCCAGAGGGCACAGAAATTTTGGCTTGTGACTGGCAGGACTCAACATACAAGGAAGACAGTACTGCTGGGCCGTCCTCCCCCAAGGGTTCAAAACTTCCCGCACCACCTTTGGGGAAACTTAACTAAAACCTCAAAGATCTACCTCTGGAGAAGGGAACCCTCCTTCAATATGCAGACGACATTCTGATCCCCAGCCCTACTAAGGAGGCCTCTGAACTACCTAGCCAATAAAGGATAGAAGGTGTCCAAGACAAAGGCTCAAATATCACAGACTAAGGTGACCTGCCTGGGCTTCATTCTCACAGAAGGTCGGAGAAGCCCATCCCAGGAAAGGGAAGAAGTCATTTGCAGCCTTACCCCTTCTAAACCTAGAAGACAGCTTAAGGGTTCCTAGGGAGGTCGGGGTTTGCTGCATCTGGATCCCTAACTACAGTCTAATAGCTGGGCCTCTATAGGAAACATTGAAAGGAAAAGATGATGATCTGTTCGAATAGAATCCAGAAGCGGTCTTTCAAGAATGGAAAGAGCAGTTAATTCAGACCCTTGCCCTGGACCTCCCTAACTTAGCTAAACCCTTTGACCTTTACATTCTGGGTAGAAAGTGAATCGCCCTTGGAGTATTAGTGCAAAAACTGGGACCTCCTGAAATGGAACAACGCAAGAATGCCCTCCAGGTAGGAGAAAGTACGGTCACCAAGGGCTTGGCCCGCCGCCCCATCCAGCCAAGATACTGGGGGTATCTAAAAACCTGGAATCCGCAGCCCGCAAGGCCAACTCCCTCCTAAGGTGAAAGGACCGCACGCGGTGATCCTAACCACCCACCATGCCCTGAAGTTGCAGGCGTCGCTCCGTGGGCACACTGACCTCGAGTGAGGAAGCCCTCCAACTCCAACCTCCAGAGGGACAACTGGGGGCAACGGGTCCCCATGATGACCCGTGTGACCATCACTTGACGTGGATCTTCTCTCAGAAAACAACAAGAGCGTGCCCCAGAAGAGCAAACTACTGCTTGCAGGACTTACTGCACCCAGAGCGGAGCTCATAAGCTTGGCGGGGGAACCATAAATAACGCTGTCACCATAGAAACGCCTACAGACACCGCGGTGACGGCGGCGGCCGATGAGACCGGCTGCACTCCTGGCTACTTGAAAAGGCCGTTGACTCAGTGGCCGTCATGGGTCTGGATCACCACCGGCCCTGGACTGTGTGGGAGTTGAGCAGGCAGGGTTCTGACACCTGGTGCTCTTTGTACGTTAATTCAGGGGCCTAATTGAAGAAAGCGCAGACTACTGGTCAGAGCATCTAGGCTGGCAGAAACCGTCTGCCTAAGGTGGCCGAACAAATGTGGGCGCGGTAAAACCGGCCCCCCCAGCGTCTCTGCGCATCTCTTTCCTGCACCCTTAAAGGTCATTAGAATCTATAACACTTCAAATGCTGGGGCTCAGGCGGACGAGCAGTGAGGGAAGAGCCCTGGGGACAGTCAACCTCACCTGGAGGCTGCTGGGGAGAAGTTCTGCCCCTCCCCCCGGGTATGAGGCCTCCCGACTCAGCACGAAGCAGTTACAGAAGCGGGGTCTGCACCCTCAGCGCCCCAACAATGAGGAATGGGACAAAAGGCAGAGGAGGGGTTTGTCACCGGCAGAGCCCATGAAAAAATCCTGGGAGATAAAAATAGAATCCGGGCAATAAAGTAAAGTCTAACGTTTATTCCTTTGTGCTTTGTCTAATTTCACTTGCCCCTAGGTTTCCACATGCAGAGGTCCCACACCCGGCACTTCAGAACCTATTTCCTGGTGCAAAATGGCTGGGCCGACACCTCAGCTCGCGGGGCCCCATGCAGACTCCGCGACATGGAGCCTGAGCTCCAGCCAACCCGGCCCTCGAGACTCCGCCCCTTCTGTCCCGCTGACGCTGCCGGGATCCCCACACAGCAGCCCCGCCCACAGCCCTCGGGGGAGCGCACGCTCTCACCTCTCCCCGTTCTCTGATCAGAATCTAAAGTTTCCTTTGCTTCTGAACCAAACTCAGTCTCGTTCTCTTGGCTCCAATGACACGGGGCAGGGGACCCTTGTTGGGGCCCACTCTGCAGGATCAGTGACAGAAATTGAGAACATTGTAACTTCAACGAACAGATGTGTGAGCCAAACTGTAATTAACCTAGAGCCGTGTATAAGGCTCGGGTAAAATAAGATGTTTCCAACACTTCCATTTGATATTTCCATCACTTTAGTATAGGCAAGTTCAGTGAAGGGGTTTGTCTTATTTGTCAGGTCAACATTAGAGAAATGAAGTGATTTCTTTCCAAGGATGTACATCGAATAATCTTGGCTGAAGCTTCAATACAGTTTTGAATGCTTTTCCATTGAAAATGATACCTCTCTTTCAGCTCCCCCATTTCTGAGAAGCATAAAATCTTATAATTTATTATTATCAAAGGGGAAAGGTGCAGGGAGGGATAAATGAACAGTTTGGGATTAACACGTACACACTACTATGTATAAAATAGATCATCAACACAGAACTACTGTACAGCACAGGGAACTACACTCAATATTTTGTAATAACCTAGAAGCGGAAATAAACGAATAGAAAACGAATAGATATTTTTATTGACATCATCTATCAATGACAGATACAATGTACCCTAAGGGAGGCCGATGGTCAGCGCTTCTGACCCTGAAGACTTTAATCATCTTAAGTTCGGACTCTGCCTACTGCCCAAGGCCCTTAATGAACATACGTGTAGCCATAGCGTAAAATTCCCCAGTTTAGGGTTCAGGGAGACACTGATTTGGAAACATCCCTGGTGTTCTCTTACCATGCACGGGACCCTTCCTACAGCTAAAACATGACTCTGACACCCAGAAGGTGGTACACCATTTGATTGGGAAGAGTTTGGAAAAGGCATCTCATCTCCTCATCTCCAGGGAGTCGGGTTCACCCCTCCAGCGTCTTTCCTAACAATCTCCCCACTTGGGGATGTCAGCACCTTCAACCTCCTGTTGCGCACAGTTTGGAATTTGTCCAGAGGATGAAGCGGAAGGATGAGAAACAATGAGAGAAAAGTCCTAGGTGTTCGGACAGGCACATGTCACTCTCATTTCCAATCAGGAAGACGAAATTACCAAAGGCTAAGATTGCCCATGGAAAAAGAATACGGCTTGAGGAAATCCCACTGTTTTGTGGCCAGTTCCCAAAAACACAAGTTGAAAAATGGAACTCAGGATCACTAAAATTCACGAAACTGCAGAGTTGAAAATATCTATCATTGAAAAATGTCTTGAGGGAAGTCACCGAAAAGGAATTGTAAGCAAGTGAGAATGGCAGGAAAGGGATTTGAAGAGGTAAAAAGGACTCATCATGAAAGCACAAAAAAGGGGCTGAACATCGCCAACGGTGCAGTTAGCCAAAAAGGGCGTATGCTTTTTTCCTGAATATATTCAAGAAAAGGGCATACACCCTTTTTAGCCAACCAAACAGCTGGGCATTGCAAATCAATACTACAAAAAGTATCACACTTCGCATCAGTCAGAAGAGCCATCCTCATAAAGTGTAAACACCAGAAATGCAGGACAGGGCGAGGAGTGAAGGGAGCCCTGTGAGGCTGATAGTGGAAATGTAAATTGCCAACGGGCACACTGAAGAAGTGTACTGTGTTTACTAAAACATCTAAACAGATGAGCTACAGAGCATAGGGCACTTGCACTCATGGGCGAATATCTTGGGAAAAACAAAAATCGTCAGGATACAGGCACCCCAACGTTTACCGCCTCTCTGTTTAAAAGAGCCTTGGGGCTTCCCTGGTGGCGCAGTGGTTGAGAGTCTGCCTGCCGATGCAGGGGACACAGGTTCGTGCCCCGGTCGGGGAAGATCCCACATGTCGCGGAGTGGCTGGGCCCGTGAGCCATGGCCGCTGGGCCTGCGCGTCCGGAGCCTGTGCTCCGCAACGGGAGAGGCCACAGCAGTGAGAGGCCCGCGTACCACAAAAAGAAAAAAAAAAAAAAAAAAAAAGAGCCTCGACTTGGATAAAACCTAAATATACCTGGAAGGAAAAAATGGATAAAAGAGATGTGGTACGTATGTAGAGTGGAATATAACTCAGCCAGGAAATCAATGAAATAAGGCCAGTTGCATCAACTCAGGAGGAGTTATGTAAGATCATTCTAGGTAACATAAGTCAGAAAGAAAAAGACACATATCGTAAGATATAACTTAAAGGTAGAATCAACAATGGCTACACATGAAACAAATTACAAAACAGAAACATAGTCAAATATGTAGAAAACACACATAAGGCTGCCAAAGGGGAAAGGTGGGGAGGGGTGAGGCATTATCCAGGAGGTTGAAATTAGCAAAGATACCGTTCCAAATACCAAATTGATAATAGACAAGGCCTACACGGAACCTCAAAGAACTGCACTCAGCACACTCAAGTCACCAGAAAAAATTCTATACGACTGTTAAGAATCTGAAAAAGAATTTATTGATGTCTGTTTCTACGTGAATCAAGTGGATGTAGAACAGCAACAAACAGCGTTGAAAATCAGCTGTAACCAATATAACAATAGTAGAAAAAGACAGTGACAGACATAAAAACCCTTATAACTTTTGCTCAGGGGCTATGATGCAACATGGATTGAACACACCTAGACACACAGCAGGATGAGACATAAGGTTGGACACTCTTGGGACTGAGAGGATTGGTGAGGTTGAGTGAGCAAATGCAGACCCTTTAAAGTAATACTGTGTGCTACCCATTCCATGGGTCCCAACTCTCCAGGTGCAACGCAACCTTCCTACAGCTAAAAGATGCATGGGAAGCCCAGAGGATGATACACCGTGTGATCATGAAAGGTTTCGACAGCGCACCTCATTTTTCATCTCCTGGTGCTCGGGATCACCATTCCAGCCTCTTTACAAACAATCTCCCCACTTGGAGAATCAGCACCTTTAACCTCCTGTTTCGAACAGTTTGCAATATGTGCCGAGGATGAACGGGAAAAGGGGGAACCAATGAGAGACTCGCTGGAGGTGTTTGGTCGGGCACATGTTACTCTCATTTCCCATCACGAAGAAGAATTCACGAAAGGCTCAGCCTGACACCCCGAAACCAGGATAGGGCCTGAGGCGATGCTGTGGTTTTCTGGGCCAGCTCACAAAAAAGCCAGTTGAAACATGGAGCTCAGGGGCACTGCAACTCACAAACCTGCACAGTGATAAATGACAACTACCATCCAAAAATACATTGAGTTAAGGCAACGAAGAGGATTTGAAAGCAAGGCAGAATTGCAGGAAACAGATTTCAAGAGGTAGATTGGAGTTTCCTTGAAAGCACATGAAAAGCGGCAGAACTTGGACAATGATGCAGTTGGCCAAAAAGGGAGTATGTGTTCCTTCCTGAATATATTCAGGTAAAAAAGCATACACACGTTTTGGCCAACCAAGCAAGCTGGGAGAGCAAATCAGAACTACAAAGAAGTCTCACTTCCCCCCGGTCAAAACGGCCATCTGAAAAAAGTGTAAAAACCACAAATGCAGGACAGGCCATGGAGAACAGGAAACCTTGTTATGCTGACGGGCGGGAGGATAATTGCCGCAGACACTCTACAAAAGTGTATGGTGTTTCCTAAAACATCTAAACAACAGAGCTACAGAGCAGAGGGCACTTCCACTCATGGGCGTATATCTTGGGAAGACTAAAAATCAACAAGACACAGGCACCCCAAAGCTTAGGGCTGCTCTGTTTACAAGAACCTCGAATTCGGTACCCGTTCCATATCCCAGGAAAGAGAAAAATGGATACAGAAGTTGTGAAACTTATGTACAATGGGATATCACTCAGCCATGAAATCAATGTCATAAGGCTAGTAGCAGCATAATGAGTGGATTTAGGTACGATAATTCAAAGTGAAAAAGGTCACACAGAAAAAGAAATGTATCATATCACTTATAGAGGGAATGTAAACATGGCTACAAAGAACTGAATTAAAACAGAACAGAGTCACGCTTTTAGAAAACACACTTATGCCTGCTTCAGGGGAAAGGTGAGGGGGGTTTTTCATAAAACAAGAGTTTGAAATTAGCACAGATACCGTTCCAAAAACCAAATATGTAATAGACAAGACCTACTCCTTGCTCAATGAACTGGACTCAACAGCTCCTATTCATCGCAGAAGAAAAATTCCAGCCCTTGTTTCTCAGGAGCTCTGGGGTCTACCTGCGAGGTAAACTTAACTCACCTGGCACAAGGCGGCCATCCCGGGTTTCACATCAACATGATCTCAGGCACAAACCTCCTGGCTTTTCCATTGTGTCTTTAAGTTACTTGTTGAAACAACTGCACAAATATGACAAAGATATAAAATCAGGCATCTTCTGCCCCAGTGCCTGCTCATAAATGATTTTCTGCCACTTTAATGATAAAGATAGAACATTTCAACATTCTGCTGCCCTTATTGTCATTTTTCTTGATATTTCTATTGAATACTCTTTCAATATTTTAACAATGGAACATTTATTTACCTTGTTCCAGACCCAGCCTGTAGTGGTAAAGGTTTTGTTGTTATATTTCTATTATGTTTCCTTTAAAAATCATTATGCTATTTAACTGGATTAAGTCAATTCTACAGGCATTTATCTTATGATATTGATGAAATTAATACATAGAGGGCAGTAGTACAAGTTGATTGTACTCCAGAGCCTCTATTAGCACAGTTAAGTAAGTATAACTATTATCTATATGTAAACCAAAGTACATGCCAAGTGAGACTCTCCGACGCTTCTTCACTGTCTGCCCCTCAAGCCTGTGAGAAATGGAATATTTCTTGCCACCTCAGTAAACAAAAGATGCCACAGTCATCCTCTCCAATGTGAGCGGGCAGGCTGAGGAAGTCAGGATATGCAAATACAGGATGCAGGCCCCAGAGAGCTGAGGTGCATATCAAAGGAAGGAATTCGTGACCCTGACTCCAGCATCTTCGCATAAGGAAAGCCCTGCATTCCTGTAGAACCTGGGAGAGCAGGTTCTCCTTAGCTGACAATCACCTTTTCACGTCCCCCATCACCTCCGCCAGCCCCCCGCCCTGTCCCCTCCCCCCCCCCCCCGGTGCTTTAGCTCAGGGAGGAAGGGGCGCACAGGGCCTCGGCTGAACAAGAGGCCTGGGAGCCTCGGGAGGAACTTTCGGCCGCTTTCCCCGCCGTCGGGAGGAGGGTCGCTGACGCTGCGGCCGGACCCTGCGCCTCCCTCGCCCCGTGTCCCCTCAGGACGTTCAGCCGCCCTCTCCCCACGCCCCCCGGGCCCCGCGAGCCAGGCCGAGGGCAGGGCCGAGAGGAGGGGCCGAAGTTCCCCGGGACCAGACCCCGAGGCTGCTCGTTCTGCACAGCAGCGGCGGGTGGCCGCGAAACCCTTCCCCTCAGAAGCTGCTCTTGCGCGGCCGCCCGGGCACCAGACCCACTTACCCGGCCCGCCGTCCCCACGACTGTCGCGGCTTCGGCCGCCGGGGCCCCTCCGCAGCCGGCAGCGTCAGTGAAGCCGCCCTCCCCTCGGGCTCCAGGGCAGCTCCGTGACGGCGGACGGAAGAGACCCCGAGCCGGGAGCTCCAGCTCTGAGGAAACGCGGGCTCCGTTCTGGACGCAGTGGGTGGGGCCGTTCTGCCCCGAGGCCTCCTGGGAGGGGGCGGGGCGCCGGGGGAGGAGCCGCCAGGAGCTCAGGGCCCCGTCGGGGGTCCTGGAGGGGCGGCCCGGCCTGAGGGCCCCGCCCACTGTGGCCGCAGCACAGGCCTTTTCCCTGCAATCCTACACAAAAAGTCAGAAAGATACACACGGTCTACAGTGAATGTTCACAAATGGTGGTTGCTGCTGTGCTTACTATCCTATTAAACGTGGGAAATCCATAACACACTTGAAGTTAGAAGTTAACTATGAATGTTTACCTTTCCTTATTATGTCTCTGGTATTCACAATTGTCGTTAATGAATCAGAGACTGTGGCATCACTAGTTAAAAATGAGCTCGTTTAAAAAATAGAACTCAGGCCCACCGGCCCTACTGTATCAGAATCTGCAATTTTACACTCTCTCCAGTGTACTTGTGGACCCATGAATAGTTGAAAGGTACATTTCTACCTCGACATTTCTTTTCTGTCTGAGAAATACGCACATTTTATCCAGTTTGATATAAATAAAACACTCAAAAATGCATATGTCCGTGTTGAAACCACCATTTTATCATTTCTTTTCCAGATGACTATAGTCTCTATACTGGTTTTATGGATCACATGACATACTCTTTTTTGTAGTTAGAAATAGAGAAAGTTACTTTGTGAAAAAAAATATATATGTATATATATATATTAGTGGATGATTGAAGACACTCTTCTAAATTAAAACCAGTTCTCTTAATTTGCTCTTTTCTTCTTGCGTCACATTATGAACTCTTCCCGTGGCCACATGTCATGTGTACTTTTAATTTCAGGGACTGCTGACATCCCAGGATGTGCCCATAGATTTCTCTCAAGAGAACTGGGAATGCCTGGACCGAGATCAATGGGAATTGTACAGGGATGTGATGTGACAAAAGTATAGGATCATGCTCTCCTTGAGTGAGGATACCTTCCTTCCAGAATTCCTTATCCACCCACAGGGTTTAGAGTCCTTCATTTGTAGAATGTCTCCTGGAATGTTCTGCTTCCTACAATAGGGTTTCAGATTGCAACGATTCAGGAAATATTGGGAGTTTGTGGGTATAATTTATGTTATTCTTTGAAAATTGCAGCCTTCTTTATAATATACTTTGTAACTGCTTGGGATGTGTCTATATGAACAGTGTACTATATGCTTCCGTTATAGTCCTTACAATATTTTATTCTCTTATTATCTGTAACAATCTTCCATGGATTCTTTGGGCTTAAGGTGTATTAAAAGGGAGACGGCGATTCTGGGACTTCCCTGGTGATGCAGTGGTTAAGACTGCGCCTGCCAATTCAGGGGACACGGGTTCGATCCCTAGTCTGGGAAGATCCCACGTGCAACGGAGCAACTAAGCCAGTGGGCCACAACTACTGAGCCTGCGTGCCACAACTACTGAAGCTGGTGCACCTTGAGCCCGTGCGCCATTTATTTTTAGAGAATAAAATCACCTCTGAGTGATTACAATTTAGACCAGCTAGTCAAAATTCTTTATCACCTGTTCTTCTCAAACACTGATCAATGGAACAAGTTTTACTAGGGATAAGAGTGTAATTGTATTCTAGAGTTCATATCGGCAATATGGTTTTTGACCTTGATGCTGGATCACGACATTTCAATGGTATAACTGCTATTAATTGTCTCTTTGTTCAATGATTAAAGTCTCACATAATCTGAGTTCAGACTGGAGCCATCCTAGTTGGTTTCTGTCTATTGCAGTTTTCTTCCAGTATGAAAGGACAAGAGCAATACGGCTTACTTTACACAATGTCTTCAAACTAAATGATGACATAATCTACATTCAATTAATTTATACATACCCTACTGTAGAGCAGGGTTTGTTACGGTGGCAGAGCCTGGTAATTATGTAAAACTGAAACTTTTATCTGCACTGGTTCAAGTCCTCTTCCTAAGAATATGTTTATAATCAACACTCTTTCACAAGTTACCCAATTTAATTCACCATAGCATTCCTCATATTAACTAAATGGAAAATCCTAAGCTATATACAAATCCAGAAAGGGCCAAAAATCATCTGCCCACATGGATTATTACAACCCATTGCTGAGACATTCAAATTACTTATTAAAGACCCACTATGTCCATCAACAGCATCAATTTATATATTATTGCCCCAATGCTAGCCTTAACCCTGGCTCTCACAACATGAATTCCTCTTCCCATATCTTAGCCACTAATTAATATAAATGTAGGCATACTCTTTATATTAGCCATATCACACCTAGCCATTTATTCCATCCTCAGTTCTGGATGAGCTTCACATTCACCATACTCACTCACTGGAGCTCTAGGGACAGTAGCATAGACAATCTCATATGAAGTAATGTAGCAGTTATTCTAACCTCAGTCTTACTGATAAATGGATCATTTACACTTTCAACAGTAATTATTACACAGGAACACCTATGACTATTTTCTTCTGACCTCTACTCAGAATTTTATTATCTCCGCAGTACCAGAAATTCAATGAAGCCTCACTTGATTCAACAGAAGTAGAATCAAAACCTGTATATGACTTCAATGTAGAAGATGTAGCAGGCCCATTCACCTCTTCCTTGCTAGACAATATGTCAATTTCCTTATAATAAACATTTCCACAACAATCCATTTGTAGGAGCATTCGACAATCCCTAGGTGCCAGAATTATATACACCCCAAGTCATCATTAAAACACATCTAACAATCTCCTTTCTATGAATTTGAGCATCCTACCCACAATTTTGATATGATCAACGTCTACATCTCGTATAAAAATTTTTTTTCTACTAACATTAGCCTGATGTATATGAGAGTTTTCACCACCTGTCATCATACCAGGCAACCCACCACAAACTTAAGAAATATGTCTGACAAAAGAGTTACTGTGATAGAGTAAATTATAGAGGTTTCAATGCTCTTATTCCTGGAATTGAATTCTTCCTAAGAATTTTATATTCTCCATGTTACCACATTACAGCACATGCTATATACTAAGGTTCACTAGGTAAGCTTCAGGCCCATACCCCCAACATGTTGTCATAGATCCTTCCTGTACTAATAAACTCTCATTGTTTTTACTATCATTCTACTGACCATTATCACAGGAAATATAATTGTATACGAAGCTCACACTGGTTAATGGTATCCCCATTCTAATAAAAAACACAAACCCATAAGCTACAGAAGCATCCAACAAATATTTCCTAAAACAATCCACCACACCAATACTACTTATAATGGCTAGTATCATTAATCTAATATACTCTGGTCATGGAACACAATGAATAACAAAAATCTTTCATCCAGCAGCATCCACCCTCATGACAATCGCCCTTGTCACAAAAGTAGGACTTTCCCCATTTCACTTCTGAGTGCCTCACGTCACACAAGGCGTCCCATGAACAGCAGGCCTGATGCTATTAATATGACAAAAGTGCACCCCTGTCAGTTTTATACCACATGTCACCATCCATCCACCTAAATATACTATTAATCATAGTGATATTATAAATCATAGCTGGAGGCTGAGGGAGATTTAGTCAGACTCACCTGGAAAAAATTACACCCTCCTCATCAAGTGCCCATATAGGATGAATAACAGCCGTTATAAAGTATATTCCGATATAACAATCCTAAACATACTAATTTATATCATAACAACACTCTCTTCTTATTATTTATGCCCAGAGCCTGTACTACAAGAGTGTCATTATCACACACATGAGGTAAAACACCTCCCATCACAATCCTTTTCCTCACCATTATAGTATCATTAGGACATAGTCCATCACTATCAGGGTTTTTACCCGAATGAATACTTTTCCAAGAGATAACGAAAATGACAACATCATTCTACCAACATTAATAGCCATCACAGCAGTGCTCAGCATATATTTCTACTTGCAGCTAACATACTCCACATCACTAACTGTATTCTCTTCATGAAACAACACAAAAACAAAGCACATTGAACATTCAAAGAAATAACCTTCCTATCATTACTAATCATAAAACCCAGACAATTACTCCACATAACACCCATTCCATCCGTGCTGGACTAGGAATTTAGGTTAGTTCAGACCAAGAGCTTTCATAACCCAAAACAAGTAAAATTTACTTAATTTCTAAAAATAAGGATTGAAAGACTTCATCCTACATCAATTGAATGTAAAGCAAACATTGTAGTTAAGCCAAATCTTTAGGAGGCTGATGAGTTTTAACCCCAGGAAACTTTAGTTAACAGGCAAATCCTCTACTCAACTGGCTTCAATCTGCTTCTTCTTCATTTGAGAAAGAAAAAAAGAAAAAAGGCAGGAAAATCTCTGGCAGAATTGAAGCTGCTTCTCTGAAATTACAATTCAATTTGTTGATTCACCACAGGGTTTGTGAGAAAGAGGGCTCAATCTCTGTCTTCAGATTTACAGTCGAATGCTAGCTCAGTCATTTTACCTCTGTTCATACACTGTTGATTATTTTCAACAAATCACAAAGATATCGGCATTTTATAATTACTATTTGGTGCTTGAGCTGGAGTAGCAGGCAGCACCTTAAGAATATTAATCCAGGCTGAGCTATGCTAACCTGGAGCGCTACTTGGAGATGCACAAATCTGTAACGTGGTCATAACAGTCCCTGCACTTGTAATAATTTTCTTTATTGTTGTACCCCTTATATTGCAGGGTTTAAAAACTCACTTGGGCCACTAATAACTCGCTCACCTGAGGTAGCATTTCCCCGAGTAAACCATGTAAATTTTTGACTACTTCCCCCATCGTTCTTACTCCTACTCATATCACCAATAGTAGAAGCTTGTTCTGGTACCAGTGGACCGTGTATTCAGCTCTAGCCTGCAACCTGGCCCACGCAGGAGCCTCTGTCGACATAACCATTTCCTCCTTACATTTATCAGGTGTCTCCTCAATTCTTGATGCTATTGCTTTTATTACTATAGTCTTTCATACAAAACCAGCAGTCATACCCCAATACCAAACACCATTATTTGTTTAATCTTCCCCAACTATAGCCATATTACTATAATTACCACTCTCAGTCCGAGCAGCCAGAATTGCCATACTCTTCAGAGATAGAAATCTCAACACTACTTTCTCTGACCCTGCAGGAGGAGGCTGAATCCTATACCAACACCTATTTTGATTCTTTGGTCACCCTGAAGTCTGTATTCATGGCCTACCAGGGTTTGTTATAAATTCACACATCATTAGACACTATTTAGGACAAAAGGTGCCTTTCAGCTATTTGGGAATAGTATGAGTCATGCCCACTGGCTTTTTAGGATTTCTCTTGTGGGCCCATCATATATTTACCATAGGGAGAGCTGTCCACTCAGGAGCATACTTTGCAAAAGCTACCATAATTGCTTCTATCCCGACAGGAGTGTGCTTTCTCTGGTTGCAGTGAGCAGTAGCGACTCTACGCTGCGGTGCATTGTCTTTTCACTGAAAAGGCTTTCTTTATTGCAGAGCATGGCTTTCACGCTCTAGAGGGCAGGCTCAGTAGTTGTGGCACATGGGCTTTTTGCTCCACGCCAGGTGGAATATTCCCACACGATGGCTCGAACCCGTGTCCCCTGCATTGGCAGGCAAATTCTTAACCACTGCACCACCAGGGAAGTCCCTGGTTAGCAACTGTTCACGGAGGTAATATTATATGACCTCCAATATATTATGAGTTTTAGGCTTTAGTTTTTCTTTTTACAGTAGGAGGTTTCACAGGAATCATCTTAGTGAACTCATCCCCGGACTCTATCCTCCAGGATACATACTATGTAGCAGCACACTTCCATGACCTAATGTCCATGGGAGAGGGCTTCACTATTACGGGAGGCTTCCTACATGGATTCCCACTATTCTCAGGTTACACAGTGAACTCAGCATGAGCAAAAAGTCACTTCACGCGTATATTTGTAGTAGTAAATATGACTTCCCGCAGCACTTTCTGGCCTCTCAGGAATGTCATTACTTTAGTCTCAGTACTCGGAGGCACACACAACATGAAATATTGTGTCTTTTGGCTCACTCATCTCAATAGCAGCAGTAATGCTAATCATAATCTTCATACTTTGAAAAGCATTTGCATCTAAACAAGAAGGCTAAGCACTAGAAACTGATACTCCTAACCTAGAATTGTTACATAAATGCCCTCCACCATATCCTATGTTTCAAGATCCTACCTATGTAAATATAAAATAAGGAAGGTCTCAAGTCCTTTTTAACCACTATCAAGCCAACACCATAACAATTATGTCTTTCTCAATAAATGAGAGAAAAGTAAAAAGTGATGTAGCTTTGTCAAACTTAAATCAGAGGCTAAAATCCTGTATATCACGAAGGCATATCAATTTCATCTAGGATCTCAAGAAATAAAATCACCGATTATGGAAGAACATTTACATTCTCATCATCACACATTAATAGTGATTTTTGAAACTAGTTCTCTATATTATTTCTCTAACATTGACAACTAAACTAACTCATATACATATAATAGATGCACAGGTAGAGAAAATGTGAACAATTTATCAGCCATTATTGTAATCTTAATTGCTTTATCATCATTGTGAATCCTTTACATGATACATGAAATCAATAACTCTTCCCAAACCATAAAATCGACGGGTCAGTAATGATACTGAAGCTACAAATACACAGATTATGAAGATTTAAATGTTGGCTCCTCTGTAATCCCCACATCAGGGCTAAAACCAGGAGAATAATGACTAATAGAAGTCAACAACCACGGAGTTAGAGAGAGTCATTGAATATTAGTTTCATCTGAAATTGTTGTACACTCCTGAGCTGTTCCTTCTCAGGCCTAAAAAGGGCTGCTATCCCAGAACGCCTAAATTAAAGAATCCTAATACCAACAGGACCAGGCCTATGTTGTAGACAAGAGAGCTCATTTTCCTGAGTTCAAAGACAGGCCAGAGGGATATGGCTGAGATGAGGGGTGAATCTGGAGCCCATGGGGATGCACTCTCCAAGCTCCAGGATAGGAATGGGCCATTATTGGTTTAATGGACCTCTGGGGTCCCAGGCCACCCACACCACACCCTCCCGAGCAGGATCTTGGCAATATTCCCTGTCAGTGATGAGGCAACCTAGCACTTGTCACGCCCCGATGTTGTGTCCTATGTGGGCACCATGCTGTGGGGACCACACCCACACTCTGCAGGTCCATGCTACAGGGTCCTTCTTGCCTCAGGAGTAGAGACCACCCAGCAAGCAGTTCGCTCCCCAACCAGCAGGAGGAGGGGAGGAGAGCAGGGGCACCAGGGGAATCTCACTCAGACAACAACACCCAGGGGTGCCAGCGGGGACAGTGATGATGCAGATGAGGCCCAGACCAAGAGATGCGACCAGAGGACACAAAAGGCAGCTGATCAGGTCCTGACTCAACTGCATCCCGGACACCTTTGTCCCTCCTACGCCCCTTCCTCATACATCCCCTCCTTAAATGCAGATTCTTCAGATGCAAACAGGCAGAGGCTCAGACTGAAAGTCAGCTCTTCCAAAATGACCCGTCAGCAAACACTGCAGGATTGCGCTCCAGTGGGGGCCCTGGAGTCCACAACTCAGGGACTGAAGGGGACATCGGTGCCAGGGCCAGTGTGAGGGGATGGGGAGTGAGACTTTCATGGTTGTGGAATGCTGGTTTTGCAAGATGAAAAGTTCTAGGCGTGGTGGTGATGGCTCCACGAGAAAGTGAATAGATCGGATGCCTCAGAAACGTGCACTTAAAATGGTGACGATGGTAAAGGGTATGTGACGTGTGTTTTATTTCACTTAAATTCATAAAATAATGTCTTTTTAAATCAGATTCCATTTCGACTCCCGTTCATCACAAATGTCGGAGACCCAAACACATTCCCCTACCTTAGGGGCCATCACGGTGCCCTCACATGGCACATGGGAGACCGTTCTCACGGGGGCCTAGTCTGTGCTCACCTCACCTCTGTCCAGGGAGACCCAGGCAGTGGTGACCCCCATAGATTAGACATATGATATGCTATGATATTCATATGACACCACCGAACATTGTCACTCACCAGCACACAGAGCAGCACCCCACTCAAACATGCATGACCTCATATGAATGTGACAAGATTAAGGGAAGAAAAGGAACCACCGGTTAATCAGGGCAACACCCTTAACGCAGAGGTTGGAAATGTCAAAGGGGTAAAGACACACTGCAGGCAAAGAGCGCATAGGGGCCTCCCCATACATGTGATCCTGACCCATGCAGATGTGGTGAGACCCATACAGTGCCCGTACCCTATAGCTGGGGTCACACATCCACACTCACCACAGTGACCCCACCTCCCCAGACCCTGCACCTAAAGTCACACGTTCTCTCTCAACACGTGACCCCACCTCCTCAGACCCCTCCACCTGGGTCACATGTCCAGAGTCCCAGGGTGAACTGCCCTCCGCAGACTCCCCCAAGTGGGGTCACACGTGCACATCCTCCAGGGTGACCTCACCTCACCAGACTGTGCACCTGGGGTCACATGTCCCCTTGGTCAGGGCACCATAGCTCTGCTCTTGGCTCCCTAATTTGGAAACAAGCTGGGTTCCTGGGACCTGCTGGGATGGGAAAAAGTGTAAGGTGGGTCTCCTGTTCCCACACTTGTCCCACAGAAGTCCTCCTCTTTTCACTTTGGTTCTGTGTGATTTTACCTCTTTTTAAAGCTTTCATGCTAGAGTTGAACACATTACTTGGTTCTGGCAGGCACAGTCTCATTTTCTTGTCTCACTTACTTGTTGAGAAAACTCACAGGACAGCAGGGCTGAAAGCCGAAGGGCAGCTCTGGACGCTGCTGACTAGGGACGGCAGAGAGGAAGGAGAGCTCAGCAGCAGCCTCAGCTGTTACCCATCAGCCTTTTGCCCGATCTGCGTGCCCTGTAATCAATTCACCAGCTAAACCTGCCTCCCTTCGCACCATGCACGTGCTGGTAAATTGGAATAATCAGCAGGTAGCCCTCCTGAGGGTTATCCACGAGCCCCAAGGAAGCTGAACCTTGCAGGAATAAAGACTATGGCCCCGAACATAGCACTGCCCTTGGGAGGACCAGGTCACCACACTCAGAAGAGAGGGTGTTACCTAGACAAGCCCACCTCGGCTCCCGACCCAGACACCTAAGCACTGACTTTCAAATGCAGGCACGGAGCTTCCCAGTACTGAGGCCAGGCCGGCTCTCTTCCCAGCTCTCCATACTCCTAGCGTACACGGAACATGGTCAGGTCTAAATCTTCTTATTATAGACAACACATGGTCAGCTCTAAACATAAACAATAGTCAGCACATGGAGAGGTCTAAATTTACCGTGTAGACAGAACTTGATCATGTTTCAACTAGCTTAGGGCTGAGCTCATAGGAGGTACAGATCACACATATGAGTCTCTCATCTTTGGACACCCACATCAGGAAACTGAACGATATCGTTGTCATTAAACATTTCAACAGGCAAAACAGAAATGTTACCAGTGTCTCTGGCCATCTGATGGTCAGGATCCTCATGTGATCCAAGAATTTCTTAGAGTGCAGCCCAGTCTGCGGCCAGGCCAGACAAGAAGTGGCCTGATTCCAGCCTCCCAGTCTTCCAGAAGGAGGCGGCCGCACAGGAGGCCCAGGCAGGACAGTTCTGCATGGTGCGGGCCAGGAGAGCCTGTCTGTCCATTCCACTGGCCGATTCCGGGTGGGGTGCTCAGGGCTGCTGAGAGCCCCGCGCTCAGGCCCTGCTTCCCTGCAGCATGTGCGTGTGCGTGTGCGTGTGTGTGTGTGTGTGTGTGTATGTGTGTGTGTGTAGAGGGGGCAGTGGCTGACGGCTCCCACGGCTCCAGTCCCGGGCACCGTGATGTCTTCGAGGGGAGGTACGGGGAGAGGTAGGGGCACAGAAGCCATTGGAGAGGAGAACCCACCACGGAGCTCCTTGCACACTGGCTCGCCCCACCCGGCGACCAGCCTACCCATCGTGGGCCACATGCCAACCCCCAGCCCCGCACCCCCAAAGGCAGGGCGCCTGCTCTTTCAACAGCACAGGGTCTCACATGAAGGAGACTCAGTGGGGAATGTCACCCACTCGCCCACTCCTGATGCTCCGTTTGGGGAGAATGAACCCCCTTGACTGGGCGATGGGACCCTGTGATGAAACATGTGGTGCCCCATCCAAGTCGGGGTCTGGCTGACAGATGGGAACACAGGAGCCACGTGCAGGGCCTGGAGGCCAGGCCAACAGGACAAGCACCTCCAGCCTTGGTCTAGCTCTCCAACTGTGACATTGTAGCATTAAGGGACCTGAGGCAGGTGACTGAATGTAATGGGGGCCTCAGGTGGACCCTGAATGGGGCTTAAAGAACGTGTGAAGGATGTCACTCAGACAGTGACAGTCACTGGAAGACAGACGCTGTGTGAGGACATCCTGCTCCATCCATTTAAATCCCTGCGATCTCTGAACTTTACGTGGCTACGCAGGATTGTTAGAGCAGGTGCGTGCGGACATATCTGGGGCACAATTCAGTCTGCAATCAACTTGCAAGTGGTTGCAGAAAACACACAGGTGTGCGCAAAGGTAGACACAGCACACACACAAACATACGCATGCGCACAGCACAAATATATTCACACACTAGCCTATGAACACACACGCTCGCGTGTACCCACGCACACACTAACGTGTGCCGGTGCACATACCTATGCACATGCACAGCACATGTACGCATACAGGCACATGCACACACGTAGCGCACACACAGGGAATAAAGTGAATCCGTAAAGCATTAATTCCTGAAAGCAAGTGAAGCTGACATGTATTTTTCCCTTTTTCTTAGCTTTGATGTTTTTCACAATAAAAACTTTAAGAAAAGAGTTAATGGTGAATGACTTTTTTTTTTTGCACAGGTGTTGCGGACTCCTCAGAGGCAGTGACCCAGGACTGAGGCCCCCGAGCGTCCTTCTGAGGGTCGTGGCCCCGGTGTCCCTCTCACGGGAGTTGCTGTCAGCCTTGATGGTCGAAGCAGCCATGGTATCGAGATTTCACTGGTAGAAACTATTCCTTTTCTTCCCTGGGAGGAGCAGATCTCCTTCTACTTTGTTGGGGAGACTCCCTTTTTACTAAACAAAAATGATAAGCTGTAAGTACATATTAAGGTTTAGGTTATATACATGTAAAGAATAATCATAAAGATCAAGGAACAGAACATGATGAGTGGACACCCAGGAGTGCCCTTCCCTCGTCACAGCCTCCTCCCCACCGTGAGGGAGCTGTTCTCCTGATTTTGTGCCAGTGACTTGTCCTCAGAGTTTTCGCCCAGGGACGCATCTCTGCGCAACGCAGCCCAGCTTTGCCTAGTTCCAAAGTCGGTAAAGGCGTGTACCGTGCATGCTGCTTTATTGCTCTTGATGGTGCAGCATCGTGTCCATGGGATTCCATCACCTTGTGAATAGAGATTTTTATAGTTTTACGAACTTTAAACAAAATGTACTCCATTGCTGTGGAATATTCCTTCATAGGAGCGTGCATGGTTCATTTCTGCATCCGCTTGTGATGGCCTTCATGTTCTTTCCAGTTTGGCTCCTGTGGCTGCGGAGTCCATGTCCGTGTGTCCTGGTGCAGTGCCGGTAGGTTTGTGTTCAGCTGGGAGGAGCCCTGCGGGTCTGCGTGCGTGCGCGGACTTCGCTCTCTGAGGCCCGATTGTTTCAGAAGCGGTTGCATCGGCCCGCTGCGTGCCAGGCTTTCCATTGCCCCACAGCCTGCTGATATCTGATACTATGTCTTTCATGTCTGCATTCTGGTAGGTGTATGCACAGTATTTTTCTTATGGTTTTAATCCCTCGGTGGTTAGTGAAGTTGTGCATCTAGTAGTATTCATACACTATTTCCTGTTCGTTTTTAAAAAGTTTTTAAAATTGTGGTTCAATACACATAACATAAAATTTAGTATCTTAACCATTTTTAAATGCCATTTCAGGGTCAAGAAGTAATTGGTGCTGTTGTGCAAACCTTACCGCCATCGTCCTCCAGAACTTTCTCATCTTGCAACATTGAAACAGTCCCCATTAAACACGCACTCCCCATGCTCCCTCCCTCAGCCCCTGGCACTCAACATGCTACTTTCTGTCTCTATGTTTCTGACTGCTCTAGGGGCCTCGTGTGAATGGAGCCAGCACTGCGTGTTGTTTTGTGTCTAGCTTACATCACTGAGCATAATGCCCTCGAGGCTCATCCCTGCTGAAGGCTGTGTCAGAATTGCCTTCCTTTTTAGGCTGAACAACATTCCCTTGTATCGATGGACCGTGTTTTTCTTCTCCATTCATCCATTAGTGGACACGTGTAATATCTACATTCATTTCTCATGTCATAATAATTGTGGAATAACGTCAGAAAGTCCTTTGAATCTAAAGTCATCTGCCATTAACTCTTTTCTTAAACTTTTTACTGTGAACAACATCAAAGCTAAGAAAAAGGGAAAATACATGTCAGCTTCACCTGTGTTCAGGAATTAATGCTTTACGGATTCACTTTATTCCCTGTGTGTGTGCTACGTGTGTGCATGTGCCTGTTTGCCTACATATGCTGTGCATGTGCATAGGTATGTGCACTGGCACACGTTAGTGTGTGCATGGGTACATGCGTGCGTGCGTGTTCATATGCTAGTGTGTGAATATATTTGTGCTGTGCACGTGCGTATGTTTGTGTGTGTGCTGTGTCTACCTGTGCGCACACCTGTGTGTTTTCTGGAACCACTTGCAAGTTGGTTGCAGACTGAATTGTGCCCCAGATATGTCCGCACGCATCTGCTCTAACATTCCTGCTTTTCCACATAAAGATCAGAGCTGTCAGGTATTTAAATGGATGAAGCAGGATGTCCTGACACAGGGTCTGTCTTCCAATGACTGTCACTGTCTGAGTGACATCCTTCCCACCTTCTCTAAGTCCCATTCAGGGTCCACCTGAGGCCCCCATTACATTCAGTCACCTGCCTCAGGTCCCTTAATGCTACAATGTCACAGTTGGAGAGCTAGACCAAGGCTGGAGGTGCTTGTCCTGTTGGCCTGGCCTCCAGGCCATGCAAGTGGCTCCTGTGTTCCCATCTGTCAGCCAGACCCTGACTTGGATGGGGCACCACATGTTTCATCACAGGGTCCCATCGCCCAGTCAAGGGGGTTCATTCTCCCCAAACTGAGCATTAGGAGTGGGAGGGGTGACAGTCCCCACTGAGTCTACTTCATGTGAGACCCTGTGCTGTTTAAAGAGCAGGTGCCCTGCCCTCGGGGGTGGGGGCTGGGGGGGACATTTGGCCCACGATGGGCTCTCGGGTCCCCATGTGGGGCCAGCCAGTGTGCAAGCGTTTCCACGGTGGGTTCTCCTCTCCAACGGCTTCTGTGCCCCTACCTCTCCCCGTGCCTCCCGTCGAAGACAGCACGGTGCCCGGGACGGGAGCCGTGGGAGCCGTCAGCCACTGCCCCCTCTAAACACACACACACACACACACACACACGCACACGCACACGCACACGAACATGCTTCAGGGAGGCAGGACTTGAGCGCGGGGCTCTCAGCAGCCCTGAGCACCCCACCCGGAATCGGCCAGTGGAATGGACAGACAGGCTCTCCTGGCCCGCACCATGCAGAACTGTCCTGCCTGGGCCTCCTGTGCGGCCGCCTCCTTCTGGAAGACTGGGAGGCTGGAATCAGGCCACTTCTTGTCTGGCCTGGCCGCAGACTGGGCTGCACTCTAAGAAATTCTTGGATCACATGAGGATCCTGACCATCAGATGGCCAGAGACACTGGTAACATTTCTGTTTTGCCTGTTGAAATGTTTAATGACAACGATATTGTTCAGTTTCCTGATGTGGGTGTCCAAAGATGAGAGACCCATATGTGTGATCTGTACCTCCTATGAGCTCAGCCCTAAGCTAGTTGAAACATGATCAAGTTCTGTCTACACGGTAAATTTAGACCTCTCCATGTGCTGTCTACTGTTTATGTTTAGAGCTGACCATGTGTTGTCTATAATAAGAAGATTTAGACCTGACCATGTTCCGTGTATGCTAGGAGTATGGAGAGCTGGGAAGAGAGCCGGCCTGGCCTCAGTACTGGGAAGCTCCGTGCCTGCATTTGAAAGTCAGTGCTTAGATATCTGGGTCTGGAGCCGAGGTGGGCTTGTCTAGGTAACACCCTCTCTTCTGAGTGTGGTGACCTGGTCCTCCTAAGGGCAGTGCTATGGTCGGGGCCATAGTCTTTATTCCTGCAAGGTTCAGCTTCCTTGGGGCTCGTGGATAACCCTCAGGAGGGCTACCTGCTGATTATTCCAATTTACCAGCACGTGCATGGTGCGAAGGGAGGCAGGTTTAGCTGGTGAATTGATTGCAGGGCACGCAGATCGGGCAAAAGGCCAATGGGTAACAGCTGAGGCTGCTGCTGAGCTCTCCTTCCTGTCTGCCGTCCCTAGTCAGCAGCGTCCAGAGCTGCCCTTCGGCTTTCAGCTCTGCTGTCCTGTGAGTTTTCTCAACAAGTAAGTGAGACAAGTGAGACTGCGCCTGCCAGAACCAAGTAATATGTTCAACTCTAGCATGAAAGCTTTAAAAAAGGTAAAATCACACAGAACCAAAGTGAAAAGAGGAGGACTTCTGTGGGACAAGTGTGGGGACAGGAGACCCACCTTACACTTTTTCCCATCCCAGGAGGTCCCAGGAACCCAGGTTGTTTCTACATTAGGGGAGCAAGCAGCAGAGCCATGGTGCCCTGACCAAGGGGACATGTGACCCCAGTTTCAGGGTCTGGGGAGATGAGGTCACCCTGGAGGATGTGCACGTGTGACCCCAGTTGGGGACGTCTGCAGAGGGCGGTTCACCCTGGGACTGTGGACATGTGACCCAGGTGGAGGGGTCTGAGGAGGTGGGGTCACGTGTTGAGAGAGAACGTGTGACTTTAGGTGCAGGGTCTGGGGAGGTGGGTCACCCTGGTGAGTGTGGATGTGTTACACCAGCTATAGGGTACGGGCACTGTATGGGTCTCACCACATCTGCATGGGTCAGGATCACATGTATGGGGAGACCCCTATGTGCTCTTTGCCTGCAGTGTGTCTTTTCCCCATTGAGATTTCCAACCTCTGCATTCAGGGTGTTGCCCTGATTAACCTGTGGTTCCTTTTCTTCCCTTAATCTTGTCGCATTCATATGAGGTCATGCATGTTTGAATGGGGTGCTGCTCTGTGTGCTGGTGAGTGACAATGTTCGGTGGTGTCATATGAATATCATAGCATATCATATGTCTAATCTATGGGGGTCACCACTGCCTGGGTCTCCCTGGACAGAGGTGAGGTGAGCACAGACTAGGCCCCCGTGAGAACGGTCTCCCATGTGCCATGTGAGGGTACCGTGATGGCCCCTAAGGTAGGGGAATGTGTTTGGGTCTCCGACATTTGTGATGAACGGGAGTCGAAATGGACTCTGATTTAAAAAGACATTATTTTATGAATTTAAGTGAAATAAAACACACGTCACATACCCTTTACCATCGTCACCATTTTAAGTGCACGTTTCTGAGGCATCCGATCTATTCACTTTCTCGTGGAGCCATCACCACCACGCCTAGAACTTTTCATCTTGCAAAACCAGCATTCCACAACCATGAAAGTCTCACTCCCCATCCCCTCACACTGGCCCTGGCACCGATGTCCCCTTCAGTCCCTGAGTTGTGGACTCCAGGGCCCCCACTGGAGCGCAATCCTGCAGTGTTTGCTGACGGGTCATTTTGGAAGAGCTGACTTTCAGTCTGAGGCTCTGCCTGTTTGCATCTGAAGAATCTGCATTTAAGGAGGGGATGTATGAGGAAGGGGCGTAGGAGGGACAAAGGTGTCCGGGATGCAGTTGAGTCAGGACCTGATCAGCTGCCTTTTGTGTCCTCTGGTCGCATCTCTTGGTCTGGGCCTCATCTGCATCATCACTGTCCCCGCTGGCACCCCTGGGTTTTGTTGTCCGAGTGAGATTCCCCTGGTGCCCCTGCTCTCCTCCCCTCCTCCTGCTGGTTGGGGAGCGAACTGCTTGCTGGGTGGTCTCTACTCCTGAGGCAAGAAGGACCCTGTAGCATGGACCTGCAGAGTGTGGGTGTGGTCCCCACAGCATGGTGCCCACATAGGACACAACATCGGGGCGTGACAAGTGCTAGGTTGCCTCATCACTGACAAGGAATGTTGCCAAGATCCTGCTCGGGAGGGTGTGGTGTGGGTGGCCTGGGACCCCAGAGGTCCATTAAACCAATAATGGCCCATTCCTATCCTGGAGCTTGGAGAGTGCATCCCCATGGGCTCCAGATTCACCCCTCATCTCAGCCATATCCCTCTGGCCTTTGAACTCAGGAAAATGTGCTCTCTTGTCTACAACATAGGCCTGGTCCTGTTGGTATTAGGATTCTTTAATTTAGGCGTCCTGGGATAGCAGCCCTTTTTAGGCCTGAGAAGGAACAGCTCAGGAGTGTACAACAATTTCAGATGAAACTAATATTCAATGACTATCTCTAACTCCGTGGTTGTTGACTTCTATTAGTCATTATTCTCCTGGTTTTAGCCCTGATGTGGGGAATTACAGAGGAGCCAACATTTAAATCTTCATAATCTGTGTATTTGTAGCTTCAGTATCATTACTGACCCATCGATTTTATGGTTTGGGAAGAGTTATTGATTTCATGTATCATGTAAAGGATTCACAATGATGATAGAGCAATCAAGATTACAAGAATGGCTGGTAAATTGTTCACATTTTCTCTACCTGTGCATCTATTATATGTATATGAGTTAGTTTAGTTGTCAATGTTAGAGAAATAATATAGAGAACTAGTTTCAAAAATCACTATTAATGTGTGATGATGAGAATGTAAATGTTCTTCCATAATCGGTGATGTTATATCTTGAGATCCTAGATGAAATTGATATGCCTTCGTGATATACAGGATTTTAGCCTCTGATTTAAGTTTGACAAAGCTACATCACTTTTTACTTTTATCTCATTTATTGAGAAAGACATAATTGTTATGGTGTTGGCTTGAAAGTGGTTGAAAAGGACTTGAGACCTTCCTTATTTTATATTTACATAGGTAGGATCTTGAAACATAGGATATGGTGGAGGGCATTTATGTAACAATTCTAGGTTAGGAGTATCAGTTTCTAGTGCTCAGCCTTCTTGTTTAGATGCAAATGCTTTTCAAAGTATGAAGATTATGATTAGCATTACTGCTGCTATTGAGATGAGTGAGACAAAAGACACAATATTTCATGTTGTGTGTGCCTCCGAGTAGTGAGACTAAAGTAATGACATTCCTGAGAGGCCAGAAAGTGCTGCGGGAAGTCATATTTACTACTACAAATATACGCGTGAAGTGACTTTTTGCTCATGCTGAGTTCACTGTGTAACCTGAGAATAGTGGGAATCCGTGTAGGAAGCCTCCCGTAATAGTGAAGCCCGCTCCCATGCACATTAGGTCATGGAAGTGTGCTGCTACATAGTATGTATCCTGGAGGATAGCGTCCGGGGATGAGTTCACTAAGATGATTCCTGTGAAACCTCCTACTGTAAAAAGAAAAACTAAAGCCTAAAACTCATAATATATTGGAGGTCATATAATATTACCTCCGTGAACAGTTGTTAACCAGGGACTTCCCTGGTGGTGCAGTGGTTAAGAATTTGCCTGCCAATGCAGGGGACACGGGTTCGAGCCATCGTGTGGGAATATTCCACCTGGCGTGGAGCAAAAAGCCCATGTGCCACAACTACTGAGCCTGCCCTCTAGAGCGTGAAAGCCATGCTCTGCAATAAAGAAAGCCTTTTCAGTGAAAAGGCAATGCACCGCAGCGTAGAGTCGCTACTGCTCACTGCAACCAGAGAAAGCACACTCCTGTAGGGATAGAAGCAATTATGGTAGCCTTTGCAAAGTATGCTCCTGAGTGGACAGCTCTCCCTATGGTAAGTATATGATGGGCCCACAAGAGAAATCCTAAAAAGCCAGTGGGCATGACTCATACTATTCCCAAATAGCTGAAAGGCACCTTTTGTCCTAAATAGTGTGTAATGATGTGTGAATTTATAACAAACCCTGGTAGGCCATGAATACAGACTTCAGGGTGACCAAAGAATCAAAATAGGTGTTGGTATAGGATTCAGCCTCCTCCTGCAGGGTCAGAGAAAGTAGTGTTGAGATTTCTATCTCTGAAGAGTTTGGCAATTCTGGCTGCTCGGACTGAGAGTGGTAATTATAGTAATATGGCTATAGTTGGGGAAGATTAAACAAATAATGGTGTTTGGTATTGGGGTATGACTGCTGGTTTTGTATGAAAGACTATAGTAATAAAAGCAATAGCACCAAGAATTGAGGAGACACCTGATAAATGTAAGGAGGAAATGGTTATGTCGACAGAAGCTCCTGCGTGGGCCAGGTTGCAGGCTAGAGCTGTACACGGTCCACTGGTACCAGGACAAGCTTCTACTATTGGTGACATGAGTAGGAGTAAGAACGATGGGGGAAGTAGTCAAAAATTTACATGGTTTACTCGGGGAAATGCTACCTCAGGTGTGTGAGTTATTAGTGGCCCAAGTGAGTTTTCAAACCGTGCAATATAATGGGTACAACAATAAAGAAAATTATTACAAGTGCAGGGACTGTTATGACCACGTTACAGATTTGTGCATCTCCAAGTAGCGCTCCAGGTTAGCATAGCTCAGCCTGGATTAATATTCTTAAGGTGCTGCCTGCTACTCCAGCTCAAGCACCAAATAGTAATTATAAGATGCTGATATCTTTGTGATTTGTTGAAAATAATCAACAGTGTATGAACAGAGGTAAAATGACTGAGCTAGCATTCGACTGTAAATCTGAAGACAGAGATTGAGCCCTCTTTCTCACAAACCCTGTGGTGAATCAACAAATTGAATTGTAATTTCAGAGAAGCAGCTTCAATTCTGCCAGAGATTTTCCTGCCTTTTTTCTTTTTTTCTTTCTCAAATGAAGAAGAAGCAGATTGAAGCCAGTTGAGTAGAGGATTTGCCTGTTAACTAAAGTTTCCTGGGGTTAAAACTCATCAGCCTCCTAAAGATTTGGCTTAACTACAATGTTTGCTTTACATTCAATTGATGTAGGATGAAGTCTTTCAATCCTTATTTTTAGAAATTAAGTAAATTTTACTTGTTTTGGGTTATGAAAGCTCTTGGTCTGAACTAACCTAAATTCCTAGTCCAGCACGGATGGAATGGGTGTTATGTGTAGTAATTGTCTGGGTTTTATGATTGGTAATGATAGGAAGGTTATTTCTTTGAATGTTCAATGTGCTTTGTTTTTGTGTTGTTTCATGAAGGGAATACAGTTAGTGATGTGGAGTATGTTAGCTGCAAGTAGAAATATATGCTGAGCACTGCTGTGATGGCTATTAATGTTGGTAGAATGATGTTGTCATTTTTGTTATCTCTTGGATAAGTATTCATTTGGGTAAAAACCCAGATAGTGATGGACTATGTCCTAATGATACTATAATGGTGAGGAAAAGGATTGTGATGGGAGGCGTTTTACCTCATGTGTGTGATAATGACACTCTTGTAGTACAGGCTCTGGGCATAAATAATAAGAAGAGAGTGTTGTTATGATATAAATTAGTATGTTTAGGATTGTTATAATCGGAATATACTTTATAACGGCTGTTATTCATCCTATATGGGCACTTGATGAGGAGGGTGTAATTTTTTCCAGGTGAGTCTGACTAAATCTCCCTCAGCCTCCAGCTATGATTTATAATATCACTATGATTAATAGTATATTTAGGTGGATGGATGGTGACATGTGGTATAAAACTGACAGGGGTGCACTTTTGTCATATTAATAGCATCAGGCCTGCTGTTCATGGGACGCCTTGTGTGACGTGAGGCACTCAGAAGTGAAATGGGGAAAGTCCTACTTTTGTGACAAGGGCGATTGTCATGAGGGTGGATGCTGCTGGATGAAAGATTTTTGTTATTCGTTGTGTTCCATGACCAGAGTATATTAGATTAATGATACTAGCCATTATAAGTAGTATTGGTGTGGTGGATTGTTTTAGGAAATATTTGTTGGATGCTTCTGTAGCTTATGGGTTTGTGTTTTTTATTAGAATGGGGATACCATTAACCAGTGTGAGCTTCGTATACAATTATATTTCCTGTGATAATGGTCAGTAGAATGATAGTAAAAACAATGAGAGTTTATTAGTACAGGAAGGATCTACGACAACATGTGGGGGTATGGGCCTGAAGCTTACCTAGTGAACCTTAGTATATAGCATGTGCTGTAATGTGGTAACATGGAGAATATAAAATTCTTAGGAAGAATTCAATTCCAGGAATAAGAGCATTGAAACCTCTATAATTTACTCTATCACAGTAACTCTTTTGTCAGACATACTTCTTAAGTTTGTGGTGGGTTGCCTGGTATGATGACAGGTGGTGAAAACTCTCATATACATCGGGCTAATGTTAGTAGAAAAAAAATTTTTATACGAGATGTAGACGTTGATCATATCAAAATTGTGGGTAGGATGCTCAAATTCATAGAAAGGAGATTGTTAGATGTGTTTTAATGATGACTTGGGGTGTATATAATTCTGGCACCTAGGGATCGTCGAATGCTCCTAAAAATGGATTGTTGTGGAAATGTTTATTATAAGGAAATTGACATATTGTCTAGCAAGGAAGAGGTGAATGGGCCTGCTACATCTTCTACATTGAAGTCATATACAGGTTTTGATTCTACTTCTGTTGAATCAAGTGAGGCTTCATTGAATCTCTGCTACTGCGGAGATAATAAAATTCTGAGTAGAGGTCAGAAGAAAATAGTCATAGGTGTTCCTGTGTAATAATTACTGTTGAAAGTGTAAATGATCCATTTATCAGTAAGACTGAGGTTAGAATAACTGCTACATTACTTCATATGAGATTGTCTATGCTACTGTCCCTAGAGCTCCAGTGAGTGAGTATGTTGAATGTGAAGCTCATCCAGAACGGAGGATGGAATAAATGGCTAGGTGTGATATGGCTAATATAAAGAGTATGCCTACATTTATATTAATTAGTGGCTAAGATATGGGAAGAGGAATTCATGTTGTGAGAGCCAGGGTTAAGGCTAGCATTGGGGCAATAATATATAAATTGATGCTGTTGATGGACATAGTGGTTCTTTAATAAGTAATTTGAATGCCTCAGCAATGGGTTGTAATAATCCATGTGGGCAGATGATTTTTGGCCCTTTCTGGATTTGTATATAGCTTAGGATTTTCCATTTAGTTAATATGAGGAATGCTATGGTGAATTAAATTGGGTAACTTGTGAAAGAGTGTTGATTATAAACATATTCTTAGGAAGAGGACTTGAACCAGTGCAGATAAAAGTTTCAGTTTTACATAATTACCGGGCTCTGCCACCGTAACAAACCCTGCTCTACAGTAGGGTATGTATAAATTAATTGAATGTAGATTATGTCATCATTTAGTTTGAAGACATTGTGTAAAGTAAGCCGTATTGCTCTTGTCCTTTCATACTGGAAGAAAACTGCAATAGACAGAAACCAACCAGGATGGCTCCAGTCTGAACTCAGATTATGTGAGACTTTAATCACTGAACAAAGAGACAATTAATAGCAGTTATACCATTGAAATGTCGTGATCCAGCATCAAGGTCAAAAACCATATTGCCGATATGAACTCTAGAATACAATTACACTGTTATCCCTAGTAAAACTTGTTCCATTGATCAGTGTTTGAGAAGAACAGGTGATAAAGAATTTTGACTAGCTGGTCTAAATTGTAATCACTCAGAGGTGATTTTATTCTCTAAAAATAAATGGCGCACGGGCTCAAGGTGCACCAGCTTCAGTAGTTGTGGCACGCAGGCTCAGTAGTTGTGGCCCACTGGGTTAGTTGCTCCGTTGCACGTGGGATCTTCCCAGACTAGGGATCGAACCCGTGTCCCCTGAATTGGCAGGCGCAGTCTTAACCACTGCATCACCAGGGAAGTCCCAGAATCGCCGTCTCCCTTTTAATACACCTTAAGCCCAAAGAATCCATGGAAGATTGTTACAGATAATAAGAGAATAAAATATTGTAAGGACTATAACAGAAGCATATAGTACACTGTTCATATAGACACATCCCAAGCAGTTACAAAGTATATGATAAAGGAGGCTGCAGTTTTCAAAGAATAACATAAATTATACCCACAAACTCCCAATATTTCCTGAATCGTTGCAATCTGAAACCCTATTGTAGGAAGCAGAACATTCCAGGAGACATTCTACAAATGAAGGACTCTAAACCCTGTGGGTGGATAAGGAATTCTGGAAGGAAGGTATCCTCACTCAAGGAGAGCATGATCCTATACTTTTGTCACATCACATCCCTGTACAATTCCCATTGATCTCGGTCCAGGCATTCCCAGTTCTCTTGAGAGAAATCTATGGGCACATCCTGGGATGTCAGCAGTCCCTGAAATTAAAAGTACACATGACATGTGGCCACGGGAAGAGTTCATAATGTGACGCAAGAAGAAAAGAGCAAATTAAGAGAACTGGTTTTAATTTAGAAGAGTGTCTTCAATCATCCACTAATATATATATATACATATATATTTTTTTTCACAAAGTAACTTTCTCTATTTCTAACTACAAAAAAGAGTATGTCATGTGATCCATAAAACCAGTATAGAGACTATAGTCATCTGGAAAAGAAATGATAAAATGGTGGTTTCAACACGGACATATGCATTTTTGAGTGTTTTATTTATATCAAACTGGATAAAATGTGCGTATTTCTCAGACAGAAAAGACATGTCGAGGTAGAAATGTACCTTTCAACTATTCATGGGTCCACAAGTACACTGGAGAGAGTGTAAAATTGCAGATTCTGATACAGTAGGGCCGGTGGGCCTGAGTTCTATTTTTTAAACGAGCTCATTTTTAACTAGTGATGCCACAGTCTCTGATTCATTAACGACAATTTTGAATAGCAGAGACATAATAAGGAAAGGTAAACATTCATAGTTAACTTCTAACTTCAAGTGTGTTATGGATTTCCCACGTTTAATAGGATAGTAAGCACAGCAGCAACCACCATTTGTGAACATTCACTGTAGACCGTGTGTATCTTTCTGACTTTTTGTGTAGGATTGCAGGAAAAAGGCCTGCGCTGCGGCCACAGTGGGCGGGGCCCTCAGGCCGGGCCGCCCCTCCAGGACCCCCGACGGGGCCCTGAGCTCCTGGCGGCTCCTCCCCCGGCGCCCCGCTCCCTCCCAGGAGGCCTCAGGCAGAGCGGCCCCACCCGCAGCGCCCAGAACGGAGCCCGCGTTTCCTCAGAGCTGGAGCTCCCGGCTCGGGGTCTCTTCCCTCCGCCGTCACGGAGCTGCCCCGGAGCCCAAGGGGAGGGCGGCCTCACTGACGCTGCCGGCTGCGGAGGGGCCCCGGCGGCCGAAGCCGCGACAGTCGTGGGGACGGCGGGCCGGGTAAGTGGGTCTGGTGCCCGGGAGGCCGCGCAAGAGCAGCTTCTGAGGGGAAGGGTTTCGCGGCCACCCGCCGCTGCTGTGCAGAACGAGCGGCCTCGGGGTCTGGTCCCGGGGAACTTTGGCCCCTCCTCTCGGCCCTGCCCTCGGCCTGGCTCGCGGGGCCCGGGGGGCGTGGGGAGAGGGCGGCTGAACGTCCTGAGGGGACACGGGGCGAGGGAGGCGCAGGGTCCGGCCGCAGCGTCAGCGACCCTCCTCCCGACGGCGGGGAAAGCGGCCGAAAGTTCCTCCCGAGGCTCCCAGGCCTCTTGTTCAGCCGAGGCCCTGTGCGCCCCTTCCTCCCTGAGCTAAAGCACCCGGGGGGGGGGGAGGGGACAGGGCGGGGGGCTGGCGCAGGTGATGGGGGACGGGAAAAGGTGATTGTCAGCTAAGGAGAACCTGCTCTCCCAAGGTGAGCAATGCAGGGCTTTCCTTTGTATGCGAAGATGCCGGAGTCAGGCTCAGAATTCCTTCCTTTGATATGCACCTCAGCTCTCTGGGGCCTGCATCCTGTATTTGCATATCCTGAGTTCCTCAGGGCCTGCCCGCTCACATTGGAGAGGATGACTGTGGCATCTTTTGTTTACTGAGGTGGCAAGAAATATTCCATTTCTCACAGGCTTGAGGGGCAGACAGTGAAGAAGCGTCGGAGAGTCTCACTTGGCATGTACTTTGTTTTACATATAGATAATAGTTATACTTACTTAACTGTGCTAATAGAGGCTCTGGAGTACAATCAACTTGTACTACTGCCCTCTATGTATTAATTTCATCAATATCATAAGATAAATGCCTGTAGAATTGACTTAATCCAGTTAAATAGCATAATGATTTTTAAAGGAAACATAATAGAAATATAACAACAAAACCTTTACCACTACAGGCTGGGTCTGGAACAAGGTAAATAAATGTTCCATTGTTAAAATATTGAAAGAGTATTCAATAGAAATATCAAGAAAAATGACAAATAATAAGGGCAGCAGAATGTTGAAATATTCTATCTTTATCATTAAAGTGGCAGAAAATCATTTATGAGCAGGCACTGGGGCAGAAGATGCCTGATTTTATATCTTTGTCATAGTTGTGCAGTTGTTTCAACAAGTAACTTAAAGACACAATGGAAAAGCCAGGAGGTTTGTGCCTGAGATCATGTTGATGTGAAACCCGGGATGGCCGCCTTGTGCCAGGTGTGTTAAGTTTACCTCGCAGGTAGACCCCAGAGCTCCTGAGAAACAAGGTCTGGAATTTTCCTGCTGGGTGCCCCTTAGGTTCTGTGACTTGATTGATTGTGACTCATGTTGGGAGAAAGACCTGATCACAGGAAGAGGGTGGGAATAGAGTGATTTGAGGAGCAGCTGACAACATTCATCACAGCTCATTGCCTGAATGAATTTTAAAGAAACAGGAAAACAAATGATTCTTATGGAATCAGAGAATGTGAGGGCTGGACAATCCCCGGAAATGAGGAACACCCATCCCGTTTTCCAGATGAGAAAACAGAGGCCCAGCAAGTTGAAATCCCTCAGCCAAGTTGCGCCCGTCTCTCCTCCCCACTACATGGTTTGTGTAAGCAGGACTCTTCCTGTCTTGATCACTGCTGAACCCCGAAAAGGGCCACGCATCTAGTAGCTGCTCCAAAATTTTTGATTGACTGTATGAACAATGCTATTTCTTTCTTTCTCACTCTTATTCAGGATTGTGCCAAGAACTCCCCAGGTTGCAATGTAATTCGATAAATGTCAATATGAATTGAGTTTTGTTGTGATGAGGACTTAGGCTTTAAGGTAACAGACTTGGTTCAGATCCTGGTTCTGTCACTCAATAGCTGTTTGGCTTTGGGAAAATTACCAAACCTCTCTGAGATTATTTCCTCCTTTGTAAAAGTGGGGATAAAACTATCTGAGCCAGCAGAGCACCTGCATGAGACATGTGCACTAAATGTTGGTCTTTCTCACTCTCCCACGCCATCTCTCTGTTCTTCCCAGAGAAGTTGTTCAGAAGGATATAGTACTTAAAAAAAATATTTATTTATTTATTTATTTATTTTTGGCTGCGTTGGGTCTTCTTTGCTATGCATGGGCTTTCTCTAGTTGCAGCAAGCAGGGGTTACTTTTTGTTGCAGTGCGTGGGCTTCTCATTGCAGTGGCTTCTCTTGCTGTGCTTGTGGTGGAGCATCGGCTCTAGGCGTGCGGGCTTCAGTAGTTGTGGCCTGAAGGCTCAGTAGTTGTGGCACATGGGCTTAGCTACTCCGCGGCATGTGAGATCTTCCCTGACCAGGGCTCGAACCCATGTCCCCTGCTTTAGCATGCAGATTATTAACCACTGTGCCACCAGGGAAGTCCGATACAGTACTTTATAAAGAGGGGTTTTAATTTAATTCGGATAGTGTACATTTTTCTCGTAGAAAAGATTATTCCACTATAGAGACATTAGCACGCAATACCACTACAAATGCAGTATTCTATGGGTTAGATATCATTATCAGTAAATTTTATAAGGAATTGGGCAAATGCCAAAACACTAGCAACTGTTGAGTAAGAGGATTCAAATCTGGGGTGCCCCCACCCCAATTTCAAGAGCAGCATGTGATTTTCAAATCCATGTTTCATCTGGTCTTTGTTTCTCATCCATCCTCTGGGTTTGCCTTTGTCAAGAAGGCTCAGATCTTCTGCTTTCACAGCCTCGCGGCTGGCTGTGCCCCAGCTCCCGTCCTGGAACCTCTGCATGCCTGGCTGTGCCTGCTCTCCCTGTGCATCACCAGCTTTGCCTGGGAGCTGCTGCGTCCTGCACTGCTTGCTGTACCCCAGAGTACCTAGACCCTTCTGGTACATGAAGTACACCCTCATACCATGTGTGGGATCAAAGTGAAGTTCCCAACTTTGGAAGTTGCAGGCTTGAGGGGCGCACAGTGATTTAAAGTCGGGTCACCTGACTTAAAGGGGGGGGGGTGATTGTTTTAAAGCCAGGGCAGCTGACTTAAAGTCTGCGTCCCTCAGCTGCAGGACGAGACCAATTTTGGCAGTGCACGAGTTCGCTCCAAGCCAGCACTGCTGTTCAGGAAGAGCTCCAGTAGCGCCTTAGTGCAGGGGGACTTGGTCCGTTGTCTTCCCCTGCCCTCAGAGGGGGGCCACCTGCTCTTCTGGAGGAGAATCAGGGAGGGGGAAGTGCAGAGTCCCAGCTGGAGTTGCGGCACCCCTTGTCTGATGGCAGGGAAAGGGGGGAGGGGCTTTGTGGTGTCCTGGGGCTGGACTCACCAGGTCGACTCAGCCTCTCAATCTCCTAACCTCCCCCTACACACTCCACAAGAGTTTCCAATAATATGTAATTGCGCTTTAGATTCTCGGTCTTCAAACTCATACCCAGGCTCCCGGGTCCCTTGATTCAGCCAATTCCTCTGTGCTCTCTCTTCTATTAGATACAGTCCCAGAGGGAGGGGCCGGGGGATGGGACTGGAGGGACCCCGGCAGCACTGGCCTCAGCCGAGTGCATAGATCCGGGGCCTGTGCTCTCACACATGTGCGAGGACCCTTAAGGCGGAATGGAGGGGGCCAGTTAGAGGCAGTCCTTGCTGCCTCAAGTGAGTATGGATCACCGTCGGGTGGGGAACCCGCTGAGACCTGAGAAGTACTGTTAGGAAGATGTGTTCCTTCCCTGGCTTCAAGGACGTGGGTGGGCTTCATGACTCCAGTTCCCCTCCAGGCCTCCAGGTCCGGCTGCAACCCAGCACCCTTGCAGACCTGCCTTCCTGTCCCAGAACGTGCCAGGCTCCAGGAAGAATCCAGACTGCAGAGATGGTGCCTGAGCGCTCCAGCTTAAGAAGTGCTGTCCCTGGGGACCCAACAGTGGAGGCAGGACGGGTGAAAGGAGTAGCGGGGTGGGGTAGAGAGGGGTGGCTGCTCTGGGAGACGTTGAGAGAGAAATATCGCCCCCACACCCCCTGCAACTGACCCACTGATGCCATAGGATCTCAGGGCCCTTTAGTCAGAGATGCCTCTGCTTCTTTACTCCTGTGTTCAAAACTATGCAAAACCAACTCTTCATCCTCTTGCTGCCTTGCCAGGACGTTTACAGCCCTGTTCTTTTGAAGCACTCATTCCCTAAACTGCAGTTTGGAGCTGCCCCAGCTACTTAAAAGTGTTCTCCTTAAACTGAGACTAAATCCTACTCTTTTGGAAAAACGACCTTCACTTCAGAGGAGATCGTCTTTTCTGCCCATTCCTTCCTTCTACTGCCCTCTTAAAAACCCCTGTGCTTAAAGAGCTTGGTGATTTATTTTTTGCTTGATGTCAAAAAGAAACCTTCCCCATGCACCCCAAAAAGCTTTCCTGGAAAATAGGTATTTCAAAACCATGACAGTGTTTTGCAGTTAGTATACACTGGGTAGACTGCCTAGCAATCCCTCCAAGTGGCAGAGGTGAGCAACACCTTTACTTATTTGATTGGATGCCCTTCAAATTGAGGAAGGTCCCATTCTTATGGGACCTGAGCCCTGGATGGCTGTGGCTGTGATTAGATAACTTCTGGTGATTTTATTTCCCTTACTGAGCTGCTGCTTCTAGGTTACATTCATTTTGTTACCTGTCCATTTTTAAAGAAAGACTGACAAAGTCACTGTACTAGGCCAGGAGTCTGAGCTCAGGGTTGGTCAAAGGTACTCACAGGGAGAAAGGTGGATAAAAATAGGTGGGTAAATGAGGAGGGTTGGCAAGTACAGCCAGGACACCCGTGTTCACCGTGCGTACTAATAAAGGCCCGAATCTCCTCATTTATCTCCCGTGGGAAGTTCTGATGGTTCACAGGATCAAACTCAAATCATATTTAAACTAGGGCATATTCCTGAGCATAAAAGGAAGTATCCATCCTTAGCAGGAGTCGCTGCAGAGGAATAAAGACGTAGAGAACGGACTTGAGGACACAGGGAGGGGGAAGGGTAAGCTGGAATGAAGTGAGAGAGTGGCATGGACATATATACACTAGCAAAGGTGAAGTGGATAGCTAGTGGAAAGCAGCTGCCTATAGCACAGGGGGATCAGCTCGGTGCTTTGTGACCACCTAGAGGGGTGGGATAGGGAGGGTGGGAGGGAGACACAAGAGGGCGGGGATATGGCGATATATGTATACGAATAGCTGATTCACTTTGTTATACAGCAGAAGCTAACACAACATGGTAAAGCAATTGTACTCCAATAAGGATGTTAACAACAACAACAATAACAAAAAACCCCCAAACTAAGTCAATCACGCCAACGGAGACATTGTATATGCTTACAGTTCAAGAAATCCACAAGAGAATCCTTTATTCCGTATCCAATGAATGGTCCATTCGAAAAGAAAAAGCACTTTCTAAAATGTTGCTTTTCCATTTATTGTTCAGAACATTTTTATACCTCTTCATTTCTTACTATTCAAAGCCAAGTCACCTGAGTTACAGGGAAGCAGCTGATTGATTTAAAGTTGGGTCATGTGATTTAAAAACCAGTGGCAGTTGATTGATTTAAATCCCAGTCATATGACATGAGGAGAGGATGCTAAAAACTGTTTTTTCATCTCTGGCTCAGAAGATCATATTTACCTTGGTTTTTCTTATGATTTAGAAAACTTGAGCTGTCTCTCCTTGGAATCGTCAGGAGAAAAATATAGTATTTCAGGTTCATTCTTGAAATCAACTTCTCACTGTTAAGGTGTATTGGCTAAAAGATCTTCCTTCTTCAAGAGATTCCATACCTCTGTAGGACACTTCATTGTAATTGGAGAAAAAAGAAGAATGAAATCAGGCCAGCAGCTGCAGGAGGCCAAGGCAGCCCCCAGGACTAGGGAAGGGGGAGGAGGAAGGGCTGAGAGTTGCCATTAGAGCAGACAACCTCCAGAGGGCGCTGAAGCACAGGCACAGCCCACCTGCCACTTCCAGTTCGGCACTCCAGGGGCAGATTTGGGGTTGGAGATGGGGTTGCTGTAACCCCAAGGAGCTGAGCAGAGAGGAAGAGTTGATTAATAGTCTCCTCTGACCCTCTGGCCAAAATTGCCTGGCTTCACAGGGGGGACAGGGTTTCGCTTTCAGCAACTGATGGGGCACTTCCAGGCTGCTCGGGTTGCCAGTGGCCCGACAGCCTGACAGACTGACTGCGGTGTGACCGCCCTTTGTTTCTCCAGAATGTGTACATCAGGAGGTGCACGGTTGTGGGAGCCCATTCACCGCCACCCCCCCGCAAGGGGGATGGCACTTTCCCTGGCTGTACCCTATGATCACCAGGTACTTGAAATGAATGCAAGAGTTTTGACTTCAAGGAAAAGCTCACATAACTCCTTCTGCCTCATCATGTGTGGGATTTACTCTAATGGAAGGACATTATAAAGAACAGGTAGAAAACTCACCCGTTGGTCTCCTTGTAGGAGTTTATTTTGCATGAATACCTCCTACATGAGTAGATAGCAGAGGTTTATTTTTGTTCCCGTGTGTGTGTAGTTGTGGCAGAAGTTGTAGGTATGGTGATTTGAAGCCCTCAAAGAAATATTCTCAGAACTCTCAAGACTTCTCTTGATTGGAACCGAAAGAGACCTGGAAAAGGAGGAAAAGAAAAGGAGGAGGGAGAACGAATGGCTGTTTCTCAGTAAATTCACCTTCCTGGTTGATTGTTCTGTCTTCTTGTTTCTTTTCACTTCTATGTATGTCTAATGGAATAATGCAGAAAGGCTGATTTTATGCTTTAAAAGATTTTACATCACAAAGAAACTAGAAGTGGCTAACAGAACTTATTCAAATCAATTTGACATGGAGACTTTGATATTAAATTTGTATACTAAAATGGGTTAATCCAAATTTTCTCTTTCTTTTAGAGTGAATATTTGTAAAATATTTTTGTAGATAATAATTTACCCTAGATATACAAAATTGTGAGAATGGGTACCATTTTTCACCACTTATATGATTTCTTTTCTTTCTTTTATTTTTTATTTATTTTTATTTATTATTATTATTTTTTTGCGGTACATGGGCCTCTCACCGTTGTGGCCTCTCCCGTTGCGGAGCACAGGCTCCAGACGCGCAGGTTCAGCGGCCATGGCTCATGGGCCCAGCCGCTCCGCAGCACGTGGGATCCTCCCGGACCGGGATACGAACCCATGTCCTCTGCATGAGCAGGTGGATGCTCAACCACTGCGCCACCAGGGAAGCCCATGATTGCTTTTAAATAAATAGATTATACACTTCAAATGCCAATGTTGTGTCTTACATGTTGTTTTTTAATTCCTTGATTTTCAAAACTTGTGTTTATTTAATTGATTTCTATCTAATAATCTGTGTCTCCCTTTTATTGTTCCTTACTTTATATTTTATTGATCTATAGTTAATATACATTATTATATTAGTTTCAGAGGTACAACATAGCGATTCATAAAAGTTTAGGTTCTTCTCCATTTATACTTATTATAAAAGAGTGGCTATATTCCCCATGCTATACAGTACATCACTGTAGATGATTGATTATATACCTAGTGATTATACCTCCAAATCTCCTACCACTCTTTTGCTCCTCCACCCTCTCTCTCCCTGCTGGTAACCACTAGTCTGTTCTTTAACCTGTGAGGCTGTTTTTTCTTGTTGTTGTTGTTGTTGTATTCAATTTTTTAGATGCCACGTGTAAGTGATAACCTACCATGCTTGTTTTCTCTGCGGCCTATTTTACTAAGCATAATAGCCTCCAAATCCATCCATGTTCTTGCAAATGGCAAAATTTCATTTTTTGCTGAAGTCATCATAAAAAATCTGTTTTATCCCCTAACCTAGTGATGAACACTGAGTTTGACTCTGTCTCTTGGCTATGGCAAACAACACTGTTACGAATATTGATGTGCAGTTATTTTTTTGAAATAGTGTTTTTGTTTTCTTCTGATATACCCAAGAGTGAAATTGTTGGATATTATGGTAGTTCTCTTTTTAGTTTTTTGTGGAACCTCCATTCTGCTTTCCACAGTAGCTGCACTACTTCACCTCCACATCAAGAGTGTACATGTGTTTCCCTTTCTCCACATCCTCACTAACCTTTGTTATTTGTGATCTTTTTGATGACAGCCATTCTGACAAGACTGAGGTGATATATCTCATAGTTTTGATTTGCATTTTACTGCCAATTAGCTATGTTTAGCATCTTTGTGAGTTCTGTCTGTCTATCTGTATTTTTTCCTTGGAAAAATGTCTATTTAGGTCTTCTCATTTTTTAAAAAAGATTTTGGGTATTTTTTTGATATTGAGTTGTATGTGCCGTTTCTGTAGTTTAGATATGAACTCTTGCTTGGTCATCTTTTTGATGTTCACGTCTTATCATGTGCAAATATTGTCACTACTTCAGCAGCTTGTCTTTTCATTTTGTCTTTGGTTTCCTTTGCTATTCAAAATCTTTTAAGTTTAGTGAAGTCCCACTTGTTTATTTTTGCTTTTGTTTCATTTGCCTTAGTAGACTGAACCTAAAACTGTTGCTATCATTTATGTTCAAGAATGTTCTATATTTTCCTCTAGGGGTTTTATGGTTTCTGGTCCTACGTTTAGGTCTTTATTCAGTTTTGCATTTATTTTATATATGGTGTGCTAAAATAATCTAATTTTATTCTTTTCCATGTAGCTGACCAGTTTTCCCAGTACCCCTTATTGAAAAGACGTGTTTTCTCCATATTTCCTGCTTCATCATAAATCAATTAAATAGAAGTGTGTGGGCTTATTTCTGGGATATCTATTCTATTCCGGTGATCTTTGTGTCTGTTTTTGCTCCGGTACGATTCTCTTTGATTACTGTCGCTTTGCAGTCTAATCTGAAGTCAAGGTGTGTGATGCCTCCAGCTCTGTTCTTTCTCAAGATTGTTTGGCTATTTGGGGTCTTTGTGTTTCTATACAAATTTTCAAATTACTTTTTCAAGTTCTGTGAAAATGCTTTGGTATTCTGATAGGGATTGCATTAAATCTGTAGGTTGTCTTTGGTAGTAAGTTTATTTTCACAGTATTAATTCTGCCATCCACACACATGCTATATTCTCCCCATCTTTTTCTGTTGCCTTCAACTTCTTTCACCAACGGCTGATAGATTTCTGAGTACATGTCTTTTACTGCTTAGGTGTGTTTGTTCCTAGGTATCTTATTCTTTTTGGTGTGATTGCATATGGTATTGTTTTCTTAATTTTTTTCTTTCTGACAGCTTTGAGTTTTGTTTTCTTCTTCTTTTTCTAATTCCTTCAGGTGTAATGTTAGGTTGTTTATTTGATGTTTTTCTTGTTTCTTAACAATAAGCTTGTATCACTATAACTTCTCCCTGTGAACTGCGTTGGCTGTGTCCCATAGATTTTGGATCATTGTGTGTTCATTTTCATCTGTCTTGGGTATTTTTAGAATCCCTCTTTAATTTTTTCAGTGTTCCTTTCTTCTCCTTTTATTCTCTTCATCTGTGATGTGAGGACTATCTTTAATGTTATGTTTGGATTTCTTTCAGTTTTTTTAAATGTGTGTGTGTGTGTGTGTGTGTGTGTGTGTGTGCGCGCGTGTGTGTGATTATTGAAGTTGCTGAGCTCTTAATTTCACGTGGACACTAACAACCCTGCACTGTTACTCTGCTCCACCACAGTTACTGAATTGGACCTTATATTTTACATCTACTTGTTTTGTGTGTCCCTTACCTTCTTATTGTGAATATAGATGATTTTATTAGTATTTTCTTTCATCCTTCCTATTAGCTGTGTTCATGGTTGATTTACTACCTGTGTTGAATATTTGCCTTATCCAATGAGGTTATTCCTTTAGTAAGTTTCCTTTCCTAATTTTTATGTTTCAGTCGTGGCCTTTTCTTTTTCACTTAGAAAAGCCCCTTTCAGATTTCTCATCCCGCTGGTTTGACGATGCTGAGCTCTTTTAGTTTTGTTTCTCTGTAAAACTTGAGATCTCACCACCAAATCTGAAGGAGAGCCTTGCTGGGTAGAGTATTTTTGGTTATAGGCTTTTCCCTTTCACGACTTTAAATATACCATGCCACTCCCTTCTGGCATGCAGAGGTTATCCTGAAAAGTCAGCTGATAACTTGATGCAAGTTCCCATGTTTGTAACTTGTTGCTTTTCCTTTGCTCCTTTTACTAGTGTCTTTTTCTCTTTATTTTGTTGCCAGATTAATGACAATGAGTCTTGGTGTGGTCCTCCTTGGCTTGATCCTGTTTGGGCCTTACTGTGTTTACTGGACTTGGATGTCTGTTTTCTTTCCCAGGTTATGGAACTTTTCAGCTCTTATGTCTTCAGGTATGTTCTACATTGCTTTCTCGTACCTTTTTGCTTCTGGGACCAGTATGATGCAAATATTAGTACACTTGATGTTGTGTCACACGTCTGTTCAACTTTCCTCATTGCATTTTAATCTATTGTTTTCCCGTTCATCCTCAGTGACCGCCCGTGCTCTGTCCTTCCGTTTTCGGATGCATTCCTCTGTATCATTTAGTCTACAGTAGTTTCCTTTTAGTGTATTTTTCATTTCAGTTACTGTATTCCTAATCTCTGTTTTGTTGTTCTTTAATGGTCTAACTCTTTCTAAAAACATTCTAACTTCTTGCTCTGGATGTCCATTCTTCTGAGTTTTTTGATCACCTTTACAGTCATTACCTTGAACTCTTTGTTGAGGAGATTGGCTCTCTCCACTTCACTTAGATCTTCTTCTGAGTTCTTATCTTGTTCCTTCATTTGGATCGTGTTTCTGTATCACCTCATTTTTCTTAACTTGCTGTTTTTATTGCTCTGTATGTAGTAAGTTCATTTCGTTTCCTGACCTTGGAGAAGTGGCTTTTTGTAGGAGAGGTCTTATGTGTCCCAGCAACCCACTGTCCCCTGGTCACTAGAACTATATGTTCTAGGTGTACCCCCTATGTGGGCTGCTTGGGCTCTTCTGTTGTGGTGGGCTGACTACTGTGGATGGTCTGGTAGGCTTGGCTGCCCCCAGAGTGCTTGTTTGCCAGACCCTGCCTTGTGTGGAGGCTGTCTGTGCTACTTGCTGAGGCTAAATCGTGAGGCAGCTCGCTGAAAAACTCTGGGAGACACCAAATCTAGTGCTGGTTCACTTCTGGGTAGAATTGCAGTGCAGGTGGTATCAGGGCTAGTGCCCAGTCCCTGGTCCTGGGGCTATGCTGGCGACTGGGAGGAAGACCCAGGTCCCGAGTTCTGGCTGCAGGCCCCAGGAGTCGCAGAGTTGGTGTTGGATCACTGTCCCTGACACAGCTCTCTGCAGGGTCTGGGCTGTCCCTAGTCTTGTGTTGGCATTCTGACGGGCAGGGTCAGGACCCAGCTGAGCCCGTGGTTGCTTCTGGCCTGCAAGGGAGTGTTCTGGTCACACAGGCTGCTGGGCTGTGGTATTCCTGGGGCCGGTGTGTACCTGTTGGTGTACGAGGCCGATCCCACTGCTGGAGCAGGTTTGCGGTTGTGTAGGTCAAAGCTCCATCCAGTCCCTGGGCAGTAATCACCTGCCGACAGTGAGGCTGATTCCAAGGCCAGAGGAGGCTCACTGGTCAGAGGGGTCAGGGACTCTGGGGCTGGCGCCTGTCCACTGAGGTCTGGAGGCTGGTCCTTGGGCTTTTGGTGGCTGGGCCCATGTCCAGGGGCAGCTGTGCACTGAGGGTCTGAAGGCATCGTGTTCGCTGGTGGATGTGGCTATGCGCCTGCTCAGTTAGTTGCTTGGCCTGCAGCCCCCTAGTGCTTGTGTGTATAGTGTGGTGGAAATGGGTAAGGCTAGGTCCTGAGGCTAAATAGATAGAGGGAGGATTCTGAAATTTTGCTTGCTGGTGCCAGTGGCCGCGAGGTAGAATGAGCTCCCCCAGATGGCTGCTGCCAGTGTCCATGTCCCTGAGGCTGTGCTGTAAATGCCTCTTGCGTCTCTGGGAGACTCTCTAAGATCAGGGGGTAGGTGTAACGCAGGATCCTTGCAAATGACTGCTTCTGTTCTGATTCTCGGATCACGTGGGATTTTGTGAGCATCTTCTAAGAGTGGAATCTCTATTTCCCACAACCCTCTGGCTCTCTGGAAAATAAGCACTACTGGTGTTCAAAGCCCAACTTTCTAGGAACTCTTCTTCCCAGCACAGGATCCCTGGGCTTGGGAGCCTGATGTTGGGTTCATACCCCTTGCTCTCTGGGAGCCCCTCAGAAATTGTAATTATTCTCCCATGTGTGGGCCACCCCCAGGTGGTGTGGGTCTTGATGCTATTGAGATGTTGCCCCGTCCTTCCTGCCTTGCCGAGGGGCCTCTTATGTCTTTAGCTGTAAAACATCTTTCATGGTGAGTCCCGCCCTTTTCTTCAGTTGCTGCTCTGTAAACAGTTGTGACTTTGGTGTGCGTCTGAGAGGCATCCAGCTCTGAGTCTCTGAACGCTACCATCTTGGACAGTCTCTCCACTTCATTCTTAAATCATATTATTTAATTTTTCTTAGTATCTTGTTTGATTCGTGACAGTTTGAAATTTATTATCACTCATGTTTACTTCGCCTGTTTTAAAAAATTGAATAGTGCATTCATTCAGTTTGAAATGAAGGTAGTGACCTGTGAATTTCCATACCTCAAAACTCAAGGATAGGACAAAAGCCTTTTCTACCTGTGTTACCCTCAAACTCTGCACCCCAGCCCAGCCTGGGGATTAACCTCTTGTACCCATGCTCACCTTCTGCTTTTGGACCGTAAACCATCACTGCATCTGTATGTGTGTTGACAACGTGAACTCTAGTCTTTCCAGTTTTTGTGTTTTGTTTTTTTGGTTTAGGGAATGGTCCTACTATGAATGTACATTTACTGGTCTGCTGAAGTTCATATATAAACCTGTCAAACACATTACCAGAATTGGAATTGCTTGTATATACACTTTGCTAAATTTTAGAGACAATGCTAGAACAGAAGTAAATTGTATTTCAGGTCCCACAATATTCTCACACCATGAAAACCCTTCCCTTTTTCATATATCTGTGTGTAGTTTATCTTTATACCCATACTATATTTCCCAGAGATGGGTAAGTGTTATGTTTCTTGCCAGCACATTTACCGTATTGTTCAAAGTGAGGTGTTTACTGGTTTTAGCATGATCATATTTCCATGAACTCGCAAATACAAGATCTTCTCTCACACTGTCTTTTACTTCCTGCTGTTTTATATTGCCCTCCTAATTCTCAGTCCTGGTCTTTCTTTATGTTCTTCATCAACCTGGATAGGTTATACTATTTTCTCCTCTATTCAAGACCAACAGAATAGAATAGAACACCTAGAAATAAACCCTGATATATGGCCAAATGATTTTTGACAAGTTGCCAGACTTTTCAAAGTAAAAAGGATAGTATTTTCAACAAATGGTGCTGAGAAGTCTTGTTGTCAACGTGCAAAATAAGGAAGATGGACCCCTTACCTAACATCATATGCAAAAAATAATGAAAACGTATCAAGAAACTAAATATAAGACCTAATAAACTAAACAGTCTTAGAAGAAGACACAAGACAAGAGCTTCATGACATTGGATTTGGCAGTGTCTTCCTCAGTATGAAATGAAGGAACAACAAATGTACAGCTAACAAAAAATAAACAATTTGCAGTACATAATTAAAAAATAATGTGTATGAAAGAAATGTAAACAGAATAAAATGGCAACCCACAGATGGGAGAAAATATTTGAAAGCCATCTATCTGACAAGAGATTTCTCTTCAGAATATACCAAGAACTTCTACAACTCAACAAAAAGCAAACACCCTGATTCAAAAATGGATAAAAGACTTGAATAGATGGTTCTTCAAAAAGATGTACAAACGACTAAGCACTTGAATAGATGCTCCATATCACTAAATGCGTGTTTATATATTTGTGTGCATGCATACACACACAAGCACACACACACACATACACAAGCAGAAAACAAGTATTGGTGAGGAAGTGAGGGAGTAGGAAGCATTGTGATGTGTCAGAGGGAATGTAGAATGATACAGCTGCTTTGCAAAAGAGTATGGCAGTTTTTCAGATATTGAAAAATAGAATTACTCCATGATCCAGGAATCTTACTCTGAGGTATACCCAAAGGAACTGAAATCAGGGTCTTAAATATTTGTACTCTAGTGTTTAGAGCAGTAATAATCAGAGTAACTAAAATATGAGAGCAACCTACGTGTTCATTCACTGGTTCCTGGATAAGCAAAGTGTGGTATACTCATAGAATACAATATTATTCAGTGTGAAGGAGGAAAAGATCTAGGAATGTGCTACAACATGGATGAATCTTGAGGACATTTAGCTTCCAAAAATGCCACTTTTGTGACTTTTAGTGAGTCATAACAATACAACTACTTATTTCAATTATATGGGATACTTAGTGTAGTCAAAACCATAGATCTGGGAGGGTAATGATGCTTTTCATGTGTTTATGGAACAAAAAGGAAAGTTAGGTTTAAAAGATATAGAGTTACAGTTTTAAAACGTAGAAAAGAATTAGAAAGATAAATGGCGATGTTGATCGCCCGATAATATGAATGTATTTAATATTACTGAACGCTGCACTTTATAATAATTAACATGTTATATTTTATGTTATTTGATTTTACCAACATACAAAATTGGGAAAGAATGTAATACGAGGGAAGGGAGTGGACCTGGGATACAGCAGACAGTAATCAGATGGGCGAGACACTGCATACGTTGAAGGAGAAGAGCTGAGAGTCTTCATTACTCTGAGGGTGTATTAAATAGATATGTGTGGGTGTACTGCTATCCCCCGTGGGTTATCTTAAAGAGTCTTTAATAAAGTCCATAAGGCTTGCTGAGGCTTTTTTAAAAACTGGATAACCTAGGAGATAATTAAAGGGTGGTACTTAAGTCTATGTCTAGGTTGACAGATTTTGCAGGGAACACGAACCCGAGAACAGTGGAAGTCCTGAGAGTGTAAGTACATGGAAATTAGAAAAAAAATAAAGGGAATTAGGAAAACTTTGGACTTCGAAGGTCATGTATTAATGAGTCAGACCTGAGGTCTCTAAGGAGTTATATACACAGTTGCTATTTGGATTACTTGTTGATAAAGACCAGTGGAAAAACTAGAGTCGTTTCCAAGTGTAGGTAAGATATACTGAGAGGATGGAGGTGGAAAGTAGGGAGGCCCAGAGAAAAGTGGGAAGGTCATATTGGGCTACGGTGGTGGTAATATCCAGCAGAACAGATGCTAGGGGAGAGTATGGATTCATCTTTCTTCTTTCGATTCCCCACCTCATCCTTAATAATTCTTTGGGACTGTTTCATTGCTCTGTGACGCAGGTACAGAATTCGCGTGAGGAGACTACACCCTCAGTGTCCAGCTGTCTGAGGCCTCAGTGTGCTTCAAGTGATGGAGAACTCTTTCTTCTTTATGAGAAGAGTTAGTACCTCGTAGCTAAACTTAGGCTGGAGCTTATGCAATATTGATTCCGTTTTATATATACTGTTGGCATAGAGGTTCCTCCTCCTCTTTTCTTGACCATTCTGAAATGAATCTATATTTCTCAATATTTGGGTATATCAGATAAATACATTAAGGAAAGGAATCTTATATATTGCTCCCTGCATAGTTTGCTCTTTCTTGTTTCTCCTTTACCTTTACTAAATTAGCACAGGGAGAGACCTTGAAATGTTCTAATCAGGAGAGGTTAGAACATCATATTTCTAGAGAGGTTGGTTGGACAGAGCAGGGGTCCCAGTGAAAATCAAAGCTTCTGTTTCTACTTGGAAGTGTACCTGTATAGAGTAGAGGGCTCCAGGAAATATCCTGGAATATTCCAATGTCCCTGCAGGAGATCATTAAGCGAGGCAGGATGTGGTAGCAGATCAGGGTCCTATGACATGTTTGTCAGTCATCTGATGTGAGATTCTCAGAGCCAATCCCATATGGTAGGGCTGACTGCAGAGTGAGGCAGCACCTGTGAAAACCTTTGATCGCATGTTAAAGATGAAGCTCTGATTCTGGGGAGAATTCTGTTGCCTGACTGAATGTCACTCTTCGGTGGGGATGAGATTCTGTGCTTTTCTTCTCTTGATGACCCCTGACTGAAAATCTTTAGAGGATCATGTCTAGAAAGCATTCTTGATTTAATTTCTTAAAGAAGAAAACATAGAAAACATTTTTATCCACTTCCAAATTGAGGATCAAGGGGAATGACATCAGCGAAAACGTCAGAGTCGGGAGCTCTGGCTTGTGTCCATCGCCAGAAACACGGACATACGTGGTCAAACCTGTCAGAATGATCTTTTCAACACATGTCAGTTTTCTTTTCTTTTCACCCTGTAGATTTATCTTTCATTGAAACTTAACTTACTACAGGATGTGGAGAATAAACAGGAAAGGTGAAACTGTATTTCCTGATGAACGAATCAGTAAGTCACATTAGCTGTTCTGAGCTATGTCTTACCCACCGTGACTGTAATTAAAACAAACAAACACTTTTTTTTTGTTAAGTCAGTTCTGACATTTCCTCGTTAAAGACGAGGTAACAGATACAGACTTAGATCTCCCAGAATTGAGCAAACTTTTGATTGTACCTGTGCTGAATATATGAGCATGACCTGCTATAAATCTTCATGATACTGATTGCCACAACTGACAAATTCCCTTTTTCCACTCCTGATATGTTGCATGTAAGGAATGCACAGGTCACTAACCCCAGCTGGTCACAGGTAAACTCTGCCACATGGATTACTGCATGTTTTCCTGCCGGAAGACTACACATTCTTTTTTTTTTTTTTTTGGTGGTACGCGGGCCTCTCACTGCTGTGGCCTCTCCCGTTGCGGAGCACAGGCTCCGGACGCACCGGCCCAGCGGCCATGGCTCACGGGCCCAGCCGCTCCGCGGCATGTGGGATCTTCTCGGACCGGGGCACGAACCCGTGCCCCCTGCATCCGCAGGCAGATTCTCAACCACTGCGCCACCAGGGAAGCCCGACTACACATTCTTGAGTATCATGCCTGCAGAGTATCAGGACTCTTCTTTTTTCTGGATAATTTTATGAGAAAAATATAAATTGTATTTGCATATTCTTCATGTTTTTATTTATCAATTCTCTTTCAAGTCCTAAGTGCAGATATTAAAATGATTTCCAAGAGGGTGGTAAATAAGACAGCTACGTATATGCTCCAAAATTAGCAATAAAGCATAATACAATTGTAAATGCATTAATGTGTGATTAATATGTAGATATTTATGTAAAAGCAATTTTAGTAATGCTTTGTGGAGAGCTTCAGAATCTAGGTATTAAAATAAAAGAAGAAGGAGTTCTTGAAACTCTCAGGGAATTATAGAGAATTCTTTGTGTCTATAAATATCAACCTGAAATAATGCATATTCTCAGAAATAAACTAAGCATAAAATTGTAGGAAGAAACTTCATGAAATGAAAGAGCGTGTGCTGGCCATACAAGAAAAATAATATTCTCAGAGAATAATGAACAGTGTGGAGTTCAGCAGAAGGGTAATACAGACTCAGGCAGTAAATCTTTGGAGACCCTAATTATGAGTTCCTGATATTTCATCTTTGGAGAGACAGTAGTCAGTCATTTGAAATATGATGTTATAAGATGATGTTAACATACTTAAATACTTTCGTTTAGAAATGACCACTTAGAACCAGAATAAATGAAAGAGATCACAAAAGTATGTTTTTGTTGATTCTTAAAGACCTCAGGTGAGTGCTGATAATTTAAAAATCCATGATGTCTTTCACTGCAAAGTAAAGAAACTGTTAGAGTGGAGCGATGACTGGACTGGATGTCAATATTCTGACATCGGCTGAGTGTGATTCGTGTTTGGTAATTGCAGTCATTGTTGCTTTTGTTGTGGTCATCCATTTACAATGCTTGGTGTCAGTTGATTTATCTGTTGTAAAAATAAAATACAGTCTGTGTGTGTAAAAAAACATACGTGATGTCTTGATAAAGTTGTATGGAATTTGAGATCCAGAAAAAAGCATTTATTTTCTGTAATGCTAGGATGCTAATTGGACATTTTTGCAAGAAAGGGATTTCAGGATGCAAAAATCTCATGTCTCTAAGGTGGGAAGTCAGTTCATTGTGGAACATTCTATTAAACTTGTGTGAGTGGAGAAATAATCCTTTGCAAGGAAGAGGTCTCGATTCCCTTTTTAATAGTTAGTGGTTTATAGTATACCGAATGAGGAAAATGGCTATTTCTGAACTTTAGAAAAAAAGAATATAGTTTTTCTGCGTTTATATTGAGAAGCTGATGTAGAATATCCAAAATTCTTTATTTTGAAAAACAATGTAATTAATTTGACATAATTCATATATATTGAACCTGTGGTACACACACACAATAAAACTTACATTCAAAAAATGTTTTGCACTTAAGAAATATTTTCTAGTGTAGTCAATTTACAATGTTGTGGGTTTTTCAATACATGTTTATTGGAGTATAATTGCTTTCTAACACTGTATTACTTTGTGCTTTACAACAAAGTGAATCACCTATAGGTATACGTATATTCCCCTTATCCCCCCTCTTGAGCCTCCCTCCACCCTCCCTATCCCACCCCTCTGGGGGTCATAAAGCACCGAGCTGATCTCCCTGGCTATGTGGCCGCTTACCACTAGCTCTTTTACATTTGGTAATGTATATATGTCAGTGCTACTCTCTCACTACGTCCCTGTCTCCCCTTCCACCCTGTGTCCTTAAGTCCGTTCTCTACATCTGTGTCTCTAGTCCTGTCCTATCACTAGGTTCGTCAGTACCATTTTTCTACATTCCATATATATGTGTTCATGTATGGTATTTGCTTTTCTCTTTCTAACTTACTTCACTCTGTATGACAGACTCTAGGTCCAACGACCTCACTACAAATAACTCAATTTTGTTCCTTTTTATGGCTGAGTAATATTCCATTATATATATGGGCTACATCTTCTTTATATATTCATCCATCAGTGGACATTTAGGTTGCTTCTATATCCTGGCTATTGTAAACAGTGCTACAGTGAACATTGTGGTACATGTATCTTTTTTTTTTTTTTTTTGTGGTACACGGGCCTCTCACTGTTGTGGCCTCTCCCATTGCAGAGCGCAGGCTCCGGACGCGCAGGCTCAGCGGCCATGGCTCACGGGCCCAGCCACTCTGCGGCATGTGGGATCTTCCCGGACCGGGGCACGAACCCGTGTCCCCTGCATCGGCAGGTGGATTCTCAACCACTGCGCCACCAGGGAAGCCCCATGTATCTTTTTGAATTATGGTTTTCTCCGGGTATATGCCCAGTAGTGGGATTGGTGGGTCATATGATAGTTCTATTTTTAGCTTTTAAGGAACCTCCATACTGTTCTCCATAGTGACTGTATCAGTTTACATTCCCACCAACAATGCAGGAGGGTTCCCTTTTCTCCACCCCCTCTGCAGCCTTTATACATTGTTGTATTAATTTCTGTATAATTAATTAATTATAATTAATTATATATACATATAATTAATATATGTATTCTTTTCCATTATGGTTTAACACAGGATATTGAATATAGTTTCCTCTGCTATACAGTAGGTCTTTGTGGGTTGTCCATCCTATGTAGAATAGTTTGCTTCTGCTATTCCAAAACTCCCAATCTTTCCTTCGCTCTCTCCTTGGCAACCACAACTCTGTTTTCTGTATCTGTGTGTTTGTTTCTGTTTCACTGACATATTCATTTGTGTCCTGTTTTCGATTCCACATATAAGTGATATTATATGCTACTTGTCTTTCTGTTTCTGACTTACTTCACTTAGTATCATTATCTCTAGGTCCATCCATGTTGCTGCAAATGCCATTATTTCATTCTTTTTATGTCTGAGTAATATCTGTTGTATATGTATGCCACACCTTCTTTATACATTCATTTTTCAATGAGGATTTAGGTTGTTTCCAAGTCTTGGCTATTATAAATAGTGCTGCTATGAACATAGGGTTTCATGTGTCTTTTTGAATTATAGTTTTGTCTGGATATATGTCCACAAGTGAGATTGCTAGATCATATGGCAACTCTCTTTATAGCATTTTTGAGGAACCTCCATACCGTTTTCCATAGTGGGTGCACCTACTTACATGGCCACCAACAGTGTAGAAGGGTTCCTTTTTCTCCATATCCCCTCCAGCATTTGTTAATTGTAGATTTTTTTAATGATGGCCATTCTGATCTGTGTGAAGTGATACCTCATTGTAATTTGGATTTGCATTTCTCTAATCATTAGTGATGATGAGCATCTTTTCATGTGCCTGTTGGCTATACTTACGTCTTCTTTGGAGAAATGTTTATTTAGGTCTTCTACCCATTTTTCCACTGAGTTATTTGTTATTTTGTTGTTGAGTCGTATGAGCTGTTTGTATAGTTTGGAAATTAAGCCCTTGTCAGTCTCATCATTTGCTAATATTTTCTCCCAGTCCATAGGGTGTATTTTCATTTTGATTATGGTTTCCTTTGCTGTGCAACAGCTTATAAATTTGGTTAGTTCTTGTTTCTTTTTTGCTTTTACAGTAAGTCTCCTCCATATGAACAAGTTCTGTTCCAAGAGTGCGTTTGTAAGTCCAATTTGTTTGTAAGTCCCACAAAGTTAGCCTAGGTACCCAACTTACACAGTCGGCTCTATGGTATTGTACCGTAATATGTTTATAATACTTTCCATGCAAACAATACATAAAAAACAAACACAAAAATAAAGAAAATGTTTTTAATCTGATAGTACAGTAAGTAGAAAAGTACAGTAGTACAGTACGACAGCTTTGATACTGGGGCTGGCATGGAGGGAAGAGGCAAGAAGAGTTACTGACTGGAGGAGGCAGAGGAGATGGGAGAAGGTAGAGGTGGAGGATTATCAGCAGTAGGAGACAGAGGGCAAGCTGCCATTTCACTCACGCCTGACATTGATGGCAGAGGTTCTGGTTCCTTGCTGGATTTCATTCTATCTACCCTCTTGAAAAAATGATCCATTGATGTCTGGGTAGTAGTTCCTTTTTTCTCATCATAGGTGACAAGGTAGCGTAGCACTGGATTGCATTCTGAATGGTTGCCACCTTTGGGTACCATTCTAGGTTCGGGTCCTATACCTCAAAAACGAACAGTGCTTCCTCAAATAAAGAAGATTCCGTTGCCATTCTCTGTGTTGTGAATCTCTTCAGTTCTTCTGTTACCTCTTCTTCCTCCTGTCCCTCTTCATCCTTTCTCTGGACCTCCAATTCCATCAGCAAGCTCCTCATGTTGCACAGCAAGGAGTTCAATGAAGTCGTCCTCTTGCAGATCTAGCTGCAGCTTCTCGCTGTGGGTCACTACGTTGCTGAAGACCTCTTCAGACTTCTGATCTACCTTCTCAAATCCACAAAAATCACGAACAAACTGTGGGCAAAGTTTCTTCCAAACTCCATCCACGGTGCCCACCATACCCTCACACCGTGCAAAGTCAGTGTTTTTTATGGTCTTGTGGATGTTATAGTCCTTCCAAAGTTGTCCCTAGGTTGTTCCTGATTTGTCACTTACCTTCACTGCCTGACAAAAAGTGGGACATAAGTAATATTTCTTGAAAGTCACTTTAACTCCCTGGTCCATAGGTTGAATGAGCAATGTAGTATTCGGTGGCAGATGCACTACTTTGACGTTGAGATGAAAGTCATTCGTGGATGGGGGATGGCCCAGAGTATTGTCGAGCAGCAAAAGAATGTTTTGCTGGAATGTCCTTCTCCAAGCGATATTTCTCTACATCTGGGATAAAGTGGTGGTAAAAGCAGTCCTGGAACGTGGCCTGTGCAATCCAGGATTTAGGGTTATGCTTCCACACAACAGGAAGAGAGCCCTTGGCTATGTTTTTAAGGGTTCTTGGGTTCTCTGAATGATAAACTAAGAGAGGCTTCAGCTTCAATTCACCAGAAGCATTGCCACGAAACAACAGTTAGCCTATCCTTTGCTGTTTTACAGCCCGGCATCAACTTTTCCTCCTTACTGATGTAATTTTGGTCTGGCATCTTCCAGTACAGTTGTGTCTCATCCACATTAAAAACCTGGTCGGGTAAATACACACCATCATCAATCATTTCTTAAAGTGTTTCCGGAAGTTCCTGGACATCTACCCTATATGCACTTGCTGCCTCTCCACTTACTTTTACATTGTGAAATTTGGCTCTAGCCTTGAACCGATGAAACCAGCCATGGCTGACATTAAAAGATGTGCCCTCTGATTCTTTTCCGTGTTTCTTCTTCAAGTCTTCATAAAGGCCTTTAGCTTTCTCTTGAATCAGCATTAAGCTGAGCAGGACTCAGCGCTGATGTTGGTCTTGCATCTGCACACTGAGAAGTTTCTCCATCTCCTCCACCACTTTTCCATGCTTCTTCGATATTTTGTCAACATCGTCAGCACAGCAGACTTCACATGTTCCAAGATCTTGTCCTTGGTCTTTAGATTTGTGCCAGTGATTGAATGATTCATGTTATAAGAATGAGCGATGTCTAACATCTTTTTGCCTCGATCCACTCTCTCAATTACTTTCACTTTTCTTTCCATCATTATCGCTTGGCGCTTCTTAACAGTACCAGCTACATCACCACTGCTTTTACACTTGCCTCCAGACATCTTGGCCTTGAAATAAAGGTACTGTACTACTGTACTCTATACAGTACTGTAAAGCACACAAAAGCACAACCACTTATAGAGGATGCATGCACGTGACAATGTATGCCAGATACACAAACTAACTTACATGATTTGACACGCGAATGGACGTTTGCATCTTTGAAAGTTTTCAACTTGAAAGTTTGTATGTAGGTGACTTACTGTATTTCTGCTGCCTCGGGAGAACTACCTAGGAAAACTGTGGTATGATTTACGTCAGAGAATGTTTTGCTTATGTTCTCTTCTAGGAGTTTGCAGGTGTCTTATCTTATATTTAAGCATATAAGCCGTTTGGAGTTGATTTTTGTGTATGCTGTGAGGGTATGTTCTGACTTCACTGATTTGCATATGGCTGTCCAACTTTCAAAACACCACTTGCTGAAGAGACTATCTTTTCTCCACTGTATATTCTTGCCTCCTTTGTCGAAGGTTAATTGACCATAGGTGTGTGGGTTTATTTCTGGGATCTCTATTCCATTCCATTGATCCATGTATCTATTTCTGTGGCAATACCATGCGGCTTTGATTACTTTAACTTTGTAGTATTGTCTGAAATTTAGGAGGGTTATGCCTCCTGCTTTGTTCTTTTTCCTCAGGATTGTGTTGACAGTTCTGACTTTTTATGGTTCCAGATATATTTTAGGATTATTCTAGTTCTGGGGGAAATGTCATGGGTATTTTGATAGGGATCACATTAAATCTGTAGATTGCTTTGGGTAGTATAGCCATTTTAACAGTATTAATTCTTCCCATCCAAGAGCATGGGATGTCTTTCCATTTCTTTGAATCATCTTCAGTTTCCTTTACTAATGTTTTGTAGTTTTCAGCATATAAATCTTTCACCTCCTTGATGAGAGTTTTATTTGTAAGTCTTTTATTTTTTTGATGCCATTTAAAAAAGGGATTGTTTGTTCACATTTCCTTTCTGATATTTCATTGTTAGTGTAAAGAAATGCAACCAGGGACTTCCCTGGTGTCTCCATGGTTGAGAATCTGCCTGCAAATACAGGGGACATGGGTTTGAGCCCTGGTGCAGGAAGATCTCACATGCTGTGGAGGAACTAAACCTGTGTGCCACAGCTACTTAGCCTGCACACTAGAGCCCATGAGCCACAAATACTGAGCCCGTGTGTCACAACTAGTTATGCCCGCATGCCTAGAGCCCATGCTCTGCAACAAGAGAAGCCACTGCAATGAGAAGCCTGTGCACCACAATGAAGACTAGTCCCCAGTGGCCACAACTAGCAAAAACCTGTGCACAGCAATGAAGACCCAATGCAGCCAAAATAAATTAACAAAAAAGAAAAACAAGAAATGCAACCAATTTATGTATGTTAATCTTGTATCCTGCTACTTTGCTAAATTTGTTTATCAATTCTAGTAGGTTTTGGGTGGAATTTTTAGGATTTCCTTTATATATATTATCATGTCATCTGCAAATAATGACAAATTTACCTCTTCCCTTCCAATTTGGTTAGAGTTTTTTCTTTTTCTTGTCTGATTGTTGTGGCTAGGACTTCCAGTACTATGTTGAAGAGAAGAGGTGAGAGTGGGAATCCTTGTCTTGTTCCGGATTTTAGCGGGAAGGCTTTCACCTTAGGAACATTGAGTATTATATTGCCTGTGGGCTTGTCATAAATAGCTTCTATTATGTTGAGATATGTTTCCTCTATACCCACTTTGGTAAGTGTTTTTATGATGAATGGATACTGAAGTTTTTCAAATGCTTTTTCAGCATCTATTGAGATGATCATTTGTTTTGTTTTTTTCCTTTGTTGATGGGGTGTATCATGTTGATTGATTTGCCTGTGTTGAAACAACTTTGTGACACTGGGGTGAATCAAATTTGGACATGGTGTATGATCCTCTTATGTGTTGTCAGATTCGGTTTTCTAATATTCAGATGAGAATTTTTGCATCTAAATTTATCGAAGATATTGGCCTGCAATTTTCTTTTTTGATAGTGTCTTTCTCTGTGCTTTTTTTTTGAAAGTCTTTATTGAATTTGTTCCAATATTGCTACTGTTTTGTTTTGGTTTCTTGTTTGTGAGGCATGTGGGATCTCAGCTCCACCACCAGGGATTGTACTCACACCCCCTGCACTGGAAGGTGAAATCTTAACTGCTGGACCACCAGAAAAGTCCTCATCTGTTTTTTGTTTGTTTGTTTTAGTAAATTTCTTTCTTTATTTTTGGATGCATTGGGTGTTCGTTGCTGTGCACGGGCTCTCTCTAGTTGTGGTGAGCGGGGGCTACTCTTCATTGTGGTGTGCAGGCTGTTCATTTCGGTGGCTTCTTTTTTTGCAGAGCATGGGCTCTAGGTGTGCAGGCTTCAGCAGTTGTGGCTATCAATCTCAGTAATTGTGGCTCATGGGATGTAGAGTGCAGGCACAGTCGTTGTGGCACACAGGCTTAGTTGTCCCATGGCATGTGGGATCTTCCCAGACCAGGGCTCGAACCGATATCCCCTGCATTGGCAGATGGATTCTTAACCACTGTGCCACCAGAGAAGTCACCCCACCTGTTTTTGATATCAAGGTGATGATGGCTTCATAGAATGTCTTTGGAAGTATCCCTTACTCTTCAATCGTTTTGAAGAGTTTGAGAAGAATTAGTGTAAGTTCTTTTTTGTATATTTGGTAGAATTTGTCTGTGAAATCATCTGATCCTGGACTTTTGTTGGTAAGGAGTTTTTTAAAATTACAGATTCTATTTTGCTTTTAGTGATCAGTATGTTCAAGTTATCTATTTCTTCTTGATTCAGTTTTGTTTGGCTGTAAAAAACCAACATATATTTTAACGTAATTTTAGCAACTAAATACTTACCATGTATTAGACCACAAAAGAGTGAAGAAAACAATATTAAAACAGTTTTTCAAATAGAAAAAGTATTGAAATATTTTTAAGAAATTGGGATAATAATGCTAATTACAATAATGACAAATTGTTCTGAACTTAAAGACTACTTTATTGGGCTTCCCTGGTAACGCAGTGGTTGCGAGTCTGGGACACGGGTTCATGCCCTGGTCTGCCGATGCCTGGGACACGGGTTCATGCCCTGGTCTGGGAGGATCCCACATTCCATGGAGCGGCTGGGCCCGTGAGCCATGGCCGCTGAGCCTGCGCGTCCGGAGCCTGTGCTCCGCAACGGGAGAGGCCACAACAGTAAGAGGCCCGCCTACCACACACAAAAAAAGACTATCTAAGATGCTTATTATATGCTTATTATAAGCATGATATTATATGCTTATATATTATATATGTTTATTATATGCTTATTATATTCTTATTATAGGCATGATATATGCTTATTGTTTTATTGTTTTAAAATACATGGAATGTTTTCTCCTTTCTAATGTAATTCTTTTATTTTACCTGTATATTGTGAAAAAAATGTAGTTGCACATAATATAAAAATTATACTTTAATAGGAGATATTAATCCGTTTACAGTTACTATAGTACTGAAAACACTTAGGTTTAGAGTTACCATGTTATTGAGTGCTCTTATTTATTTATTTATTTAAAAATATTTAATTTGGGGGGGGCATAAATTATTTATTTATTTTTATCATCTTTATTGGACTATAATTGCTTTACAGTGGTGTGTTAGTTTCTGCTTTATAACAAAGTGAACAAGCTCTACATATACATATATCCCCTTATCTCCTCCCTCTTGCGTCTCCCTCCCACCCTCCGTATCCCACCGTCTAAGTGGTCACAAAGTACTGAGCTGATCTCCCTGTGCTATGCAGCTGTTTCCTACTAGTTATCTGTTTTACATTTGGTAGTATGTATAAGTCCATGTCACTCTCTCACTTTGTCAAGGCTTACCCTTCCCCCTCCCCATGTCCTCAAGTCCATTCTCTATGTCTGCGTCTTTATTCCTGTCCTGCCCCTAGGTTCTTCCCAACCATTTTCTTTCTTTTTTTTTTAGATTCCATATATATGTGTTAGCATACAGTATTTGTTTTTCTCTTTCTGACTTACTGCACTCTGTATGACAGACTCTAGGTCCATCCACCTCAGTACAAATAACTCAATTACATTTCTTTTTATGGCTGAGTAATATTCCATTTTATATTGAAGATGTGCAACATCTTCTTGATCCATTCATCAGTTGATGGACACTTAGATTGCTTCCATGTGCTGGCTATTGCAAATAGAGCTCCAATGAACATTATGGAACATGACTCTTTTTGAATGATGGTATTCTCTAGGTGTATGCCCAGTACTGGGATTGCTGTATCATATGGTAGTTCTATTTTTAGGTTTTTAAAGAACCTCCATACTATTCTTGAGAGTGGGTGTATCAATTTACACTCCCACCAACGGGGCAAGAGGGTTCTATTTTCTCCACACCTCTGCAGCATTTATTGTTTCTAGATTTTTGGATGATGACCATTCTTACCTGTGTGTGGTGATACCTCATTGTAATTTTGATTTGCATTTCTCTGATGATCAGTGATGTTGAGCATTCTTTCATGTGTTTGTTGGCAATCTGTATAACTTCTTTGGAGAAATGTCTATTTAGATCTTCTGCCCATTTATGGATTGGGTTGTTTGTTTTTTTTGATATTGATCTGCATGGGCTGCTTGTAAAGTTTGGAGATTAATCCTTTGTCAGTTGCTTCATTGGAAAATATTTTCTCTCATTCTGAGGGTTGTCTTTTCATCTTGTTTACGTTTTCCTTTGTTGTGCAAAAGCTTTTAAGTCTCATTAGGTCTCATTTGTTTATTTTTGTTTTTATTTCCATTTCTCTAGGAGGTGGGTCAAAAAGGATCTTGCTGTGATTGATGTCATAGAGTGTTCTGCCTATGTTTTCCTCTAAGAGTTTTATAGTGTCTGGGCTTACATTTAGGTCTTTAATCCATTTTGAATTTATTTTTGTGTATGGTGTTAGGGAGTCTTCTAATTTCATTCTTTTACCTGTAGATGTCCAGTTTTCCCAGCACCACTTACTGAAGAGGCTATGATTTCTCCATTGTATATTCTTGTCTCCTTTATCAAAACTAAAGTGACCATATGTGCATAGGTTTATCTCTGGGTTTTCTCTCCTGTTCCATTGATCTATATTTCTGTTTTTGTGCCACTACCATACTGTCTTGACTACTGTAGCTTTGTAGTATTGTCTGACGTCAGGGATCCTGATATTTCTAGCTCTGTTCTTCTTCTCAAGATTGCTTTGGCTGTTCAGAGTCTTTTGTGTTTCCATACAAATTGTGAATTTTTTTTGTTCCAGTTGTCTGAAAAATGCCATTGGTACTTTGATATGGATTGCATTGAATCTGTAGGTTGCTTTGGGTAGTATAGTCATTTTCACTATGTTGATTCTTCCAATCCAAGAACATGGTATATCTCTCTATCTGTTTGTGTCATCTTTGATTTCTTTCCTCAGTGTCTTATAGTTTGTTGAGTAAACGTCTTTTGTCTCCTTAGGTAGGTTTATTCCTAGGTATTTTATTCTTTTTGTTGCAGCGGTAAATGGGAGTGTTTCCTTAATTTCTCTTTCAGATTTTTCATTTTAGTGTATAGGAATGAAAGAGATATGTGTACATTAATTTTGTATGCTGCAACCTTACCAGATTGATTGATTAAGTCTAGTAGGTTTCTGGTAGCATCTCTAGGATTCTCTATGTATAGTATCATGTCATCTGCAAACAGTGAGAGCTTAACTTCTTATTTTCTGATTTGGATTCCTTTTGTTTCCTTTTCTTCTCTGGTTGCTGTAGCTAAAAATTCCAGAAGTGTGTTGAATCATAGTGGTGAGAGTGGGCAACCTTGTCTTGCTTCTAATATTGGTGGAAATGGTTTCACTTTTTCACCATTGAGAATGATGTTGGCTGTGGGTTTGTCATATATGGCTTTTATTATGTTAAGGAAAGTTCCCTCTATGCCTACTTTCTTGGGTTTTTTAAAAATCATAAATGGTTATTTAATATTGTCAGAAGAATTTTCTGCATCTATTGAGATGATCATATGGTTTTTATCCTTCAGTATTTTAGTATGGTGTATCACATTGATTTGCATATATTGAAGAATCCTTGCATCCCTTGGATAAACCCCACTTGATCTTGGTGTATGATCCTTTTAATGCTCTGTTGATTTCTGTTTGCTAGTATTTTGGTGTGGATTTTTCCATCTATGTTAATCAGTGATATTGACCTGTAGTTTTCTTTCTTTGTGACATCTTTGTCTGGTTTTGGTATCAGGGAGATGGTGGTCTCATAGAATAAGTTTGGGAGAGATCCTCCCTCTGCTCTATTTTGGAAGAGTTTGAGAAGGATAGGTGTTAACTCTTCTCTAAATGTTTGATGGAATTTGCATGTGAAGCCATCTGGTCCTGGGCTTTTGTTTGTTGGAATATTTATAATCACAGTCTCAATTTCAGTGCTTGGGATTGGTTTGTTTATAGTTTCTATTTCTTCCTGGTTCAGTCTTGGAAGGCTGTGCTTTTCTAAGAATTTGTCCATTTCTTCCAGGTTGTCCATTTTATTGGCCTATAGTTGCTTGCAGTAATCTCTCATGATCCTTTGTATTTCTGCAGTGTCAGTTGTTACTTCTCCTTTTTCATTTGTAATTCTATTGATTTGAGTCCTGTCCCTTCTTTTCTTGATGAGTCTGGCTAATAGTTTATCAATTTTGTCTATCTTCTCAGGGAACCAGCTTTTAGTTTGTTTGATCTTTGCTGTTGTTTCCTTCATTTATTTTTCATTTATTTCTGATATGATCTTTATGATTTCTTTCCTCTGCTGACTTTGTTTTTTTTTCTTTCTTTCTCTAATTGCTTTAGGTGTAAGGTTAGCTTGTTTATTTGAGATGTTTCTTGTTTCTTGAGGTAGGATTTTATTGCTATAAACTTCCCTCTTAGAACTCCTTTTGCTGCATCCCATAGGTTTTGGGTCTTCATGTTTTCATTGTCATTTGTTTCTAGGTATTTTTAAATTTCCTCTTTGATTTCATCAGTGATGCCTTGGTTATTAAGTAGAGTATTGTTTAGTGTCCATGTGTTTGTATTTTTTACAGATTATTTTTTCCTGTAATTGATATCTAGTCTGATAGCATTGTGGTTGGAAAAGATACTTGATAATGATTTCAATTTTCTTAAATTTACCAAGGCTTGATTTGTGACCCAAGATATGATCTATCCTGGAGAATGTTCCACGAGCCCTTGAGAAAAAGTGTATTCTGTTGTTTTTGGATGGAATGTCCTGTGAGTATCAATTAAGTCCATCTTGTTTAATGTATCATTTTAAAGCTTGTGTTTCTTTATTTATTTTCATTTTGGATGATCTGTTCATTGGTGAAAGAGGGGTGCTAAAGTCCCCTACTATGATTGTGTTACTGTCGATTTCCCCTTTTATGGCTGTTAGCATTTGCCTTATGTATTAAGTTGCTCCTATGTTGGGTGCATAAGTATATAGAATTGTTATATCTTTTTCTTGGATTGATCCCTTGATGATATGTAGTGTCCTTCTTTGTTTCCTGTAATAGTCTTTATTTTAAAGTCTTTTTTGTCGGATATGAGAATTGCTACTCTAGCTTTCTTTTGATTTCCATTTGCATGGATTATCTTATTCCATCCCCTAACTTTCAGTCTGCATGTGTCCCCAGGTCTCAAGTGGGTCTCTTGTAGACCACATATATACCAGTTATGTTTTTGGATCCATTCAGCCAGTCTATGTCTTTTGGTTGGAGCATTTAATCCATTTACATTTAAGGTAATTATTGATATGTATGTTCTTATGACCATTTTCTTAATTGTCTTGGGTTTGTTATTGTAGGTCTTTTCCTTCTCTTGTGTTTCCTGCCTAGAGAATTTCCTTTAGCATTTCTTGTAAAGCTGGTTTGGTGGTGCTAAATTCTCTTAGTTTTTGCTTGTCTGTAAAGATTTTAATTTCTCTGTCAAATCTGAATGAGATCTTTGCTGGTTCGAGTAATCTTGGTTGTAGCTTTTCCCCTTTCATCACTTTAAATATGTCCTGCCAGTCCCTTCTGGCTTACAGAGTTTCTGCTGAAAGATCATCTGTTAACCTTATGGGGATTCCCTTGTTTGTTATTTGTTGTTTTTCCCTTGCTGCTTTTAATATTTTTTCTTTGTTATTTAATTTTTGATAGTTTGATTAATATATGTTTTGGCATGTTTCTCCTTGGGTTTATCTTGTATGGGACTCTCTGCACTTCCCGGACTTGATTAATGATTCCCTTTCCCATATTAGGGAACTTTTCAATGAAAATCTCTTCAAATATTTTCTCAGTCTCTTTCTTTTTCTCTTCTACTTCTGGGACCCTGATATTCGAATGTTGGTGTGTTTAATGTGGTCCCAGAAGTGTCTCAGATTGTCCTCAATTCTTTTTTCTTTATTCTGCTCTGCAGTAGTTATTTCCACTATTTTATCTTCCAGGTCATTTATCCATTCTTCTGCCTCAGTTATTCTGCTATTGTTTCCTTCTTGAGAATTTTAAATTCCATTTATTGTGTTGTTCATCATTGTTTGCTCTTTAGTTCTTCTAGGTCCTTGTGAAATGTTTCTTGTATATTCTCCATTCCAGTTCCAAGATTTGGGATCATCTTTACTATCATTACTCTGAATTCTTTTTCAGGTAGACTGCCTGTTTTCTCTACATTTGTTTGGTCCGGTGAGTTTTTACCTTGCTCCTTCATCTGCTGTGTGTTTCTCTGTCTTCTCATTTGGCTTTGGGGACTGTGTTTGGGGTCACCTTTTTGCAGGCTGCAGATTCGTAATTCCCATTGTTTTGGTGTCTGCCTCCAGTGACTAAGGTTGGTTCAGTGGGTTGTGCAGGCTTTCTGGTGGAGGGGACTGGTGCCTGTGTTCTGGTGGGTGTGTCTGGATCTTGTCCTTCTGGTGGGCAATTCTGCATCCGGTGGTGTGTTTTGGGGTGTCTGTGGCCTTATTATGATTTTAGTCAGCCCCTTTGCTAATGGGTGGGCCTGCATTCCTGTCTTGCTAGTTGTTTGGCATGGGATGTCCGGCACCATATCTTGCTGGTCTCTGACTGGAGCCCCAGGTCTCAGCATGGAGACGGATATCTCTGGGAGAGTTTTCATCGTTTGATATTATAAGGTGCTGGAGGTCTCTGGTAGATAAATGTCCTGAACTTGGCTCTCTCACCTCAGAGGCACAGGCCTGACACATGGCCGGAGCAGCAAGATCCTGTCAGCCACACGGCTGGGGGTGAGAGCAAGAGGTAGCTTTGGTACATCTCAAAGACCACCAATGGGATTCACTGACCATTTTCTCCCCAGACGTGAAGAAAACAAAATTCAGTCTTCGTCTAGTCAGCCACTTTGGTAGCCAGCCTCCAAGATGGCCCTAATTATCCCCTAATTATCTCCCAGTCTTCATCTACCTGTGTGTCTCCTCACACTTGAAAAAAGCTCACTGTTTAACTAATAAGAAATTGCAGAAATGACAAAGTGCAGTTTCCAAGTTTATCAAAGACATTGCAGCTTCTGCTTTGGTTTCTGCTAGATCACTCATCCTGGGGTAATCCAGCTTCCATGTCATGAGGACACTCAAGCAGCCCTAAGGAGAGATCCATGTGTCAAGGAACTGAGGCCTCTTACTTACAACCATGTGAGTGAGTCATCTCAGAAGTCAAAAGATTTAATTTTATTTATTTTTTGTTGCATTGGGTCTTCGTTGCTGCACAAGGTTTCTCTAGTTGTGTCACACAGGGGTTACTCATCGTTGCGGCGCACGGGTTTCTCCTTGCAGTGGTTTCTCTTGTTGTGGAGTATGGACTCTAGGTGCATGGGCTTCGTAATTGTGTCATGCAGGCTCAATAGTTATTGCTTGCAGGCTGTAGAGTGCAGGCTCAGTAGTTGTAGTGCACGGGCTTAGTTGTTCCATGGCATGTGGGATCTTCCCAGACAGGGCTCAAACCTGTGTCCCCTTTATTGGTATGGAGATTCTTAACCACTGTGCCACCAGGGAAGCCCCTGGTAACTAGTTCTTGAACTTTTCAGCCTCAGCAATTATGAGAAAACAAAAATATTCTGTTGTTTATAAAATACCAAGTCTCTCGTATTTTGTTTTAGCAGTGAAGGGGCTGGCTGAGGAGAAATATCTGTGAGCTTGAAGACATACCAAGAGAAACCTTTAAATCTCAAAAGAAAAAATGGGCAGGAAAGAAATCAGCAGAACAGAGTAATCAATAATTGTGGAACAGTGAAAATGCTGTGACCTATACATAATGGATATAGCAGGAGGAAAATAAAGGTAACAAAGAACAGAAAGAATTTTTTAAAATGACTGAGAATCTCCCCAAATTAATGTCTCACACTAAATCCATAACATCCAAACTTAGAGAAACATATGAATAGTAAAGAAAATTGACCAATATCTCTCAGGACCATCAATGCAAAAATCGTCAACAAAATATTAACAAATCAAATCCAACAATATTTTGAGAGAATTTTATATCATGAATGAGAAGGAATAATCCCAGTTATGCAAGGCTTGTTCAACATTCTGAAATCAAATAATTATATTCATCATATCAACACCCTAAAGACAAATCATTAACATATCACTAGATTCAGAAGACCTTTGAAAAAACCTAAAACCCATTCTTCATAAAAACTCTTAGTTAAAGAAATAGACTGGAAGTTTCTCAAGTTGATAATAAAGGTCTACAGGAAACTTTGATCTTACCTCATGATTAATGGTTAAAAACATGAAGCTTTGTCACTAAGTTCAGGTAAAAACAAGGATGTCCCCTTTCATGACTCCTTTTCCATATTTTACTCCAAGTCCTTACTAATGCAATAAGGCATAAAAAGAAATAAAACAGTACAGATTGGTTAGAAAAAAATGAAAGCAGCCTAAATAAAATGTGGACCATTATACTTTATGGGCACCTCACCAAAGAAAATAGACACCATGCATATAAGTATACAGAAGAATAATCCAGATTACATGCTACCATAAAAAAGCAAATTAAAAATACAATTACATACCACTATGTAACACTTAGAATGGCTAAAATGTGTACAATGACAAGGACAAATTCTGTAGCGGATGCGGAACATTAGGAAATGACATTTGTTATTGATGGAAATGAAAAATAATGCAGCTACTTTGGTAGTCTGATTGACACTTGCTATAATATTGAACATTCCATTACTGTACAATCCAGCAAGTGTTCTCATGGATATTAACTGAAAGTAGTTTAAAACATACTTCCAGATGAAAACCTGCGTATGGATATTTATAGCACCTAATTCAATATTGCCAAAATGTGAATGAAACTAAGGTGTCCTCCAATAGGTGAATGAAATGATATAGTATTAATATATACTGGGAATGGGATAATATTGAGCACTAAGAAAGTAAGCTATCAAGCCATAAAAATATACGGGAATTCTTTTTTTCTTTTGAAATGAGGTGATTTTCTTTATTTTGTAATTTAAATTTTATTGGAGTATAGTTGATTTACAATGTTGTGTTCATTTCAGCTGCACAGAAAGTGATTCAGTTACACATATGCATATATTCATTCTTTTTCAGAGTCTTTTCTGATAAAGATATTCCCAGAATATTGAGTAGAGTTGCCTGTGCTATACAGTAGGTCCTTGTTGCTTACCTATATTATATAGAGTAGTATTCGTATGTTTACCCCAAGTTCTTGATTTACCCCTCCCCCCACCTTTCCCCTTTGGTAACCATAACTTTGTTTTCCAAGTCTGTGAGTCTGCCTCTGTTTTGTAAGTTAGTTCATTTGTATCAATTTTTAGTTTCCACCTAGAAGTGATATCATACAATATTTGTCTTACTCTGTCTGACTTACTTCACTTAGTACAATCATCTCTAGGTCCATCCATGTTACTGCAATTGACATTATTTTCTTCTATTTTTTTTTCTTTTGCGGTACACAGGCCTCTCACTGTCGTGGCCTCTCCCATTGCGGAGCACAGGCTCAGGATACACAGGCTCCGGACGCGCAGGTTCAGCGGCCATGGCTCACGGGCCTAGTCGCCCCATGGCATGTGGGATCTTCCCAGACCGGGGCATGAACCCGTGTCCCCTGCATCAGCAGGCAGACTCTCAACCACTGCACCACCAGGGAAGCCCCTATTTTCTTCTATTTTATGGCTGAGTCATATTCCATTATATATATGTATCACATATTCTTTACCTATATTCGTATGTTGATGGACATTTTGGTTGCTTCCATGTCTTCACTATTGTAAAGAGTGTTGCAGTGAACATTGGGGAAGATGTGTCTTTTCGATTTATGCTTTCCTCCAGATATGCACACAGGAGTAAACTTGCTGGATCATCCGGTAGCTCTATTTTATTTTCTTTTCTTTCATTTCATTTCAATTTCTTTGGAGTATAGTTGATTTACAATGTTGTGTTACTTTCTGCTACACAGCAGAGTGAAGCAGTTATACATATATCCAATCCTTTTTGGATTCCTTTCCCACACAGGTCATTACGGAGTATTGTGTAGAGTTCCTCAAGTGCTATACAGTAGGCCCGTATTTTTTATTTTTAAAATATATAGTGGTGTGTATATGTCAATCCCAATTTATCCCTCCCGCCTCCCCTTACTCTGGTAACCTCCATTCTGTGCTCCATAGTGGCTGTTGCCAATTGGCATTGCCACCAATAGTGAAGTATTTGTGGCACAGTTGTTAAGAATCTGCCTACCAGTGAAGGGGACACAGGTTTGAGCCCTGACCCAGGAAGATCCCACACGCTGCAGAGCACCTAAGCCTGTGTGCCACAACTACTGAGTCTGCGCTCTAGAGCCCATGAGCCACAACTACTGAGCTCACGTGCCACAACTACTGAAGCCTGTGTGCTTAGAGCCTGTGCTCCACAACAAGAGAAGCCACCGCAAAGAGAAGGCTGCGTACCACAACGATGAGTAGCCCCCGCTTGCTGCAACTATAGAAAAGCCGCATGCAGCAACGGGGACCCAAAGCAGATTAAAATATACGAATAATATGTAGAAGGTTTCTCTTTTTTCCACACCTTCTGAAGCATTTCTTGTTTCTAGACATTGTGAGGATGGCTATTCTGAGTGGTTCTAGGTGATACTTCTTTGTACATCTGATTTGCATTTGTCTGACATAAAGCAATGGTGAGCATCTTCATGTGTGCTTTTTTTTGAACAGTGTGAGTAAAATGTACCCCTTGAAAAAGGGTTATTGAAAGGTTGCCTTGTTTTGAAGTCTTTTTCGATTACCTACCCCAAGACATTTTTTGTGTGTGTGGTACACGGGTCTCTCACTGCCGTGGCCTCTGCTACTGCAGAGCACAGGCTCAGGATGCACGGGCTCCGGATGCACAGATTCAGCGGCCATGGCTCACGGGCCCAGCTGGTCCATGGCGTGTGGGATCCTCCTGAACAGGGGCACGAACCCATGTCCCCTGCATCGGTAGGAGGACTCTCAACCACTGTCCCACCAGGGAAGCCCACCAAGACATTTTTTGAGGGCTGTTGTCACTTACAGCTTCCCAGGCATTGTGAATATGAAGTGCCTATAAGGTCCAGGTTTAGAATTGTTGTTATGGGAAAGAGAAGGCGGCAGGATTTCTCCTGTCCCTCTCTGGTTAATGACACAACCTTAGCTGTAGGGAAAGTCCTGTTCCTGGGTTTTAACTTAGAGCGGGATGTGCCTGACCAAACATGTAAGGGCTTCCGTCCCATTCCTCCTTCCCCCTTCCCCTTCAGCCCCCGAACAAGCATAAACCCCTGCAGAGTCACCTGTTGAGGGGGCTGTCGTATAGAGTCTGATGACCCTAACGAAGGAGTCAGAAGGTCGGAACCCAAACACCAGGGTATGTTGAGACCAGGTGATTTTCCAAATGTCATGCAGCCCAGAGAGCCCACCATCCTTTGGGTGTCAGAGGGTTGGTTTAGTAGTATGAGGGCACACTTCGATCTGGAGATTGTGATCCCATGCAGAGGGGACCAAGTACTACATGTTCAAGGGGGGTGAATTAGCTGGCGTATCCTTCCGAGGTCCTCAGGCCCACAACAGTCCAGCCTTGGGATCAAATTGTGTCTGTGTCCAAGGATGTGACACTAGCACGTCCACCGTGACTAAATGGATTTAGTGATCATTTTTCTTTTCTATAATTTAATTTTAAATTTATAATGGGGTATAGTTGATTTACCATGTTGTGTTCATTTTTGATATACACCAACATGATTCATTTATACAGAGATGACTATACATTCTCTTTGGAATTATTTTCCCATTGAGGTTACTAAAGGGTGTTGAGAAGAGTTCCAAGTGCTCTACAGCAGATCCAGTTTGATGACAAGTTTTCTCTCTGTAAATATGTATATACTAACTCCAACCTCATGATTTGTGCCTCCAACACACCTTTCCAGTTTGGTAACCATAAGTTTGTGTTCTAAGCCTGGGACTCTGTTTCTGTGTTGTAAGATAGTACCTTTGTATCAATATGTAGATTCCACAGATAAGTAATATCATATGATATTTATCATTGTCTGATTTATGCCACATAGTATGAATGCATCTAGGTCCTTCCGAGTGGCTGCAAATGGCCTTATTTCATTCATTTCGTGGCTGAGTAATATTCCACTGTACATATCTACCATAATTTCTTTATCCAGTCTTCCTTCCAAGGACGTTTACGTAGCTTCCAAGTAGGGGCTCTTGTAAACAGGGCTGCATAAATTTTGGAGTGCCTGGGTACTGTCACTTTACGTTTTTTCCAAGATACAGGCCCAGGAGTGGAAGTGCCATATGCTCTGAAGCTCTGCTTTTTAGATTTTTAAGGAATCACCACCCACTTCTCCAGAGTGGCTGTTAGCAATTTACATTCCCACCATCAGCTTGTCAGGGTTCCCTTTTATCCACGCCCTGTCCTGCATTTCAGGTTTTACACTTTGTGAGGTTGGCCATTCTGACTGGTGCAAAGCGATACCGCTTCCTCACTCTTCCCGAACAGACGGTGTACCATCCTCTGGATGTCCCATTCATGTTTTACCTGGAGGAAGGGTCCTCTGCACCTGGAGATATGGGACCCATGGAATGGGGGCCAGGCAGTGTTACTGTAAAAGTACTGCATTTGCTGTCCCATCCTCAGCAAGCCTCTCAGACCCACGAGTGTAGAGCCTTAGGTCCCATCCAGCTGTGTGTCTAGATGTGGTCAGTCCAGGTTGCATCACAGCCCTTGAACACATTTTGTAAGAATTTCTCTCTCTCACTGTCTTTTTTTGTTCTTTTTATTTAATTTTATAATGGGGTAGAGCTGATTTTCAATACTATGATTCTTCCTGCACTACATATATCCACTTGATTCACTTAAAGAGAGACACCAATCAATTCTTTTACAGATTCTTACAGTCTTATATAGCTTTTCCGGTGACAGCAGTGTGCTGAGTCCAGCTACTTGAGCTATTCAGCAGGTCCTGTTGATTACGTATTTTGTTTATGGAACCGTATCTATGCTAATTCCAACCTCCTGGTTTATGCATCACCCCCACCGCACCTTTCTCTTTTAGAAGTCATAAATGTGTTTTCTTTATGTGTGACTCAGTTTCTGTTTTGTAAGTGAGTTCATGTGTAGCTATTTTTAGATACCACGTATAATTGATACCTTATGATAAGTCTCTACTAATGTATGACTTACATCACTTAGAATGATCGTACGTGAGTCTCCACGAGTTGCTGCAACTGGCCTTATTTCATTGATTTAATTGCTCAGGAATATTACATTGTACATAAGTACCACAAATTCTTTATCCATTTCTTCCTTCAAGGACATGTATGTTGTACCCAAGTTGAGGCATTTTAAGCAGAGCAGCATTAAACGTAGGGATGCCTGTGTCCTGTCGACTTTTGGTTTTACCACGATATACGCTCAAGATTGGAAGTGCCGTATGGTCTGTAGCTCTATTTTTTTAGAAGGTTAAGGAAACAGAATGCACTTTTCCAGAGTGGCCGTTGACTATTTACATCCCCCCAATCAGGGTAAAGAGGCTTCCTTTGCTCCATGGCCTGAGCTGCATTTCTGGTTTACACTTTTCCAAGATGGCACTATTGACTAATGCGAAGTCAGAATACTTTGTAGTGCTGATTTGCATTTCGTGGTTGTTTGGTTCGCCAAAAAGGGCGTATGGGTTTTGCCTGAATATGTTTATGTTTATAATGGGGTTTAGCTGATTTTTCACTGCTGTGGTTATGTCGCTTTACACTCACGTGATTCACCTACACAGGGATATCAATAAATACATTTTAATATTTGTACAACTCAGATATATTCTTCTGTGGTGAATAGGGTGGGTTGAGTACAGATCATTGAGCAATGAGTAGGTCTTGAGGATTACATACTTGGTTTATGGAACGGTATCTGTGCTAATTTCAAACTCTTGTTTTATGCATCACCCCACATCACCAATGCCCTAAAGTAGGCATCAGTGTGTTTTCAAATATTTAACTCTCTTCTATATTGTAATTCAGTTGATCTGTAGCGATTTCTAAAGGGATGTTTCCAGCAATTCTGCCTTGAATTCAAATCCTCTTCATACTCTGACATCAATATATTTTTGGACCAAGTTATCATTTAGAACACTGGAGGTTTGAGAAGTGCAGTGCCCCTGAGCTCCATTTCCCAAGTCGCTGTTCTGTGAGTGGGACGCAACACGGCTGGATGGCTTCACGCCCTATTGTCGATCCGGGGTGGCAGGCTGAACCTCTGGTGAATTCTTCTTCACGATGGGAAATGAGAGTGACATGTGCCCGACCAAACACCTCCAGCGAGTCTCTCATTGGTTCCCCCTCTTGCAGTTCATCCTGCGGACAAATTGCAGACGGTACGAAAGAGGCATGGAAAGGCGCCGAGTCTCCAAGTGGGGAGATTGTTAGTAAGGGGGCCTGAATGGAGAACACGAGCACCAGGAGATGAAAACTGAGGTGAGTTTCAGAAAGCTTTCCCGATCCCACGGTGTAGCATCCGCTGGGTTTCCAATGAGTGCTTTCGCTGTCGGAAGATTGCGTTGAACCTGGAGAGTTGGGACCCATGGAATGGGGAGCACGCAGGATTCCTTTCAAGGGTCTGCATTTGCTTTCCCAACCTCACCAATCGTCTCAGCCCCAAGAGTGTCCAGCCTTATGTCTTCTGCCGCTGGGGCTGTAGATGTGGTCAGTCCTGGTTGCATGCCAGTCCCTGAACGCATTTTGGAAGAATTTCTCTCTGTTTTGCCCTGCTTGTTTCTTCTTTGTGTTGGAAATGTATCCTCAGAATGGGTCTGAGCTGATTTTCCCTGCTGTTTTTTTTTTTTTTTTTTTTTTTTTTTTTTTTGCGGTATGCGGGCCTCTCACTGTTGTGGCCTCTCCCGTTGCGGAGCACAGGCTCCGGACGCACAGGCTCAGCGGCCATGGCTCACGGGCTTAGTTGCTCCGCGGCATGTGGGATCTTCCCGGACCAGGGCACGAACCCGTGTCTCCTGCATCGGCAGGCGGATTCTCAACCACTGCGCCACCAGGGAAGCCCTTCCCTGCTGTTTTTAAGCCGCTTTACACACACTTGATGCACTTACACAGAGATATCAAGACTTAGCCTTTAAGATGCTTACTAGTCGGATAGATACTTGTGCGATGAACAGGGTCTGGTGAGTCCAGTTGATTGAGCAAGGAGTAGGTCGTGTCCATTCCATATTCGGTTTTCGGAAGGGTATCTGTGCTCATTTCAAACTCGAGTTTTATGCGTCACCCCACCTCAGCTTTCCCCTGAAGCAGGCATAAGTGTTTTTTCTAAAAGCGTGACTCTGTTCTGTTTGGGGATTCAGTGCATGGGGAGCGATTTGTACATTCCCTCGATAAGTGATATCATAAGTTTCTTTTTTTGTGGGACTTATTTCACTGAGGATGATCGTACCTAGATCCACTCAGGATGCTGCTACCAGCCTCATGACGTGGATTTCATGGCTGAGTGACACTCCATTGGACCTACGTAGCACCACTTGTCCACTTGTCCACTTGTCTTTGTCCACTTGTCCACTCGTCTCTGTCCACTTGGCTCTTTCCTGGGATATGAAACGTGTACCGGAGTGGAGGTTCTTGTCAAGACAGCAGCCCTCAACTTTGGGGTCCCTGTGTCTGGTTGATTTTTTGATTTTCCCAAGGTCAACGCCCATATGTGGAAGTGCCCTATGCTCTGTGGTTCTGTGTTTTACATGGTTTGGGAAAGAGGATACACTTGTGAAGATTGGCTGTTGGCCATTGACATCCCGCCCATCAGCTTAACAAGGCTCCCTTGACTCCGTGGCCTGTCCTGCCTTTCTGGTTTTTAGACTTTTTTTGCCTGGCCCTTTTGCCCCGTGGGGGCCGAGAGATTTCTTTGTAGTGCTGATTTCCTCTCCCAGGTTGCTTGGTTGGCCAAAAAGGGCGTATGCGTTTTTTCCTGAATATATTCAGGAAAAAACGCATACGCCCTTTTTGGCCAACCGCATCATTGTCCACGTTCTGGCGCTTTTCATGTGCTATCGGGGCCATTCCGATGTACCCGTTGACATCCGTTTCCTGCAATTCTGCCTTACGTTCAGCGCCTCTTCGTAGCCTGACCTCAATATATTTTGGGGCGATAGTTATCGTTTAGAACTCTGCAGGTTTGGGAAGTGCAGTGCCCCTGAGCTCCATTTCCCAAGTCGCTTTTTTGTGAGTGGGACGCAACACGGCTGGATGGCTTCACGCCCTATTGTCGATCCGGGGTGGCAGGCTGAACCTCTGGTGAATTCTTCTTCGTGATGGGAAATGAGAGTGACATGTGCCCGACCAAACACCTCCAGCGAGTCTCTCATTGGTTCCCCCTCTTGCAGTTCATCCTGCGGACAAATTGCAGACGGTACGAAAGAGGCATGGAAAGGCGCCGAGTCTCCAAGTGGGGAGATTGTTAGTAAGGGGGCCTGAATGGAGAACACGAGCACCAGGAGATGAAAACTGAGGTGAGTTTCAGAAAGCTTTCCCGATCCCACGGTGTAGCATCCGCTGGGTTTCCAATGAGTGCTTTCGCTGTCGGAAGATTGCGTTGAACCTGGAGAGTTGGGACCCATGGAATGGGGAGCACGCAGGATTCCTTTCAAGGGTCTGCATTTGCTTTCCCAACCTCACCAATCGTCTCAGCCCCAAGAGTGTCCAGCCTTATGTCTTCTGCCGCTGGAGCTCTAGATGTGGTCAATCCTGGTTGCATGCCAGTCCCTGAACGCATTTTGGAAGAATTTCTCTCTGTTTTGCCCTGCTTGTTTCTTCTCTATGTTGGAAATGTATCCTCAGAATGGGTCTGAGCTGATTTTCCCTGCTGGTTTTAGGCCGCTTTACACACACTTGATGCACTTACACAGAGATATCAAGACTTAGCTTTTAAGATGCTTACTAGTCGGATAGATACTTGTGCGATGAACAGGGTCTGGTGAGTCCAGTTGATTGAGCAAGGAGTAGGTCGTGTCCATTCCATATTCGGTTTTCGGAAGGGTATCTGTGCTCATTTCAAACTCGAGTTTTATGCGTCACCCCACCTCACCTTTCCCCTGAAGCAGGCATAAGTGTGTTTTCTAAAAGCGTGACTCTGTTCTGTTTGGGGATTCCGTGCATGGGGAGCGATTTTTACATTCCCTCGATAAGTGATATCATAAGTTTCTTTTTTTGTGGGACTTATTTCACTGAGGATGATCGTACCTAAATCCACTCAGGATGCTGCTACCAGCCTCATGACGTGGATTTCATGGCTGAGTGACACTCCATTGGACCTACGTAGCACCACTTGTCCACTTGTCCACTTGTCTTTGTCCACTTGTCCACTCGTCTTTGTCCACTTGGCTCTTTCCTGGGATATGAAACGTGTACCGGAGTGGAGGTTCTTGTCAAGACAGCAGCCCTCAACTTTGGGGTCCCTGTGTCTGGTTGATTTTTTGATTTTCCCAAGGTCAACGCCCATGTGTGGAAGTGCCCTATGCTCTGTGGTTCTGTGTTTTACATGGTTTGGGAAAGAGGATACACTTGTGAAGATTGGCTGTTGGCCATTGACATCCCGCCCATCAGCTTAACAAGGCTCCCTTGACTCCGTGGCCTGTCCTGCCTTTCTGGTTTTTAGACTTTTTTCGCCTGGCCCTTTTGCCCCGGGGGGGGGGCGAGAGATTTCTTTGTAGTGCTGATTTGCTCTCCCAGGTTGCTTGGTTGGCCAAAAAGGGCGTATGCGTTTTTTCCTGAATATATTCAGGAAAAAACGCATACGCCCTTTTTGGCCAACCGCATCATTGTCCACGTTCTGGCGCTTTTCATGTGCTATCGGGGCCATTCCGATGTACCCGTTGACATCCGTTTCCTGCAGTTCTGCCTTGCGTTCAGCGCCTCTTCGTAGCCTGACCTCAATATATTTTGGGGCGATAGTTATCGTTTAGAACTCTGCAGGTTTGGGAAGTGCAGTGCCCCTGAGCTCCATTTCCCAAGTCGCTTTTTTGTGAGTGGGACGCAACACGGCTGGATGGCTTCACGCCCTATTGTCGATCCGGGGTGGCAGGCTGAACCGCTGGTGAATTCTTCTTCGTGATGGGAAATGAGAGTGACATGTGCCCGACCAAACACCTCCAGCGAGTCTCTCATTGGTTCCCCCTCTTGCAGTTCATCCTGCGGACAAATTGCAGACGGTACGAAAGAGGCATGGAAAGGCGCCGAGTCTCCAAGTGGGGAGATTGTTAGTAAGGGGGCCTGAATGGAGAACACGAGCACCAGGAGATGAAAACTGAGGTGAGTTTCAGAAAGCTTTCCCGATCCCACGGTGTAGCATCCGCTGGGTTTCCAATGAGTGCTTTCGCTGTCGGAAGATTGCGTTGAACCTGGAGAGTTGGGACCCATGGAATGGGGAGCACGCAGGATTCCTTTCAAGGGTCTGCATTTGCTTTCCCAACCTCACCAATCGTCTCAGCCCCAAGAGTGTCCAGCCTTATGACTTCTGCCGCTGGGGCTGTAGATGTGGTCAATCCTGGTTGCATGCCAGTCCCTGAACGCATTTTGGAAGAAGTTCTCTCTGTTTTGCCCTGCTTGTTTCTTCTTTATGTTGGAAATGTATCCTCAGAATGGGTCTGAGCTGATTTTCCCCGCTGGTTTTAGGCCGCTTTACACACACTTGATGCACTTACACAGAGATATCAAGACTTAGCTTTTAAGATGCTTACTAGTCGGATAGATACTTGTGCGACGAACAGGGTCTGGTGAGTCCAGTTGATTGAGCAAGGAGTAGGTCGTGTCCATTCCATATTCGGTTTTCGGAAGGGTATCTGTGCTCATTTCAAACTCGAGTTTTATGCGTCACCCCACCTCACCTTTCCCCTGAAGCAGGCATAAGTGTGTTTTCTAAAAGCGTGACTCTGTTCTGTTTGGGGATTCCGTGCATGGGGAGCGATTTTTACATTCCCTCGATAAGTGATATCATAAGTTTCTTTTTTTGTGGGACTTATTTCACTGAGGATGATCGTACCTAAATCCACTCAGGATGCTGCTACCAGCCTCATGACGTGGATTTCATGGCTGAGTGACACTCCATTGGACCTACGTAGCACCACTTGTCCACTTGTCCACTTGTCTTTGTCCACTTGTCCACTCGTCTTTGTCCACTTGGCTCTTTCCTGGGATATGAAACGTGTACCGGAGTGGAGGTTCTTGTCAAGACAGCAGCCCTCAACTTTGGGGTCCCTGTGTCTGGTTGATTTTTTGATTTTCCCAAGGTCAACGCCCATGTGTGGAAGAGCCCTATGCTCTGTGGTTCTGTGTTTTACATGGTTTGGGAAAGAGGATACACTTGTGAAGATTGGCTGTTGGCCATTGACATCCCGCCCATCAGCTTAACAAGGCTCCCTTGACTCCGTGGCCTGTCCTGCCTTTCTGGTTTTTAGACTTTTTTCGCCTGGCCCTTTTGCCCCGGGGGGGGGGCGAGAGATTTCTTTGTAGTGCTGATTTGCTCTCCCAGGTTGCTTGGTTGGCCAAAAAGGGCGTATGCGTTTTTTCCTGAATATATTCAGGAAAAAACGCATACGCCCTTTTTGGCCAACCGCATCATTGTCCACGTTCTGGCGCTTTTCATGTGCTATCGGGGCCATTCCGATGTACCCGTTGACATCCGTTTCCTGCAGTTCTGCCTTGCGTTCAGCGCCTCTTCGTAGCCTGACCTCAATATATTTCGGGGCGATAGTTATCGTTTAGAACTCTGCAGGTTTGGGAAGTGCAGTGCCCCTGAGCTCCATTTCCCAAGTCGCTTTTTTGTGAGTGGGACGCAACACGGCTGGATGGCTTCACGCCCTATTGTCGATCCGGGGTGGCAGGCTGAACCGCTGGTGAATTCTTCTTCGTGATGGGAAATGAGAGTGACATGTGCCCGACCAAACACCTCCAGCGAGTCTCTCATTGGTTCCCCCTCTTGCAGTTCATCCTGCGGACAAATTGCAGACGGTACGAAAGAGGCATGGAAAGGCGCCGAGTCTCCAAGTGGGGAGATTGTTAGTAAGGGGGCCTGAATGGAGAACACGAGCACCAGGAGATGAAAACTGAGGTGAGTTTCAGAAAGCTTTCCCGATCCCACGGTGTAGCATCCGCTGGGTTTCCAATGAGTGCTTTCGCTGTCGGAAGATTGCGTTGAACCTGGAGAGTTGGGACCCATGGAATGGGGAGCACGCAGGATTCCTTTCAAGGGTCTGCATTTGCTTTCCCAACCTCACCAATCGTCTCAGCCCCAAGAGTGTCCAGCCTTATGCCTTCTGCCGCTGGGGCTGTAGATGTGGTCAATCCTGGTTGCATGCCAGTCCCTGAACGCATTTTGGAAGAAGTTCTCTCTGTTTTGCCCTGCTTGTTTCTTCTTTATGTTGGAAATGTATCCTCAGAATGGGTCTGAGCTGATTTTCCCCGCTGGTTTTAGGCCGCTTTACACACACTTGATGCACTTACACAGAGATATCAAGACTTAGCTTTTAAGATGCTTACTAGTCGGATAGATACTTGTGCGACGAACAGGGTCTGGTGAGTCCAGTTGATTGAGCAAGGAGTAGGTCGTGTCCATTCCATATTCGGTTTTCGGAAGGGTATCTGTGCTCATTTCAAACTCGAGTTTTATGCGTCACCCCACCTCACCTTTCCCCTGAAGCAGGCATAAGTGTGTTTTCTAAAAGCGTGACTCTGTTCTGTTTGGGGATTCAGTGCATGGGGAGCGATTTTTACATTCCCTCGATAAGTGATATCATAAGTTTCTTTTTTTGTGGGACTTATTTCACTGAGGATGATCGTACCTAAATCCACTCAGGATGCTGCTACCAGCCTCATGACGTGGATTTCATGGCTGAGTGACACTCCATTGGACCTACGTAGCACCACTTGTCCACTTGTCCACTTGTCTTTGTCCACTTGTCCACTCGTCTTTGTCCACTTGGCTCTTTCCTGGGATATGAAACGTGTACCGGAGTGGAGGTTCTTGTCAAGACAGCAGCCCTCAACTTTGGGGTCCCTGTGTCTGGTTGATTTTTTCATTTTCCCAAGGTCAACGCCCATGTGTGGAAGTGCCCTATGCTCTGTGGTTCTGTGTTTTACATGGTTTGGGAAAGAGGATACACTTGTGAAGATTGGCTGTTGGCCATTGACATCCCGCCCATCAGCTTAACAAGGCTCCCTTGACTCCGTGGCCTGTCCTGCCTTTCTGGTTTTTAGACTTTTTTCGCCTGGCCCTTTTGCCCCGGGGGGGGGCGAGAGATTTCTTTGTAGTGCTGATTTGCTCTCCCAGGTTGCTTGGTTGGCCAAAAAGGGCGTATGCGTTTTTTCCTGAATATATTCAGGAAAAAACGCATACGCCCTTTTTGGCCAACCGCATCATTGTCCACGTTCTGGCGCTTTTCATGTGCTATCGGGGCCATTCCGATGTACCCGTTGACATCCGTTTCCTGCAGTTCTGCCTTGCGTTCAGCGCCTGTTCGTAGCCTGACCTCAATATATTTTGGGGCGATAGTTATCGTTTAGAACTCTGCAGGTTTGGGAAGTGCAGTGCCCCTGAGCTCCATTTCCCAAGTCGCTTTTTTGTGAGTGGGACGCAACACGGCTGGATGGCTTCACGCCCTATTGTCGATCCGGGGTGGCAGGCTGAACCTCTGGTGAATTCTTCTTCGTGATGGGAAATGAGAGTGACATGTGCCCGACCAAACACCTCCAGCGAGTCTCTCATTGGTTCCCCCTCTTGCAGTTCATCCTGCGGACAAATTGCAGACGGTACGAAAGAGGCATGGAAAGGCGCCGAGTCTCCAAGTGGGGAGATTGTTAGTAAGGGGGCCTGAATGGAGAACACGAGCACCAGGAGATGAAAACTGAGGTGAGTTTCAGAAAGCTTTCCCGATCCCACGGTGTAGCATCCGCTGGGTTTCCAATGAGTGCTTTCGCTGTCGGAAGATTGCGTTGAACCTGGAGAGTTGGGACCCATGGAATGGGGAGCACGCAGGATTCCTTTCAAGGGTCTGCATTTGCTTTCCCAACCTCACCAATCGTCTCAGCCCCAAGAGTGTCCAGCCTTATGTCTTCTGCCGCTGGGGCTGTAGATGTGGTCAATCCTGGTTGCATGCCAGTCCCTGAACGCATTTTGGAAGAAGTTCTCTCTGTTTTGCCCTGCTTGTTTCTTCTTTATGTTGGAAATGTATCCTCAGAATGGGTCTGAGCTGATTTTCCCTGCTGGTTTTAGGCCGCTTTACACACACTTGATGCACTTACACAGAGATATCAAGACTTAGCTTTTAAGATGCTTACTAGTCGGATAGATACTTGTGCGACGAACAGGGTCTGGTGAGTCCAGTTGATTGAGCAAGGAGTAGGTCGTGTCCATTCCATATTCGGTTTTCGGAAGGGTATCTGTGCTCATTTCAAACTCGAGTTTTATGCGTCACCCCACCTCACCTTTCCCCTGAAGCAGGCATAAGTGTGTTTTCTAAAAGCGTGACTCTGTTCTGTTTGGGGATTCAGTGCATGGGGAGCGATTTTCACATTCCCTCGATAAGTGATATCATAAGTTTCTTTTTTTGTGGGACTTATTTCACTGAGGATGATCGTACCTAAATCCACTCAGGATGCTGCTACCAGCCTCATGACGTGGATTTCATGGCTGAGTGACACTCCATTGGACCTACGTAGCACCACTTGTCCACTTGTCCACTTGTCTTTGTCCACTTGTCCACTCGTCTTTGTCCACTTGGCTCTTTCCTGGGATATGAAACGTGTACCGGAGTGGAGGTTCTTGTCAAGACAGCAGCCCTCAACTTTGGGGTCCCTGTGTCTGGTTGATTTTTTGATTTTCCCAAGGTCAACGCCCATGTGTGGAAGTGCCCTATGCTCTGTGGTTCTGTGTTTTACATGGTTTGGGAAAGAGGATACACTTGTGAAGATTGGCTGTTGGCCATTGACATCCCGCCCATCAGCTTAACAAGGCTCCCTTGACTCCGTGGCCTGTCCTGCCTTTCTGGTTTTTAGACTTTTTTCGCCTGGCCCTTTTGCCCCGGGGGGGGGGCGAGAGATTTCTTTGTAGTGCTGATTTGCTCTCCCAGGTTGCTTGGTTGGCCAAAAAGGGCGTATGCGTTTTTTCCTGAATATATTCAGGAAAAAACGCATACGCCCTTTTTGGCCAACCGCATCATTGTCCACGTTCTGGCGCTTTTCATGTGCTATCGGGGCCATTCCGATGTACCCGTTGACATCCGTTTCCTGCAGTTCTGCCTTGCGTTCAGCGCCTCTTCGTAGCCTGACCTCAATATATTTCGGGGCGATAGTTATCGTTTAGAACTCTGCAGGTTTGGGAAGTGCAGTGCCCCTGAGCTCCATTTCCCAAGTCGCTTTTTTGTGAGTGGGACGCAACACGGCTGGATGGCTTCACGCCCTATTGTCGATCCGGGGTGGCAGGCTGAACCGCTGGTGAATTCTTCTTCGTGATGGGAAATGAGAGTGACATGTGCCCGACCAAACACCTCCAGCGAGTCTCTCATTGGTTCCCCCTCTTGCAGTTCATCCTGCGGACAAATTGCAGACGGTACGAAAGAGGCATGGAAAGGCGCCGAGTCTCCAAGTGGGGAGATTGTTAGTAAGGGGGCCTGAATGGAGAACACGAGCACCAGGAGATGAAAACTGAGGTGAGTTTCAGAAAGCTTTCCCGATCCCACGGTGTAGCATCCGCTGGGTTTCCAATGAGTGCTTTCGCTGTCGGAAGATTGCGTTGAACCTGGAGGGTTGGGACCCATGGAATGGGGAGCACGCAGGATTCCTTTCAAGGGTCTGCATTTGCTTTCCCAACCTCACCAATCGTCTCAGCCCCAAGAGTGTCCAGCCTTATGCCTTCTGCCGCTGGGGCTGTAGATGTGGTCAATCCTGGTTGCATGCCAGTCCCTGAACGCATTTTGGAAGAAGTTCTCTCTGTTTTGCCCTGCTTGTTTCTTCTTTATGTTGGAAATGTATCCTCAGAATGGGTCTGAGCTGATTTTCCCCGCTGGTTTTAGGCCGCTTTACACACACTTGATGCACTTACACAGAGATATCAAGACTTAGCTTTTAAGATGCTTACTAGTCGGATAGATACTTGTGCGACGAACAGGGTCTGGTGAGTCCAGTTGATTGAGCAAGGAGTAGGTCGTGTCCATTCCATATTCGGTTTTCGGAAGGGTATCTGTGCTCATTTCAAACTCGAGTTTTATGCGTCACCCCACCTCACCTTTCCCCTGAAGCAGGCATAAGTGTGTTTTCTAAAAGCGTGACTCTGTTCTGTTTGGGGATTCAGTGCATGGGGAGCGATTTTTACATTCCCTCGATAAGTGATATCATAAGTTTATTTTTTTGTGGGACTTATTTCACTGAGGATGATCGTACCTAAATCCACTCAGGATGCTGCTACCAGCCTCATGACGTGGATTTCATGGCTGAGTGACACTCCATTGGACCTACGTAGCACCACTTGTCCACTTGTCCACTTGTCTTTGTCCACTTGTCCACTCGTCTTTGTCCACTTGGCTCTTTCCTGGGATATGAAACGTGTACCGGAGTGGAGGTTCTTGTCAAGACAGCAGCCCTCAACTTTGGGGTCCCTGTGTCTGGTTGATTTTTTCATTTTCCCAAGGTCAACGCCCATGTGTGGAAGTGCCCTATGCTCTGTGGTTCTGTGTTTTACATGGTTTGGGAAAGAGGATACACTTGTGAAGATTGGCTGTTGGCCATTGACATCCCGCCCATCAGCTTAACAAGGCTCCCTTGACTCCGTGGCCTGTCCTGCCTTTCTGGTTTTTAGACTTTTTTCGCCTGGCCCTTTTGCCCCGGGGGGGGGCGAGAGATTTCTTTGTAGTGCTGATTTGCTCTCCCAGGTTGCTTGGTTGGCCAAAAAGGGCGTATGCGTTTTTTCCTGAATATATTCAGGAAAAAACGCATACGCCCTTTTTGGCCAACCGCATCATTGTCCACGTTCTGGCGCTTTTCATGTGCTATCGGGGCCATTCCGATGTAGCCGTTGACATCCGTTTCCTGCAGTTCTGCCTTGCGTTCAGCGCCTCTTCGTAGCCTGACCTCAATATATTTTGGGGCGATAGTTATCGTTTAGAACTCTGCAGGTTTGGGAAGTGCAGTGCCCCTGAGCTCCATTTCCCAAGTCGCTTTTTTGTGAGTGGGACGCAACACGGCTGGATGGCTTCACGCCCTATTGTCGATCCGGGGTGGCAGGCTGAACCGCTGGTGAATTCTTCTTCGTGATGGGAAATGAGAGTGACATGTGCCCGACCAAACACCTCCAGCGAGTCTCTCATTGGTTCCCCCTCTTGCAGTTCATCCTGCGGACAAATTGCAGACGGTACGAAAGAGGCATGGAAAGGCGCCGAGTCTCCAAGTGGGGAGATTTTTAGTAAGGGGGCCTGAATGGAGAACACGAGCACCAGGAGATGAAAACTGAGGTGAGTTTCAGAAAGCTTTCCCGATCCCACGGTGTAGCATCCGCTGGGTTTCCAATGAGTGCTTTCGCTGTCGGAAGATTGCGTTGAACCTGGAGAGTTGGGACCCATGGAATGGGGAGCACGCAGGATTCCTTTCAAGGGTCTGCATTTGCTTTCCCAACCTCACCAATCGTCTCAGCCCCAAGAGTGTCCAGCCTTATGTCTTCTGCCGCTGGGGCTGTAGATGTGGTCAATCCTGGTTGCATGCCAGTCCCTGAACGCATTTTGGAAGAAGTTCTCTCTGTTTTGCCCTGCTTGTTTCTTCTTTATGTTGGAAATGTATCCTCAGAATGGGTCTGAGCTGATTTTCCCCGCTGGTTTTAGGCCGCTTTACACACACTTGATGCACTTACACAGAGATATCAAGACTTAGCTTTTAAGATGCTTACTAGTCGGATAGATACTTGTGCGACGAACAGGGTCTGGTGAGTCCAGTTGATTGAGCAAGGAGTAGGTCGTGTCCATTCCATATTCGGTTTTCGGAAGGGTATCTGTGCTCATTTCAAACTCGAGTTTTATGCGTCACCCCACCTCACCTTTCCCCTGAAGCAGGCATAAGTGTGTTTTCTAAAAGCGTGACTCTGTTCTGTTTGGGGATTCAGTGCATGGGGAGCGATTTTTACATTCCCTCGATAAGTGATATCATAAGTTTCTTTTTTTGTGGGACTTATTTCACTGAGGATGATCGTACCTAAATCCACTCAGGATGCTGCTACCAGCCTCATGACGTGGATTTCATGGCTGAGTGACACTCCATTGGACCTACGTAGCACCACTTGTCCACTTGTCCACTTGTCTTTGTCCACTTGTCCACTCGTCTTTGTCCACTTGGCTCTTTCCTGGGATATGAAACGTGTACCGGAGTGGAGGTTCTTGTCAAGACAGCAGCCCTCAACTTTGGGGTCCCTGTGTCTGGTTGATTTTTTGATTTTCCCAAGGTCAACGCCCATGTGTGGAAGTGCCCTATGCTCTGTGGTTCTGTGTTTTACATGGTTTGGGAAAGAGGATACACTTGTGAAGATTGGCTGTTGGCCATTGACATCCCGCCCATCAGCTTAACAAGGCTCCCTTGACTCCGTGGCCTGTCCTGCCTTTCTGGTTTTTAGACTTTTTTCGCCTGGCCCTTTTGCCCCGGGGGGGGGCGAGAGATTTCTTTGTAGTGCTGATTTGCTCTCCCAGGTTGCTTGGTTGGCCAAAAAGGGCGTATGCGTTTTTTCCTGAATATATTCAGGAAAAAACGCATACGCCCTTTTTGGCCAACCGCATCATTGTCCACGTTCTGGCGCTTTTCATGTGCTATCGGGGCCATTCCGATGTAGCCGTTGACATCCGTTTCCTGCAGTTCTGCCTTGCGTTCAGCGCCTCTTCGTAGCCTGACCTCAATATATTTTGGGGCGATAGTTATCGTTTAGAACTCTGCAGGTTTGGGAAGTGCAGTGCCCCTGAGCTCCATTTCCCAAGTCGCTTTTTTGTGAGTGGGACGCAACACGGCTGGATGGCTTCACGCCCTATTGTCGATCCGGGGTGGCAGGCTGAACCGCTGGTGAATTCTTCTTCGTGATGGGAAATGAGAGTGACATGTGCCCGACCAAACACCTCCAGCGAGTCTCTCATTGGTTCCCCCTCTTGCAGTTCATCCTGCGGACAAATTGCAGACGGTACGAAAGAGGCATGGAAAGGCGCCGAGTCTCCAAGTGGGGAGATTTTTAGTAAGGGGGCCTGAATGGAGAACACGAGCACCAGGAGATGAAAACTGAGGTGAGTTTCAGAAAGCTTTCCCGATCCCACGGTGTAGCATCCGCTGGGTTTCCAATGAGTGCTTTCGCTGTCGGAAGATTGCGTTGAACCTGGAGAGTTGGGACCCATGGAATGGGGAGCACGCAGGATTCCTTTCAAGGGTCTGCATTTGCTTTCCCAACCTCACCAATCGTCTCAGCCCCAAGAGTGTCCAGCCTTATGACTTCTGCCGCTGGGGCTGTAGATGTGGTCAATCCTGGTTGCATGCCAGTCCCTGAACGCATTTTGGAAGAAGTTCTCTCTGTTTTGCCCTGCTTGTTTCTTCTTTATGTTGGAAATGTATCCTCAGAATGGGTCTGAGCTGATTTTCCCCGCTGGTTTTAGGCCGCTTTACACACACTTGATGCACTTACACAGAGATATCAAGACTTAGCTTTTAAGATGCTTACTAGTCGGATAGATACTTGTGCGACGAACAGGGTCTGGTGAGTCCAGTTGATTGAGCAAGGAGTAGGTCGTGTCCATTCCATATTCGGTTTTCGGAAGGGTATCTGTGCTCATTTCAAACTCGAGTTTTATGCGTCACCCCACCTCACCTTTCCCCTGAAGCAGGCATAAGTGTGTTTTCTAAAAGCGTGACTCTGTTCTGTTTGGGGATTCAGTGCATGGGGAGCGATTTTTACATTCCCTCGATAAGTGATATCATAAGTTTCTTTTTTTGTGGGACTTATTTCACTGAGGATGATCGTACCTAAATCCACTCAGGATGCTGCTACCAGCCTCATGACGTGGATTTCATGGCTGAGTGACACTCCATTGGACCTACGTAGCACCACTTGTCCACTTGTCCACTTGTCTTTGTCCACTTGTCCACTCGTCTTTGTCCACTTGGCTCTTTCCTGGGATATGAAAGGTGTACCGGAGTGGAGGTTCTTGTCAAGACAGCAGCCCTCAACTTTGGGGTCCCTGTGTCTGGTTGATTTTTTGATTTTCCCAAGGTCAACGCCCATGTGTGGAAGTGCCCTATGCTCTGTGGTTCTGTGTTTTACATGGTTTGGGAAAGAGGATACACTTGTGAAGATTGGCTGTTGGCCATTGACATCCCGCCCATCAGCTTAACAAGGCTCCCTTGACTCCGTGGCCTGTCCTGCCTTTCTGGTTTTTAGACTTTTTTCGCCTGGCCCTTTTGCCCCGGGGGGGGGGCGAGAGATTTCTTTGTAGTGCTGATTTGCTCTCCCAGGTTGCTTGGTTGGCCAAAAAGGGCGTATGCGTTTTTTCCTGAATATATTCAGGAAAAAACGCATACGCCCTTTTTGGCCAACCGCATCATTGTCCACGTTCTGGCGCTTTTCATGTGCTATCGGGGCCATTCCGATGTACCCGTTGACATCCGTTTCCTGCAGTTCTGCCTTGCGTTCAGCGCCTCTTCGTAGCCTGACCTCAATATATTTCGGGGCGATAGTTATCGTTTAGAACTCTGCAGGTTTGGGAAGTGCAGTGCCCCTGAGCTCCATTTCCCAAGTCGCTTTTTTGTGAGTGGGACGCAACACGGCTGGATGGCTTCACGCCCTATTGTCGATCCGGGGTGGCAGGCTGAACCGCTGGTGAATTCTTCTTCGTGATGGGAAATGAGAGTGACATGTGCCCGACCAAACACCTCCAGCGAGTCTCTCATTGGTTCCCCCTCTTGCAGTTCATCCTGCGGACAAATTGCAGACGGTACGAAAGAGGCATGGAAAGGCGCCGAGTCTCCAAGTGGGGAGATTGTTAGTAAGGGGGCCTGAATGGAGAACACGAGCACCAGGAGATGAAAACTGAGGTGAGTTTCAGAAAGCTTTCCCGATCCCACGGTGTAGCATCCGCTGGGTTTCCAATGAGTGCTTTCGCTGTCGGAAGATTGCGTTGAACCTGGAGGGTTGGGACCCATGGAATGGGGAGCACGCAGGATTCCTTTCAAGGGTCTGCATTTGCTTTCCCAACCTCACCAATCGTCTCAGCCCCAAGAGTGTCCAGCCTTATGCCTTCTGCCGCTGGGGCTGTAGATGTGGTCAATCCTGGTTGCATGCCAGTCCCTGAACGCATTTTGGAAGAAGTTCTCTCTGTTTTGCCCTGCTTGTTTCTTCTTTATGTTGGAAATGTATCCTCAGAATGGGTCTGAGCTGATTTTCCCCGCTGGTTTTAGGCCGCTTTACACACACTTGATGCACTTACACAGAGATATCAAGACTTAGCTTTTAAGATGCTTACTAGTCGGATAGATACTTGTGCGACGAACAGGGTCTGGTGAGTCCAGTTGATTGAGCAAGGAGTAGGTCGTGTCCATTCCATATTCGGTTTTCGGAAGGGTATCTGTGCTCATTTCAAACTCGAGTTTTATGCGTCACCCCACCTCACCTTTCCCCTGAAGCAGGCATAAGTGTGTTTTCTAAAAGCGTGACTCTGTTCTGTTTGGGGATTCAGTGCATGGGGAGCGATTTTTACATTCCCTCGATAAGTGATATCATAAGTTTATTTTTTTGTGGGACTTATTTCACTGAGGATGATCGTACCTAAATCCACTCAGGATGCTGCTACCAGCCTCATGACGTGGATTTCATGGCTGAGTGACACTCCATTGGACCTACGTAGCACCACTTGTCCACTTGTCCACTTGTCTTTGTCCACTTGTCCACTCGTCTTTGTCCACTTGGCTCTTTCCTGGGATATGAAACGTGTACCGGAGTGGAGGTTCTTGTCAAGACAGCAGCCCTCAACTTTGGGGTCCCTGTGTCTGGTTGATTTTTTCATTTTCCCAAGGTCAACGCCCATGTGTGGAAGTGCCCTATGCTCTGTGGTTCTGTGTTTTACATGGTTTGGGAAAGAGGATACACTTGTGAAGATTGGCTGTTGGCCATTGACATCCCGCCCATCAGCTTAACAAGGCTCCCTTGACTCCGTGGCCTGTCCTGCCTTTCTGGTTTTTAGACTTTTTTCGCCTGGCCCTTTTGCCCCGGGGGGGGGCGAGAGATTTCTTTGTAGTGCTGATTTGCTCTCCCAGGTTGCTTGGTTGGCCAAAAAGGGCGTATGCGTTTTTTCCTGAATATATTCAGGAAAAAACGCATACGCCCTTTTTGGCCAACCGCATCATTGTCCACGTTCTGGCGCTTTTCATGTGCTATCGGGGCCATTCCGATGTAGCCGTTGACATCCGTTTCCTGCAGTTCTGCCTTGCGTTCAGCGCCTCTTCGTAGCCTGACCTCAATATATTTTGGGGCGATAGTTATCGTTTAGAACTCTGCAGGTTTGGGAAGTGCAGTGCCCCTGAGCTCCATTTCCCAAGTCGCTTTTTTGTGAGTGGGACGCAACACGGCTGGATGGCTTCACGCCCTATTGTCGATCCGGGGTGGCAGGCTGAACCGCTGGTGAATTCTTCTTCGTGATGGGAAATGAGAGTGACATGTGCCCGACCAAACACCTCCAGCGAGTCTCTCATTGGTTCCCCCTCTTGCAGTTCATCCTGCGGACAAATTGCAGACGGTACGAAAGAGGCATGGAAAGGCGCCGAGTCTCCAAGTGGGGAGATTGTTAGTAAGGGGGCCTGAATGGAGAACACGAGCACCAGGAGATGAAAACTGAGGTGAGTTTCAGAAAGCTTTCCCGATCCCACGGTGTAGCATCCGCTGGGTTTCCAATGAGTGCTTTCGCTGTCGGAAGATTGCGTTGAACCTGGAGAGTTGGGACCCATGGAATGGGGAGCACGCAGGATTCCTTTCAAGGGTCTGCATTTGCTTTCCCAACCTCACCAATCGTCTCAGCCCCAAGAGTGTCCAGCCTTATGTCTTCTGCCGCTGGGGCTGTAGATGTGGTCAATCCTGGTTGCATGCCAGTCCCTGAACGCATTTTGGAAGAAGTTCTCTCTGTTTTGCCCTGCTTGTTTCTTCTTTATGTTGGAAATGTATCCTCAGAATGGGTCTGAGCTGATTTTCCCTGCTGGTTTTAGGCCGCTTTACACACACTTGATGCACTTACACAGAGATATCAAGACTTAGCTTTTAAGATGCTTACTAGTCGGATAGATACTTGTGCGACGAACAGGGTCTGGTGAGTCCAGTTGATTGAGCAAGGAGTAGGTCGTGTCCATTCCATATTCGGTTTTCGGAAGGGTATCTGTGCTCATTTCAAACTCGAGTTTTATGCGTCACCCCACCTCACCTTTCCCCTGAAGCAGGCATAAGTGTGTTTTCTAAAAGCGTGACTCTGTTCTGTTTGGGGATTCAGTGCATGGGGAGCGATTTTCACATTCCCTCGATAAGTGATATCATAAGTTTCTTTTTTTGTGGGACTTATTTCACTGAGGATGATCGTACCTAAATCCACTCAGGATGCTGCTACCAGCCTCATGACGTGGATTTCATGGCTGAGTGACACTCCATTGGACCTACGTAGCACCACTTGTCCACTTGTCCACTTGTCTTTGTCCACTTGTCCACTCGTCTTTGTCCACTTGGCTCTTTCCTGGGATATGAAACGTGTACCGGAGTGGAGGTTCTTGTCAAGACAGCAGCCCTCAACTTTGGGGTCCCTGTGTCTGGTTGATTTTTTGATTTTCCCAAGGTCAACGCCCATGTGTGGAAGTGCCCTATGCTCTGTGGTTCTGTGTTTTACATGGTTTGGGAAAGAGGATACACTTGTGAAGATTGGCTGTTGGCCATTGACATCCCGCCCATCAGCTTAACAAGGCTCCCTTGACTCCGTGGCCTGTCCTGCCTTTCTGGTTTTTAGACTTTTTTCGCCTGGCCCTTTTGCCCCGGGGGGGGGCGAGAGATTTCTTTGTAGTGCTGATTTGCTCTCCCAGGTTGCTTGGTTGGCCAAAAAGGGCGTATGCGTTTTTTCCTGAATATATTCAGGAAAAAACGCATACGCCCTTTTTGGCCAACCGCATCATTGTCCACGTTCTGGCGCTTTTCATGTGCTATCGGGGCCATTCCGATGTAGCCGTTGACATCCGTTTCCTGCAGTTCTGCCTTGCGTTCAGCGCCTCTTCGTAGCCTGACCTCAATATATTTTGGGGCGATAGTTATCGTTTAGAACTCTGCAGGTTTGGGAAGTGCAGTGCCCCTGAGCTCCATTTCCCAAGTCGCTTTTTTGTGAGTGGGACGCAACACGGCTGGATGGCTTCACGCCCTATTGTCGATCCGGGGTGGCAGGCTGAACCGCTGGTGAATTCTTCTTCGTGATGGGAAATGAGAGTGACATGTGCCCGACCAAACACCTCCAGCGAGTCTCTCATTGGTTCCCCCTCTTGCAGTTCATCCTGCGGACAAATTGCAGACGGTACGAAAGAGGCATGGAAAGGCGCCGAGTCTCCAAGTGGGGAGATTTTTAGTAAGGGGGCCTGAATGGAGAACACGAGCACCAGGAGATGAAAACTGAGGTGAGTTTCAGAAAGCTTTCCCGATCCCACGGTGTAGCATCCGCTGGGTTTCCAATGAGTGCTTTCGCTGTCGGAAGATTGCGTTGAACCTGGAGAGTTGGGACCCATGGAATGGGGAGCACGCAGGATTCCTTTCAAGGGTCTGCATTTGCTTTCCCAACCTCACCAATCGTCTCAGCCCCAAGAGTGTCCAGCCTTATGACTTCTGCCGCTGGGGCTGTAGATGTGGTCAATCCTGGTTGCATGCCAGTCCCTGAACGCATTTTGGAAGAAGTTCTCTCTGTTTTGCCCTGCTTGTTTCTTCTTTATGTTGGAAATGTATCCTCAGAATGGGTCTGAGCTGATTTTCCCCGCTGGTTTTAGGCCGCTTTACACACACTTGATGCACTTACACAGAGATATCAAGACTTAGCTTTTAAGATGCTTACTAGTCGGATAGATACTTGTGCGACGAACAGGGTCTGGTGAGTCCAGTTGATTGAGCAAGGAGTAGGTCGTGTCCATTCCATATTCGGTTTTCGGAAGGGTATCTGTGCTCATTTCAAACTCGAGTTTTATGCGTCACCCCACCTCACCTTTCCCCTGAAGCAGGCATAAGTGTGTTTTCTAAAAGCGTGACTCTGTTCTGTTTGGGGATTCAGTGCATGGGGAGCGATTTTTACATTCCCTCGATAAGTGATATCATAAGTTTCTTTTTTTGTGGGACTTATTTCACTGAGGATGATCGTACCTAAATCCACTCAGGATGCTGCTACCAGCCTCATGACGTGGATTTCATGGCTGAGTGACACTCCATTGGACCTACGTAGCACCACTTGTCCACTTGTCCACTTGTCTTTGTCCACTTGTCCACTCGTCTTTGTCCACTTGGCTCTTTCCTGGGATATGAAAGGTGTACCGGAGTGGAGGTTCTTGTCAAGACAGCAGCCCTCAACTTTGGGGTCCCTGTGTCTGGTTGATTTTTTGATTTTCCCAAGGTCAACGCCCATGTGTGGAAGTGCCCTATGCTCTGTGGTTCTGTGTTTTACATGGTTTGGGAAAGAGGATACACTTGTGAAGATTGGCTGTTGGCCATTGACATCCCGCCCATCAGCTTAACAAGGCTCCCTTGACTCCGTGGCCTGTCCTGCCTTTCTGGTTTTTAGACTTTTTTCGCCTGGCCCTTTTGCCCCGGGGGGGGGGCGAGAGATTTCTTTGTAGTGCTGATTTGCTCTCCCAGGTTGCTTGGTTGGCCAAAAAGGGCGTATGCGTTTTTTCCTGAATATATTCAGGAAAAAACGCATACGCCCTTTTTGGCCAACCGCATCATTGTCCACGTTCTGGCGCATTTCATGTGCTATCGGGGCCATTCCGATGTACCCGTTGACATCCGTTTCCTGCAGTTCTGCCTTGCGTTCAGCGCCTCTTCGTAGCCTGACCTCAATATATTTTGGGGCGATAGTTATCGTTTAGAACTCTGCAGGTTTGGGAAGTGCAGTGCCCCTGAGCTCCATTTCCCAAGTCGCTTTTTTGTGAGTGGGACGCAACACGGCTGGATGGCTTCACGCCCTATTGTCGATCCGGGGTGGCAGGCTGAACCTCTGGTGAATTCTTCTTCGTGATGGGAAATGAGAGTGACATGTGCCCGACCAAACACCTCCAGCGAGTCTCTCATTGGTTCCCCCTCTTGCAGTTCATCCTGCGGACAAATTGCAGACGGTACGAAAGAGGCATGGAAAGGCGCCGAGTCTCCAAGTGGGGAGATTGTTAGTAAGGGGGCCTGAATGGAGAACACGAGCACCAGGAGATGAAAACTGAGGTGAGTTTCAGAAAGCTTTCCCGATCCCACGGTGTAGCATCCGCTGGGTTTCCAATGAGTGCTTTCGCTGTCGGAAGATTGCGTTGAACCTGGAGAGTTGGGACCCATGGAATGGGGAGCACGCAGGATTCCTTTCAAGGGTCTGCATTTGCTTTCCCAACCTCACCAATCGTCTCAGCCCCAAGAGTGTCCAGCCTTATGTCTTCTGCCGCTGGGGCTGTAGATGTGGTCAATCCTGGTTGCATGCCAGTCCCTGAACGCATTTTGGAAGAAGTTCTCTCTGTTTTGCCCTGCTTGTTTCTTCTTTATGTTGGAAATGTATCCTCAGAATGGGTCTGAGCTGATTTTCCCTGCTGGTTTTAGGCCGCTTTACACACACTTGATGCACTTACACAGAGATATCAAGACTTAGCTTTTAAGATGCTTACTAGTCGGATAGATACTTGTGCGACGAACAGGGTCTGGTGAGTCCAGTTGATTGAGCAAGGAGTAGGTCGTGTCCATTCCATATTCGGTTTTCGGAAGGGTATCTGTGCTCATTTCAAACTCGAGTTTTATGCGTCACCCCACCTCACCTTTCCCCTGAAGCAGGCATAAGTGTGTTTTCTAAAAGCGTGACTCTGTTCTGTTTGGGGATTCAGTGCATGGGGAGCGATTTTCACATTCCCTCGATAAGTGATATCATAAGTTTCTTTTTTTGTGGGACTTATTTCACTGAGGATGATCGTACCTAAATCCACTCAGGATGCTGCTACCAGCCTCATGACGTGGATTTCATGGCTGAGTGACACTCCATTGGACCTACGTAGCACCACTTGTCCACTTGTCCACTTGTCTTTGTCCACTTGTCCACTCGTCTTTGTCCACTTGGCTCTTTCCTGGGATATGAAACGTGTACCGGAGTGGAGGTTCTTGTCAAGACAGCAGCCCTCAACTTTGGGGTCCCTGTGTCTGGTTGATTTTTTGATTTTCCCAAGGTCAACGCCCATGTGTGGAAGTGCCCTATGCTCTGTGGTTCTGTGTTTTACATGGTTTGGGAAAGAGGATACACTTGTGAAGATTGGCTGTTGGCCATTGACATCCCGCCCATCAGCTTAACAAGGCTCCCTTGACTCCGTGGCCTGTCCTGCCTTTCTGGTTTTTAGACTTTTTTCGCCTGGCCCTTTTGCCCCGGGGGGGGGGGGCGAGAGATTTCTTTGTAGTGCTGATTTGCTCTCCCAGGTTGCTTGGTTGGCCAAAAAGGGCGTATGCGTTTTTTCCTGAATATATTCAGGAAAAAACGCATACGCCCTTTTTGGCCAACCGCATCATTGTCCACGTTCTGGCGCTTTTCATGTGCTATCGGGGCCATTCCGATGTACCCGTTGACATCCGTTTCCTGCAGTTCTGCCTTGCGTTCAGCGCCTCTTCGTAGCCTGACCTCAATATATTTTGGGGCGATAGTTATCGTTTAGAACTCTGCAGGTTTGGGAAGTGCAGTGCCCCTGAGCTCCATTTCCCAAGTCGCTTTTTTGTGAGTGGGACGCAACACGGCTGGATGGCTTCACGCCCTATTGTCGATCCGGGGTGGCAGGCTGAACCTCTGGTGAATTCTTCTTCGTGATGGGAAATGAGAGTGACATGTGCCCGACCAAACACCTCCAGCGAGTCTCTCATTGGTTCCCCCTCTTGCAGTTCATCCTGCGGACAAATTGCAGACGGTACGAAAGAGGCATGGAAAGGCGCCGAGTCTCCAAGTGGGGAGATTGTTAGTAAGGGGGCCTGAATGGAGAACACGAGCACCAGGAGATGAAAACTGAGGTGAGTTTCAGAAAGCTTTCCCGATCCCACGGTGTAGCATCCGCTGGGTTTCCAATGAGTGCTTTCGCTGTCGGAAGATTGCGTTGAACCTGGAGAGTTGGGACCCATGGAATGGGGAGCACGCAGGATTCCTTTCAAGGGTCTGCATTTGCTTTCCCAACCTCACCAATCGTCTCAGCCCCAAGAGTGTCCAGCCTTATGTCTTCTGCCGCTGGGGCTGTAGATGTGGTCAATCCTGGTTGCATGCCAGTCCCTGAACGCATTTTGGAAGAAGTTCTCTCTGTTTTGCCCTGCTTGTTTCTTCTTTATGTTGGAAATGTATCCTCAGAATGGGTCTGAGCTGATTTTCCCTGCTGGTTTTAGGCCGCTTTACACACACTTGATGCACTTACACAGAGATATCAAGACTTAGCTTTTAAGATGCTTACTAGTCGGATAGATACTTGTGCGACGAACAGGGTCTGGTGAGTCCAGTTGATTGAGCAAGGAGTAGGTCGTGTCCATTCCATATTCGGTTTTCGGAAGGGTATCTGTGCTCATTTCAAACTCGAGTTTTATGCGTCACCCCACCTCACCTTTCCCCTGAAGCAGGCATAAGTGTGTTTTCTAAAAGCGTGACTCTGTTCTGTTTGGGGATTCAGTGCATGGGGAGCGATTTTCACATTCCCTCGATAAGTGATATCATAAGTTTCTTTTTTTGTGGGACTTATTTCACTGAGGATGATCGTACCTAAATCCACTCAGGATGCTGCTACCAGCCTCATGACGTGGATTTCATGGCTGAGTGACACTCCATTGGACCTACGTAGCACCACTTGTCCACTTGTCCACTTGTCTTTGTCCACTTGTCCACTCGTCTTTGTCCACTTGGCTCTTTCCTGGGATATGAAACGTGTACCGGAGTGGAGGTTCTTGTCAAGACAGCAGCCCTCAACTTTGGGGTCCCTGTGTCTGGTTGATTTTTTGATTTTCCCAAGGTCAACGCCCATGTGTGGAAGTGCCCTATGCTCTGTGGTTCTGTGTTTTACATGGTTTGGGAAAGAGGATACACTTGTGAAGATTGGCTGTTGGCCATTGACATCCCGCCCATCAGCTTAACAAGGCTCCCTTGACTCCGTGGCCTGTCCTGCCTTTCTGGTTTTTAGACTTTTTTCGCCTGGCCCTTTTGCCCCGGGGGGGGGGGCGAGAGATTTCTTTGTAGTGCTGATTTGCTCTCCCAGGTTGCTTGGTTGGCCAAAAAGGGCGTATGCGTTTTTTCCTGAATATATTCAGGAAAAAACGCATACGCCCTTTTTGGCCAACCGCATCATTGTCCACGTTCTGGCGCTTTTCATGTGCTATCGGGGCCATTCCGATGTAGCCGTTGACATCCGTTTCCTGCAGTTCTGCCTTGCGTTCAGCGCCTCTTCGTAGCCTGACCTCAATATATTTTGGGGCGATAGTTATCGTTTAGAACTCTGCAGGTTTGGGAAGTGCAGTGCCCCTGAGCTCCATTTCCCAAGTCGCTTTTTTGTGAGTGGGACGCAACACGGCTGGATGGCTTCACGCCCTATTGTCGATCCGGGGTGGCAGGCTGAACCGCTGGTGAATTCTTCTTCGTGATGGGAAATGAGAGTGACATGTGCCCGACCAAACACCTCCAGCGAGTCTCTCATTGGTTCCCCCTCTTGCAGTTCATCCTGCGGACAAATTGCAGACGGTACGAAAGAGGCATGGAAAGGCGCCGAGTCTCCAAGTGGGGAGATTGTTAGTAAGGGGGCCTGAATGGAGAACACGAGCACCAGGAGATGAAAACTGAGGTGAGTTTCAGAAAGCTTTCCCGATCCCACGGTGTAGCATCCGCTGGGTTTCCAATGAGTGCTTTCGCTGTCGGAAGATTGCGTTGAACCTGGAGAGTTGGGACCCATGGAATGGGGAGCACGCAGGATTCCTTTCAAGGGTCTGCATTTGCTTTCCCAACCTCACCAATCGTCTCAGCCCCAAGAGTGTCCAGCCTTATGTCTTCTGCCGCTGGGGCTGTAGATGTGGTCAATCCTGGTTGCATGCCAGTCCCTGAACGCATTTTGGAAGAAGTTCTCTCTGTTTTGCCCTGCTTGTTTCTTCTTTATGTTGGAAATGTATCCTCAGAATGGGTCTGAGCTGATTTTCCCTGCTGGTTTTAGGCCGCTTTACACACACTTGATGCACTTACACAGAGATATCAAGACTTAGCTTTTAAGATGCTTACTAGTCGGATAGATACTTGTGCGACGAACAGGGTCTGGTGAGTCCAGTTGATTGAGCAAGGAGTAGGTCGTGTCCATTCCATATTCGGTTTTCGGAAGGGTATCTGTGCTCATTTCAAACTCGAGTTTTATGCGTCACCCCACCTCACCTTTCCCCTGAAGCAGGCATAAGTGTGTTTTCTAAAAGCGTGACTCTGTTCTGTTTGGGGATTCAGTGCATGGGGAGCGATTTTTACATTCCCTCGATAAGTGATATCATAAGTTTCTTTTTTTGTGGGACTTATTTCACTGAGGATGATCGTACCTAAATCCACTCAGGATGCTGCTACCAGCCTCATGACGTGGATTTCATGGCTGAGTGACACTCCATTGGACCTACGTAGCACCACTTGTCCACTTGTCCACTTGTCTTTGTCCACTTGTCCACTCGTCTTTGTCCACTTGGCTCTTTCCTGGGATATGAAACGTGTACCGGAGTGGAGGTTCTTGTCAAGACAGCAGCCCTCAACTTTGGGGTCCCTGTGTCTGGTTGATTTTTTCATTTTCCCAAGGTCAACGCCCATGTGTGGAAGTGCCCTATGCTCTGTGGTTCTGTGTTTTACATGGTTTGGGAAAGAGGATACACTTGTGAAGATTGGCTGTTGGCCATTGACATCCCGCCCATCAGCTTAACAAGGCTCCCTTGACTCCGTGGCCTGTCCTGCCTTTCTGGTTTTTAGACATTTTTCGCCTGGCCCTTTTGCCCCGCGGGGGGGGCGAGAGATTTCTTTGTAGTGCTGATTTGCTCTCCCAGGTTGCTTGGTTGGCCAAAAAGGGCGTATGCGTTTTTTCCTGAATATATTCAGGAAAAAACGCATACGCCCTTTTTGGCCAACCGCATCATTGTCCACGTTCTGGCGCTTTTCATGTGCTATCGGGGCCATTCCGATGTAGCCGTTGACATCCGTTTCCTGCAGTTCTGCCTTGCGTTCAGCGCCTCTTCGTAGCCTGACCTCAATATATTTTGGGGCGATAGTTATCGTTTAGAACTCTGCAGGTTTGGGAAGTGCAGTGCCCCTGAGCTCCATTTCCCAAGTCGCTTTTTTGTGAGTGGGACGCAACACGGCTGGATGGCTTCACGCCCTATTGTCGATCCGGGGTGGCAGGCTGAACCGCTGGTGAATTCTTCTTCGTGATGGGAAATGAGAGTGACATGTGCCCGACCAAACACCTCCAGCGAGTCTCTCATTGGTTCCCCCTCTTGCAGTTCATCCTGCGGACAAATTGCAGACGGTACGAAAGAGGCATGGAAAGGCGCCGAGTCTCCAAGTGGGGAGATTGTTAGTAAGGGGGCCTGAATGGAGAACACGAGCACCAGGAGATGAAAACTGAGGTGAGTTTCAGAAAGCTTTCCCGATCCCACGGTGTAGCATCCGCTGGGTTTCCAATGAGTGCTTTCGCTGTCGGAAGATTGCGTTGAACCTGGAGAGTTGGGACCCATGGAATGGGGAGCACGCAGGATTCCTTTCAAGGGTCTGCATTTGCTTTCCCAACCTCACCAATCGTCTCAGCCCCAAGAGTGTCCAGCCTTATGACTTCTGCCGCTGGGGCTGTAGATGTGGTCAATCCTGGTTGCATGCCAGTCCCTGAACGCATTTTGGAAGAAGTTCTCTCTGTTTTGCCCTGCTTGTTTCTTCTTTATGTTGGAAATGTATCCTCAGAATGGGTCTGAGCTGATTTTCCCCGCTGGTTTTAGGCCGCTTTACACACACTTGATGCACTTACACAGAGATATCAAGACTTAGCTTTTAAGATGCTTACTAGTCGGATAGATACTTGTGCGACGAACAGGGTCTGGTGAGTCCAGTTGATTGAGCAAGGAGTAGGTCGTGTCCATTCCATATTCGGTTTTCGGAAGGGTATCTGTGCTCATTTCAAACTCGAGTTTTATGCGTCACCCCACCTCACCTTTCCCCTGAAGCAGGCATAAGTGTGTTTTCTAAAAGCGTGACTCTGTTCTGTTTGGGGATTCCGTGCATGGGGAGCGATTTTTACATTCCCTCGATAAGTGATATCATAAGTTTCTTTTTTTGTGGGACTTATTTCACTGAGGATGATCGTACCTAAATCCACTCAGGATGCTGCTACCAGCCTCATGACGTGGATTTCATGGCTGAGTGACACTCCATTGGACCTACGTAGCACCACTTGTCCACTTGTCCACTTGTCTTTGTCCACTTGTCCACTCGTCTTTGTCCACTTGGCTCTTTCCTGGGATATGAAACGTGTACCGGAGTGGAGGTTCTTGTCAAGACAGCAGCCCTCAACTTTGGGGTCCCTGTGTCTGGTTGATTTTTTGATTTTCCCAAGGTCAACGCCCATGTGTGGAAGTGCCCTATGCTCTGTGGTTCTGTGTTTTACATGGTTTGGGAAAGAGGATACACTTGTGAAGATTGGCTGTTGGCCATTGACATCCCGCCCATCAGCTTAACAAGGCTCCCTTGACTCCGTGGCCTGTCCTGCCTTTCTGGTTTTTAGACTTTTTTCGCCTGGCCCTTTTGCCCCGGGGGGGGGCGAGAGATTTCTTTGTAGTGCTGATTTGCTCTCCCAGGTTGCTTGGTTGGCCAAAAAGGGCGTATGCGTTTTTTCCTGAATATATTCAGGAAAAAACGCATACGCCCTTTTTGGCCAACCGCATCATTGTCCACGTTCTGGCGCTTTTCATGTGCTATCGGGGCCATTCCGATGTAGCCGTTGACATCCGTTTCCTGCAGTTCTGCCTTGCGTTCAGCGCCTCTTCGTAGCCTGACCTCAATATATTTTGGGGCGATAGTTATCGTTTAGAACTCTGCAGGTTTGGGAAGTGCAGTGCCCCTGAGCTCCATTTCCCAAGTCGCTTTTTTGTGAGTGGGACGCAACACGGCTGGATGGCTTCACGCCCTATTGTCGATCCGGGGTGGCAGGCTGAACCGCTGGTGAATTCTTCTTCGTGATGGGAAATGAGAGTGACATGTGCCCGACCAAACACCTCCAGCGAGTCTCTCATTGGTTCCCCCTCTTGCAGTTCATCCTGCGGACAAATTGCAGACGGTACGAAAGAGGCATGGAAAGGCGCCGAGTCTCCAAGTGGGGAGATTGTTAGTAAGGGGGCCTGAATGGAGAACACGAGCACCAGGAGATGAAAACTGAGGTGAGTTTCAGAAAGCTTTCCCGATCCCACGGTGTAGCATCCGCTGGGTTTCCAATGAGTGCTTTCGCTGTCGGAAGATTGCGTTGAACCTGGAGAGTTGGGACCCATGGAATGGGGAGCACGCAGGATTCCTTTCAAGGGTCTGCATTTGCTTTCCCAACCTCACCAATCGTCTCAGCCCCAAGAGTGTCCAGCCTTATGTCTTCTGCCGCTGGGGCTGTAGATGTGGTCAATCCTGGTTGCATGCCAGTCCCTGAACGCATTTTGGAAGAAGTTCTCTCTGTTTTGCCCTGCTTGTTTCTTCTTTATGTTGGAAATGTATCCTCAGAATGGGTCTGAGCTGATTTTCCCCGCTGGTTTTAGGCCGCTTTACACACACTTGATGCACTTACACAGAGATATCAAGACTTAGCTTTTAAGATGCTTACTAGTCGGATAGATACTTGTGCGACGAACAGGGTCTGGTGAGTCCAGTTGATTGAGCAAGGAGTAGGTCGTGTCCATTCCATATTCGGTTTTCGGAAGGGTATCTGTGCTCATTTCAAACTCGAGTTTTATGCGTCACCCCACCTCACCTTTCCCCTGAAGCAGGCATAAGTGTGTTTTCTAAAAGCGTGACTCTGTTCTGTTTGGGGATTCAGTGCATGGGGAGCGATTTTTACATTCCCTCGATAAGTGATATCATAAGTTTCTTTTTTTGTGGGACTTATTTCACTGAGGATGATCGTACCTAAATCCACTCAGGATGCTGCTACCAGCCTCATGACGTGGATTTCATGGCTGAGTGACACTCCATTGGACCTACGTAGCACCACTTGTCCACTTGTCCACTTGTCTTTGTCCACTTGTCCACTCGTCTTTGTCCACTTGGCTCTTTCCTGGGATATGAAACGTGTACCGGAGTGGAGGTTCTTGTCAAGACAGCAGCCCTCAACTTTGGGGTCCCTGTGTCTGGTTGATTTTTTGATTTTCCCAAGGTCAACGCCCATGTGTGGAAGTGCCCTATGCTCTGTGGTTCTGTGTTTTACATGGTTTGGGAAAGAGGATACACTTGTGAAGATTGGCTGTTGGCCATTGACATCCCGCCCATCAGCTTAACAAGGCTCCCTTGACTCCGTGGCCTGTCCTGCCTTTCTGGTTTTTAGAATTTTTTCGCCTGGCCCTTTTGCCCCGGGGGGGGGGGGGCGAGAGATTTCTTTGTAGTGCTGATTTGCTCTCCCAGGTTGCTTGGTTGGCCAAAAAGGGCGTATGCGTTTTTTCCTGAATATATTCAGGAAAAAACGCATACGCCCTTTTTGGCCAACCGCATCATTGTCCACGTTCTGGCGCTTTTCATGTGCTATCGGGGCCATTCCGATGTACCCGTTGACATCCGTTTCCTGCAGTTCTGCCTTGCGTTCAGCGCCTCTTCGTAGCCTGACCTCAATATATTTTGGGGCGATAGTTATCGTTTAGAACTCTGCAGGTTTGGGAAGTGCAGTGCCCCTGAGCTCCATTTCCCAAGTCGCTTTTTTGTGAGTGGGACGCAACACGGCTGGATGGCTTCACGCCCTATTGTCGATCCGGGGTGGCAGGCTGAACCGCTGGTGAATTCTTCTTCGTGATGGGAAATGAGAGTGACATGTGCCCGACCAAACACCTCCAGCGAGTCTCTCATTGGTTCCCCCTCTTGCAGTTCATCCTGCGGACAAATTGCAGACGGTACGAAAGAGGCATGGAAAGGCGCCGAGTCTCCAAGTGGGGAGATTGTTAGTAAGGGGGCCTGAATGGAGAACACGAGCACCAGGAGATGAAAACTGAGGTGAGTTTCAGAAAGCTTTCCCGATCCCACGGTGTAGCATCCGCTGGGTTTCCAATGAGTGCTTTCGCTGTCGGAAGATTGCGTTGAACCTGGAGAGTTGGGACCCATGGAATGGGGAGCACGCAGGATTCCTTTCAAGGGTCTGCATTTGCTTTCCCAACCTCACCAATCGTCTCAGCCCCAAGAGTGTCCAGCCTTATGTCTTCTGCCGCTGGGGCTGTAGATGTGGTCAATCCTGGTTGCATGCCAGTCCCTGAACGCATTTTGGAAGAAGTTCTCTCTGTTTTGCCCTGCTTGTTTCTTCTTTATGTTGGAAATGTATCCTCAGAATGGGTCTGAGCTGATTTTCCCCGCTGGTTTTAGGCCGCTTTACACACACTTGATGCACTTACACAGAGATATCAAGACTTAGCTTTTAAGATGCTTACTAGTCGGATAGATACTTGTGCGACGAACAGGGTCTGGTGAGTCCAGTTGATTGAGCAAGGAGTAGGTCGTGTCCATTCCATATTCGGTTTTCGGAAGGGTATCTGTGCTCATTTCAAACTCGAGTTTTATGCGTCACCCCACCTCACCTTTCCCCTGAAGCAGGCATAAGTGTGTTTTCTAAAAGCGTGACTCTGTTCTGTTTGGGGATTCAGTGCATGGGGAGCGATTTTTACATTCCCTCGATAAGTGATATCATAAGTTTCTTTTTTTGTGGGACTTATTTCACTGAGGATGATCGTACCTAAATCCACTCAGGATGCTGCTACCAGCCTCATGACGTGGATTTCATGGCTGAGTGACACTCCATTGGACCTACGTAGCACCACTTGTCCACTTGTCCACTTGTCTTTGTCCACTTGTCCACTCGTCTTTGTCCACTTGGCTCTTTCCTGGGATATGAAACGTGTACCGGAGTGGAGGTTCTTGTCAAGACAGCAGCCCTCAACTTTGGGGTCCCTGTGTCTGGTTGATTTTTTGATTTTCCCAAGGTCAACGCCCATGTGTGGAAGTGCCCTATGCTCTGTGGTTCTGTGTTTTACATGGTTTGGGAAAGAGGATACACTTGTGAAGATTGGCTGTTGGCCATTGACATCCCGCCCATCAGCTTAACAAGGCTCCCTTGACTCCGTGGCCTGTCCTGCCTTTCTGGTTTTTAGACTTTTTTCGCCTGGCCCTTTTGCCCCGGGGGGGGGGGCGAGAGATTTCTTTGTAGTGCTGATTTGCTCTCCCAGGTTGCTTGGTTGGCCAAAAAGGGCGTATGCGTTTTTTCCTGAATATATTCAGGAAAAAACGCATACGCCCTTTTTGGCCAACCGCATCATTGTCCACGTTCTGGCGCTTTTCATGTGCTATCGGGGCCATTCCGATGTACCCGTTGACATCCGTTTCCTGCAGTTCTGCCTTGCGTTCAGCGCCTCTTCGTAGCCTGACCTCAATATATTTTGGGGCGATAGTTATCGTTTAGAACTCTGCAGGTTTGGGAAGTGCAGTGCCCCTGAGCTCCATTTCCCAAGTCGCTTTTTTGTGAGTGGGACGCAACACGGCTGGATGGCTTCACGCCCTATTGTCGATCCGGGGTGGCAGGCTGAACCGCTGGTGAATTCTTCTTCGTGATGGGAAATGAGAGTGACATGTGCCCGACCAAACACCTCCAGCGAGTCTCTCATTGGTTCCCCCTCTTGCAGTTCATCCTGCGGACAAATTGCAGACGGTACGAAAGAGGCATGGAAAGGCGCCGAGTCTCCAAGTGGGGAGATTGTTAGTAAGGGGGCCTGAATGGAGAACACGAGCACCAGGAGATGAAAACTGAGGTGAGTTTCAGAAAGCTTTCCCGATCCCACGGTGTAGCATCCGCTGGGTTTCCAATGAGTGCTTTCGCTGTCGGAAGATTGCGTTGAACCTGGAGAGTTGGGACCCATGGAATGGGGAGCACGCAGGATTCCTTTCAAGGGTCTGCATTTGCTTTCCCAACCTCACCAATCGTCTCAGCCCCAAGAGTGTCCAGCCTTATGTCTTCTGCCGCTGGGGCTGTAGATGTGGTCAATCCTGGTTGCATGCCAGTCCCTGAACGCATTTTGGAAGAAGTTCTCTCTGTTTTGCCCTGCTTGTTTCTTCTTTATGTTGGAAATGTATCCTCAGAATGGGTCTGAGCTGATTTTCCCCGCTGGTTTTAGGCCGCTTTACACACACTTGATGCACTTACACAGAGATATCAAGACTTAGCTTTTAAGATGCTTACTAGTCGGATAGATACTTGTGCGATGAACAGGGTCTGGTGAGTCCAGTTGATTGAGCAAGGAGTAGGTCGTGTCCATTCCATATTCGGTTTTCGGAAGGGTATCTGTGCTCATTTCAAACTCGAGTTTTATGCGTCACCCCACCTCACCTTTCCCCTGAAGCAGGCATAAGTGTGTTTTCTAAAAGCGTGACTCTGTTCTGTTTGGGGATTCAGTGCATGGGGAGCGATTTTTACATTCCCTCGATAAGTGATATCATAAGTTTCTTTTTTTGTGGGACTTATTTCACTGAGGATGATCGTACCTAAATCCACTCAGGATGCTGCTACCAGCCTCATGACGTGGATTTCATGGCTGAGTGACACTCCATTGGACCTACGTAGCACCACTTGTCCACTTGTCCACTTGTCTTTGTCCACTTGTCTTTGTCCACTTGGCTCTTTCCTGGGATATGAAACGTGTACCGGAGTGGAGGTTCTTGTCAAGACAGCAGCCCTCAACTTTGGGGTCCCTGTGTCTGGTTGATTTTTTGATTTTCCCAAGGTCAACGCCCATGTGTGGAAGTGCCCTATGCTCTGTGGTTCTGTGTTTTCCATGGTTTGGGAAAGAGGATACACTTGTGAAGATTGGCTGTTGGCCATTGACATCCCGCCCATCAGCTTAACAAGGCTCCCTTGACTCCGTGGCCTGTCCTGCCTTTCTGGTTTTTAGACTTTTTTCGCCTGGCCCTTTTGCCCCGGGGGGGGGGCGAGAGATTTCTTTGTAGTGCTGATTTGCTCTCCCAGGTTGCTTGGTTGGCCAAAAAGGGCGTATGCGTTTTTTCCTGAATATATTCAGGAAAAAACGCATACGCCCTTTTTGGCCAACCGCATCATTGTCCACGTTCTGGCGCTTTTCATGTGCTATCGGGGCCATTCCGATGTACCCGTTGACATCCGTTTCCTGCAGTTCTGCCTTGCGTTCAGCGCCTCTTCGTAGCCTGACCTCAATATATTTTGGGGCGATAGTTATCGTTTAGAACTCTGCAGGTTTGGGAAGTGCAGTGCCCCTGAGCTCCATTTCCCAAGTCGCTTTTTTGTGAGTGGGACGCAACACGGCTGGATGGCTTCACGCCCTATTGTCGATCCAGGGTGGCAGGCTGAACCGCTGGTGAATTCTTCTTCGTGATGGGAAATGAGAGTGACATGTGCCCGACCAAACACCTCCAGCGAGTCTCTCATTGGTTCCCCCTCTTGCAGTTCATCCTGCGGACAAATTGCAGACGGTACGAAAGAGGCATGGAAAGGCGCCGAGTCTCCAAGTGGGGAGATTGTTAGTAAGGGGGCCTGAATGGAGAACACGAGCACCAGGAGATGAAAACTGAGGTGAGTTTCAGAAAGCTTTCCCGATCCCACGGTGTAGCATCCGCTGGGTTTCCAATGAGTGCTTTCGCTGTCGGAAGATTGCGTTGAACCTGGAGAGTTGGGACCCATGGAATGGGGAGCACGCAGGATTCCTTTCAAGGGTCTGCATTTGCTTTCCCAACCTCACCAATCGTCTCAGCCCCAAGAGTGTCCAGCCTTATGTCTTCTGCCGCTGGGGCTGTAGATGTGGTCAATCCTGGTTGCATGCCAGTCCCTGAACGCATTTTGGAAGAAGTTCTCTCTGTTTTGCCCTGCTTGTTTCTTCTTTATGTTGGAAATGTATCCTCAGAATGGGTCTGAGCTGATTTTCCCTGCTGGTTTTAGGCCGCTTTACACACACTTGATGCACTTACACAGAGATATCAAGACTTAGCTTTGAAGATGCTTACTAGTCGGATAGATACTTGTGCGATGAACAGGGTCTGGTGAGTCCAGTTGATTGAGCAAGGAGTAGGTCGTGTCCATTCCATATTCGGTTTTCGGAAGGGTATCTGTGCTCATTTCAAACTCGAGTTTTATGCGTCACCCCACCTCACCTTTCCCCTGAAGCAGGCATAAGTGTGTTTTCTAAAAGCGTGACTCTGTTCTGTTTGGGGATTCAGTGCATGGGGAGCGATTTTTACATTCCCTCGATAAGTGATATCATAAGTTTCTTTTTTTGTGGGACTTATTTCACTGAGGATGATCGTACCTAAATCCACTCAGGATGCTGCTACCAGCCTCATGACGTGGATTTCATGGCTGAGTGACACTCCTTTGGACCTACGTAGCACCACTTGTCCACTTGTCCACTTGTCTTTGTCCACTTGTCCACTCGTCTTTGTCCACTTGGCTCTTTCCTGGGATATGAAACGTGTACCGGAGTGGAGGTTCTTGTCAAGACAGCAGCCCTCAACTTTGGGGTCCCTGTGTCTGGTTGATTTTTTGATTTTCCCAAGGTCAACGCCCATGTGTGGAAGTGCCCTATGCTCTGTGGTTCTGTGTTTTACATGGTTTGGGAAAGAGGATACACTTGTGAAGATTGGCTGTTGGCCATTGACATCCCGCCCATCAGCTTAACAAGGCTCCCTTGACTCCGTGGCCTGTCCTGCCTTTCTGGTTTTTAGAATTTTTTCGCCTGGCCCTTTTGCCCCGGGGGGGGGGGCGAGAGATTTCTTTGTAGTGCTGATTTGCTCTCCCAGGTTGCTTGGTTGGCCAAAAAGGGCGTATGCGTTTTTTCCTGAATATATTCAGGAAAAAACGCATACGCCCTTTTTGGCCAACCGCATCATTGTCCACGTTCTGGCGCTTTTCATGTGCTATCGGGGCCATTCCGATGTAGCCGTTGACATCCGTTTCCTGCAGTTCTGCCTTGCGTTCAGCGCCTCTTCGTAGCCTGACCTCAATATATTTTGGGGCGATAGTTATCGTTTAGAACTCTGCAGGTTTGGGAAGTGCAGTGCCCCTGAGCTCCATTTCCCAAGTCGCTTTTTTGTGAGTGGGACGCAACACGGCTGGATGGCTTCACGCCCTATTGTCGATCCGGGGTGGCAGGCTGAACCGCTGGTGAATTCTTCTTCGTGATGGGAAATGAGAGTGACATGTGCCCGACCAAACACCTCCAGCGAGTCTCTCATTGGTTCCCCCTCTTGCAGTTCATCCTGCGGACAAATTGCAGACGGTACGAAAGAGGCATGGAAAGGCGCCGAGTCTCCAAGTGGGGAGATTGTTAGTAAGGGGGCCTGAATGGAGAACACGAGCACCAGGAGATGAAAACTGAGGTGAGTTTCAGAAAGCTTTCCCGATCCCACGGTGTAGCATCCGCTGGGTTTCCAATGAGTGCTTTCGCTGTCGGAAGATTGCGTTGAACCTGGAGAGTTGGGACCCATGGAATGGGGAGCACGCAGGATTCCTTTCAAGGGTCTGCATTTGCTTTCCCAACCTCACCAATCGTCTCAGCCCCAAGAGTGTCCAGCCTTATGTCTTCTGCCGCTGGGGCTGTAGATGTGGTCAATCCTGGTTGCATGCCAGTCCCTGAACGCATTTTGGAAGAAGTTCTCTCTGTTTTGCCCTGCTTGTTTCTTCTTTATGTTGGAAATGTATCCTCAGAATGGGTCTGAGCTGATTTTCCCCGCTGGTTTTAGGCCGCTTTACACACACTTGATGCACTTACACAGAGATATCAAGACTTAGCTTTTAAGATGCTTACTAGTCGGATAGATACTTGTGCGACGAACAGGGTCTGGTGAGTCCAGTTGATTGAGCAAGGAGTAGGTCGTGTCCATTCCATATTCGGTTTTCGGAAGGGTATCTGTGCTCATTTCAAACTCGAGTTTTATGCGTCACCCCACCTCACCTTTCCCCTGAAGCAGGCATAAGTGTGTTTTCTAAAAGCGTGACTCTGTTCTGTTTGGGGATTCAGTGCATGGGGAGCGATTTTTACATTCCCTCGATAAGTGATATCATAAGTTTCTTTTTTTGTGGGACTTATTTCACTGAGGATGATCGTACCTAAATCCACTCAGGATGCTGCTACCAGCCTCATGACGTGGATTTCATGGCTGAGTGACACTCCATTGGACCTACGTAGCACCACTTGTCCACTTGTCCACTTGTCTTTGTCCACTTGTCCACTCGTCTTTGTCCACTTGGCTCTTTCCTGGGATATGAAACGTGTACCGGAGTGGAGGTTCTTGTCAAGACAGCAGCCCTCAACTTTGGGGTCCCTGTGTCTGGTTGATTTTTTGATTTTCCCAAGGTCAACGCCCATGTGTGGAAGTGCCCTATGCTCTGTGGTTCTGTGTTTTACATGGTTTGGGAAAGAGGATACACTTGTGAAGATTGGCTGTTGGCCATTGACATCCCGCCCATCAGCTTAACAAGGCTCCCTTGACTCCGTGGCCTGTCCTGCCTTTCTGGTTTTTAGAATTTTTTCGCCTGGCCCTTTTGCCCCGGGGGGGGGGCGAGAGATTTCTTTGTAGTGCTGATTTCCTCTCCCAGGTTGCTTGGTTGGCCAAAAAGGGCGTATGCGTTTTTTCCTGAATATATTCAGGAAAAAACGCATACACCCTTTTTGGCCAACCGCATCATTGTCCACGTTCTGGCGCTTTTCATGTGCTATCGGGGCCATTCCGATGTACCCGTTGACATCCGTTTCCTGCAGTTCTGCCTTGCGTTCAGCGCCTCTTCGTAGCCTGACCTCAATATATTTTGGGGCGATAGTTATCGTTTAGAACTCTGCAGGTTTGGGAAGTGCAGTGCCCCTGAGCTCCATTTCCCAAGTCGCTTTTTTGTGAGTGGGACGCAACACGGCTGGATGGCTTCACGCCCTATTGTCGATCCGGGGTGGCAGGCTGAACCGCTGGTGAATTCTTCTTCGTGATGGGAAATGAGAGTGACATGTGCCCGACCAAACACCTCCAGCGAGTCTCTCATTGGTTCCCCCTCTTGCAGTTCATCCTGCGGACAAATTGCAGACGGTACGAAAGAGGCATGGAAAGGCGCCGAGTCTCCAAGTGGGGAGATTGTTAGTAAGGGGGCCTGAATGGAGAACACGAGCACCAGGAGATGAAAACTGAGGTGAGTTTCAGAAAGCTTTCCCGATCCCACGGTGTAGCATCCGCTGGGTTTCCAATGAGTGCTTTCGCTGTCGGAAGATTGCGTTGAACCTGGAGAGTTGGGACCCATGGAATGGGGAGCACGCAGGATTCCTTTCAAGGGTCTGCATTTGCTTTCCCAACCTCACCAATCGTCTCAGCCCCAAGAGTGTCCAGCCTTATGACTTCTGCCGCTGGGGCTGTAGATGTGGTCAATCCTGGTTGCATGCCAGTCCCTGAACGCATTTTGGAAGAAGTTCTCTCTGTTTTGCCCTGCTTGTTTCTTCTTTATGTTGGAAATGTATCCTCAGAATGGGTCTGAGCTGATTTTCCCCGCTGGTTTTAGGCCGCTTTACACACACTTGATGCACTTACACAGAGATATCAAGACTTAGCTTTTAAGATGCTTACTAGTCGGATAGATACTTGTGCGACGAACAGGGTCTGGTGAGTCCAGTTGATTGAGCAAGGAGTAGGTCGTGTCCATTCCATATTCGGTTTTCGGAAGGGTATCTGTGCTCATTTCAAACTCGAGTTTTATGCGTCACCCCACCTCACCTTTCCCCTGAAGCAGGCATAAGTGTGTTTTCTAAAAGCGTGACTCTGTTCTGTTTGGGGATTCAGTGCATGGGGAGCGATTTTCACATTCCCTCGATAAGTGATATCATAAGGTTCTTTTTTTGTGGGACTTATTTCACTGAGGATGATCGTACCTAAATCCACTCAGGATGCTGCTACCAGCCTCATGACGTGGATTTCATGGCTGAGTGACACTCCATTGGACCTACGTAGCACCACTTGTCCACTTGTCCACTTGTCTTTGTCCACTTGTCCACTCGTCTTTGTCCACTTGGCTCTTTCCTGGGATATGAAACGTGTACCGGAGTGGAGGTTCTTGTCAAGACAGCAGCCCTCAACTTTGGGGTCCCTGTGTCTGGTTGATTTTTTGATTTTCCCAAGGTCAACGCCCATGTGTGGAAGTGCCCTATGCTCTGTGGTTCTGTGTTTTACATGGTTTGGGAAAGAGGATACACTTGTGAAGATTGGCTGTTGGCCATTGACATCCCGCCCATCAGCTTAACAAGGCTCCCTTGACTCCGTGGCCTGTCCTGCCTTTCTGGTTTTTAGACTTTTTTCGCCTGGCCCTTTTGCCCCGGGGGGGGGCGAGAGATTTCTTTGTAGTGCTGATTTGCTCTCCCAGGTTGCTTGGTTGGCCAAAAAGGGCGTATGCGTTTTTTCCTGAATATATTCAGGAAAAAACGCATACGCCCTTTTTGGCCAACCGCATCATTGTCCACGTTCTGGCGCTTTTCATGTGCTATCGGGGCCATTCCGATGTACCCGTTGACATCCGTTTCCTGCAGTTCTGCCTTGCGTTCAGCGCCTCTTCGTAGCCTGACCTCAATATATTTTGGGGCGATAGTTATCGTTTAGAACTCTGCAGGTTTGGGAAGTGCAGTGCCCCTGAGCTCCATTTCCCAAGTCGCTTTTTTGTGAGTGGGACGCAACACGGCTGGATGGCTTCACGCCCTATTGTCGATCCGGGGTGGCAGGCTGAACCGCTGGTGAATTCTTCTTCGTGATGGGAAATGAGAGTGACATGTGCCCGACCAAACACCTCCAGCGAGTCTCTCATTGGTTCCCCCTCTTGCAGTTCATCCTGCGGACAAATTGCAGACGGTACGAAAGAGGCATGGAAAGGCGCCGAGTCTCCAAGTGGGGAGATTGTTAGTAAGGGGGCCTGAATGGAGAACACGAGCACCAGGAGATGAAAACTGAGGTGAGTTTCAGAAAGCTTTCCCGATCCCACGGTGTAGCATCCGCTGGGTTTCCAATGAGTGCTTTCGCTGTCGGAAGATTGCGTTGAACCTGGAGAGTTGGGACCCATGGAATGGGGAGCACGCAGGATTCCTTTCAAGGGTCTGCATTTGCTTTCCCAACCTCACCAATCGTCTCAGCCCCAAGAGTGTCCAGCCTTATGACTTCTGCCGCTGGGGCTGTAGATGTGGTCAATCCTGGTTGCATGCCAGTCCCTGAACGCATTTTGGAAGAAGTTCTCTCTGTTTTGCCCTGCTTGTTTCTTCTTTATGTTGGAAATGTATCCTCAGAATGGGTCTGAGCTGATTTTCCCCGCTGGTTTTAGGCCGCTTTACACACACTTGATGCACTTACACAGAGATATCAAGACTTAGCTTTTAAGATGCTTACTAGTCGGATAGATACTTGTGCGACGAACAGGGTCTGGTGAGTCCAGTTGATTGAGCAAGGAGTAGGTCGTGTCCATTCCATATTCGGTTTTCGGAAGGGTATCTGTGCTCATTTCAAACTCGAGTTTTATGCGTCACCCCACCTCACCTTTCCCCTGAAGCAGGCATAAGTGTGTTTTCTAAAAGCGTGACTCTGTTCTGTTTGGGGATTCAGTGCATGGGGAGCGATTTTTACATTCCCTCGATAAGTGATATCATAAGTTTCTTTTTTTGTGGGACTTATTTCACTGAGGATGATCGTACCTAAATCCACTCAGGATGCTGCTACCAGCCTCATGACGTGGATTTCATGGCTGAGTGACACTCCTTTGGACCTACGTAGCACCACTTGTCCACTTGTCCACTTGTCTTTGTCCACTTGTCCACTCGTCTTTGTCCACTTGGCTCTTTCCTGGGATATGAAACGTGTACCGGAGTGGAGGTTCTTGTCAAGACAGCAGCCCTCAACTTTGGGGTCCCTGTGTCTGGTTGATTTTTTGATTTTCCCAAGGTCAACGCCCATGTGTGGAAGTGCCCTATGCTCTGTGGTTCTGTGTTTTACATGGTTTGGGAAAGAGGATACACTTGTGAAGATTGGCTGTTGGCCATTGACATCCCGCCCATCAGCTTAACAAGGCTCCCTTGACTCCGTGGCCTGTCCTGCCTTTCTGGTTTTTAGAATTTTTTCGCCTGGCCCTTTTGCCCCGGGGTGGGGGGCGAGAGATTTCTTTGTAGTGCTGATTTCCTCTCCCAGGTTGCTTGGTTGGCCAAAAAGGGCGTATGCGTTTTTTCCTGAATATATTCAGGAAAAAACGCATACGCCCGTTTTGGCCAACCGCATCATTGTCCACGTTCTGGCGCTTTTCATGTGCTATCGGGGCCATTCCGATGTACCCGTTGACATCCGTTTCCTGCAGTTCTGCCTTGCGTTCAGCGCCTCTTCGTAGCCTGACCTCAATATATTTTGGGGCGATAGTTATCGTTTAGAACTCTGCAGGTTTGGGAAGTGCAGTGCCCCTGAGCTCCATTTCCCAAGTCGCTTTTTTGTGAGTGGGACGCAACACGGCTGGATGGCTTCACGCCCTATTGTCGATCCGGGGTGGCAGGCTGAACCGCTGGTGAATTCTTCTTCGTGATGGGAAATGAGAGTGACATGTGCCCGACCAAACACCTCCAGCGAGTCTCTCATTGGTTCCCCCTCTTGCAGTTCATCCTGCGGACAAATTGCAGACGGTACGAAAGAGGCATGGAAAGGCGCCGAGTCTCCAAGTGAGGAGATTGTTAGTAAGGGGGCCTGAATGGAGAACACGAGCACCAGGAGATGAAAACTGAGGTGAGTTTCAGAAAGCTTTCCCGATCCCACGGTGTAGCATCCGCTGGGTTTCCAATGAGTGCTTTCGCTGTCGGAAGATTGCGTTGAACCTGGAGAGTTGGGACCCATGGAATGGGGAGCACGCAGGATTCCTTTCAAGGGTCTGCATTTGCTTTCCCAACCTCACCAATCGTCTCAGCCCCAAGAGTGTCCAGCCTTATGACTTCTGCCGCTGGGGCTGTAGATGTGGTCAATCCTGGTTGCATGCCAGTCCCTGAACGCATTTTGGAAGAAGTTCTCTCTGTTTTGCCCTGCTTGTTTCTTCTTTATGTTGGAAATGTATCCTCAGAATGGGTCTGAGCTGATTTTCCCCGCTGGTTTTAGGCCGCTTTACACACACTTGATGCACTTACACAGAGATATCAAGACTTAGCTTTTAAGATGCTTACTAGTCGGATAGATACTTGTGCGACGAACAGGGTCTGGTGAGTCCAGTTGATTGAGCAAGGAGTAGGTCGTGTCCATTCCATATTCGGTTTTCGGAAGGGTATCTGTGCTCATTTCAAACTCGAGTTTTATGCGTCACCCCACCTCACCTTTCCCCTGAAGCAGGCATAAGTGTGTTTTCTAAAAGCGTGACTCTGTTCTGTTTGGGGATTCAGTGCATGGGGAGCGATTTTTACATTCCCTCGATAAGTGATATCATAAGTTTCTTTTTTTGTGGGACTTATTTCACTGAGGATGATCGTACCTAAATCCACTCAGGATGCTGCTACCAGCCTCATGACGTGGATTTCATGGCTGAGTGACACTCCTTTGGACCTACGTAGCACCACTTGTCCACTTGTCCACTTGTCTTTGTCCACTTGTCCACTCGTCTTTGTCCACTTGGCTCTTTCCTGGGATATGAAACGTGTACCGGAGTGGAGGTTCTTGTCAAGACAGCAGCCCTCAACTTTGGGGTCCCTGTGTCTGGTTGATTTTTTGATTTTCCCAAGGTCAACGCCCATGTGTGGAAGTGCCCTATGCTCTGTGGTTCTGTGTTTTACATGGTTTGGGAAAGAGGATACACTTGTGAAGATTGGCTGTTGGCCATTGACATCCCGCCCATCAGCTTAACAAGGCTCCCTTGACTCCGTGGCCTGTCCTGCCTTTCTGGTTTTTAGAATTTTTTCGCCTGGCCCTTTTGCCCCGGGGTGGGGGGCGAGAGATTTCTTTGTAGTGCTGATTTGCTCTCCCAGGTTGCTTGGTTGGCCAAAAAGGGCGTATGCGTTTTTTCCTGAATATATTCAGGAAAAAACGCATACGCCCTTTTTGGCCAACCGCATCATTGTCCACGTTCTGGCGCTTTTCATGTGCTATCGGGGCCATTCCGATGTACCCGTTGACATCCGTTTCCTGCAGTTCTGCCTTGCGTTCAGCGCCTCTTCGTAGCCTGACCTCAATATATTTTGGGGCGATAGTTATCGTTTAGAACTCTGCAGGTTTGGGAAGTGCAGTGCCCCTGAGCTCCATTTCCCAAGTCGCTTTTTTTGTGAGTGGGACGCAACACGGCTGGATGGCTTCACGCCCTATTGTCGATCCGGGGTGGCAGGCTGAACCGCTGGTGAATTCTTCTTCGTGATGGGAAATGAGAGTGACATGTGCCCGACCAAACACCTCCAGCGAGTCTCTCATTGGTTCCCCCTCTTGCAGTTCATCCTGCGGACAAATTGCAGACGGTACGAAAGAGGCATGGAAAGGCGCCGAGTCTCCAAGTGGGGAGATTGTTAGTAAGGGGGCCTGAATGGAGAACACGAGCACCAGGAGATGAAAACTGAGGTGAGTTTCAGAAAGCTTTCCCGATCCCACGGTGTAGCATCCGCTGGGTTTCCAATGAGTGCTTTCGCTGTCGGAAGATTGCGTTGAACCTGGAGAGTTGGGACCCATGGAATGGGGAGCACGCAGGATTCCTTTCAAGGGTCTGCATTTGCTTTCCCAACCTCACCAATCGTCTCAGCCCCAAGAGTGTCCAGCCTTATGACTTCTGCCGCTGGGGCTGTAGATGTGGTCAATCCTGGTTGCATGCCAGTCCCTGAACGCATTTTGGAAGAAGTTCTCTCTGTTTTGCCCTGCTTGTTTCTTCTTTATGTTGGAAATGTATCCTCAGAATGGGTCTGAGCTGATTTTCCCTGCTGGTTTTAGGCCGCTTTACACACACTTGATGCACTTACACAGAGATATCAAGACTTAGCTTTTAAGATGCTTACTAGTCGGATAGATACTTGTGCGACGAACAGGGTCTGGTGAGTCCAGTTGATTGAGCAAGGAGTAGGTCGTGTCCATTCCATATTCGGTTTTCGGAAGGGTATCTGTGCTCATTTCAAACTCGAGTTTTATGCGTCACCCCACCTCACCTTTCCCCTGAAGCAGGCATAAGTGTGTTTTCTAAAAGCGTGACTCTGTTCTGTTTGGGGATTCAGTGCATGGGGAGCGATTTTTACATTCCCTCGATAAGTGATATCATAAGTTTCTTTTTTTGTGGGACTTATTTCACTGAGGATGATCGTACCTAAATCCACTCAGGATGCTGCTACCAGCCTCATGACGTGGATTTCATGGCTGAGTGACACTCCTTTGGACCTACGTAGCACCACTTGTCCACTTGTCCACTTGTCTTTGTCCACTTGTCCACTCGTCTTTGTCCACTTGGCTCTTTCCTGGGATATGAAACGTGTACCGGAGTGGAGGTTCTTGTCAAGACAGCAGCCCTCAACTTTGGGGTCCCTGTGTCTGGTTGATTTTTTGATTTTCCCAAGGTCAACGCCCATGTGTGGAAGTGCCCTATGCTCTGTGGTTCTGTGTTTTACATGGTTTGGGAAAGAGGATACACTTGTGAAGATTGGCTGTTGGCCATTGACATCCCGCCCATCAGCTTAACAAGGCTCCCTTGACTCCGTGGCCTGTCCTGCCTTTCTGGTTTTTAGAATTTTTTCGCCTGGCCCTTTTGCCCCGGGGTGGGGGGCGAGAGATTTCTTTGTAGTGCTGATTTGCTCTCCCAGGTTGCTTGGTTGGTCAAAAAGGGCGTATGCGTTTTTTCCTGAATATATTCAGGAAAAAACGCATACGCCCTTTTTGGCCAACCGCATCATTGTCCACGTTCTGGCGCTTTTCATGTGCTATCGGGGCCATTCCGATGTAGCCGTTGACATCCGTTTCCTGCAGTTCTGCCTTGCGTTCAGCGCCTCTTCGTAGCCTGACCTCAATATATTTTGGGGCGATAGTTATCGTTTAGAACTCTGCAGGTTTGGGAAGTGCAGTGCCCCTGAGCTCCATTTCCCAAGTCGCTTTTTTGTGAGTGGGACGCAACACGGCTGGATGGCTTCACGCCCTATTGTCGATCCGGGGTGGCAGGCTGAACCGCTGGTGAATTCTTCTTCGTGATGGGAAATGAGAGTGACATGTGCCCGACCAAACACCTCCAGCGAGTCTCTCATTGGTTCCCCCTCTTGCAGTTCATCCTGCGGACAAATTGCAGACGGTACGAAAGAGGCATGGAAAGGCGCCGAGTCTCCAAGTGGGGAGATTGTTAGTAAGGGGGCCTGAATGGAGAACACGAGCACCAGGAGATGAAAACTGAGGTGAGTTTCAGAAAGCTTTCCCGATCCCACGGTGTAGCATCCGCTGGGTTTCCAATGAGTGCTTTCGCTGTCGGAAGATTGCGTTGAACCTGGAGAGTTGGGACCCATGGAATGGGGAGCACGCAGGATTCCTTTCAAGGGTCTGCATTTGCTTTCCCAACCTCACCAATCGTCTCAGCCCCAAGAGTGTCCAGCCTTATGTCTTCTGCCGCTGGGGCTGTAGATGTGGTCAATCCTGGTTGCATGCCAGTCCCTGAACGCATTTTGGAAGAAGTTCTCTCTGTTTTGCCCTGCTTGTTTCTTCTTTATGTTGGAAATGTATCCTCAGAATGGGTCTGAGCTGATTTTCCCTGCTGGTTTTAGGCCGCTTTACACACACTTGATGCACTTACACAGAGATATCAAGACTTAGCTTTGAAGATGCTTACTAGTCGGATAGATACTTGTGCGATGAACAGGGTCTGGTGAGTCCAGTTGATTGAGCAAGGAGTAGGTCGTGTCCATTCCATATTCGGTTTTCGGAAGGGTATCTGTGCTCATTTCAAACTCGAGTTTTATGCGTCACCCCACCTCACCTTTCCCCTGAAGCAGGCATAAGTGTGTTTTCTAAAAGCGTGACTCTGTTCTGTTTGGGGATTCAGTGCATGGGGAGCGATTTTTACATTCCCTCGATAAGTGATATCATAAGTTTCTTTTTTTGTGGGACTTATTTCACTGAGGATGATCGTACCTAAATCCACTCAGGATGCTGCTACCAGCCTCATGACGTGGATTTCATGGCTGAGTGACACTCCTTTGGACCTACGTAGCACCACTTGTCCACTTGTCCACTTGTCTTTGTCCACTTGTCCACTCGTCTTTGTCCACTTGGCTCTTTCCTGGGATATGAAACGTGTACCGGAGTGGAGGTTCTTGTCAAGACAGCAGCCCTCAACTTTGGGGTCCCTGTGTCTGGTTGATTTTTTGATTTTCCCAAGGTCAACGCCCATGTGTGGAAGTGCCCTATGCTCTGTGGTTCTGTGTTTTACATGGTTTGGGAAAGAGGATACACTTGTGAAGATTGGCTGTTGGCCATTGACATCCCGCCCATCAGCTTAACAAGGCTCCCTTGACTCCGTGGCCTGTCCTGCCTTTCTGGTTTTTAGAATTTTTTCGCCTGGCCCTTTTGCCCCGGGGTGGGGGGCGAGAGATTTCTTTGTAGTGCTGATTTGCTCTCCCAGGTTGCTTGGTTGGCCAAAAAGGGCGTATGCGTTTTTTCCTGAATATATTCAGGAAAAAACGCATACGCCCTTTTTGGCCAACCGCATCATTGTCCACGTTCTGGCGCTTTTCATGTGCTATCGGGGCCATTCCGATGTACCCGTTGACATCCGTTTCCTGCAGTTCTGCCTTGCGTTCAGCGCCTCTTCGTAGCCTGACCTCAATATATTTTGGGGCGATAGTTATCGTTTAGAACTCTGCAGGTTTGGGAAGTGCAGTGCCCCTGAGCTCCATTTCCCAAGTCGCTTTTTTGTGAGTGGGACGCAACACGGCTGGATGGCTTCACGCCCTATTGTCGATCCGGGGTGGCAGGCTGAACCGCTGGTGAATTCTTCTTCGTGATGGGAAATGAGAGTGACATGTGCCCGACCAAACACCTCCAGCGAGTCTCTCATTGGTTCCCCCTCTTGCAGTTCATCCTGCGGACAAATTGCAGACGGTACGAAAGAGGCATGGAAAGGCGCCGAGTCTCCAAGTGGGGAGATTGTTAGTAAGGGGGCCTGAATGGAGAACACGAGCACCAGGAGATGAAAACTGAGGTGAGTTTCAGAAAGCTTTCCCGATCCCACGGTGTAGCATCCGCTGGGTTTCCAATGAGTGCTTTCGCTGTCGGAAGATTGCGTTGAACCTGGAGAGTTGGGACCCATGGAATGGGGAGCACGCAGGATTCCTTTCAAGGGTCTGCATTTGCTTTCCCAACCTCACCAATCGTCTCAGCCCCAAGAGTGTCCAGCCTTATGACTTCTGCCGCTGGGGCTGTAGATGTGGTCAATCCTGGTTGCATGCCAGTCCCTGAACGCATTTTGGAAGAAGTTCTCTCTGTTTTGCCCTGCTTGTTTCTTCTTTATGTTGGAAATGTATCCTCAGAATGGGTCTGAGCTGATTTTCCCCGCTGGTTTTAGGCCGCTTTACACACACTTGATGCACTTACACAGAGATATCAAGACTTAGCTTTTAAGATGCTTACTAGTCGGATAGATACTTGTGCGACGAACAGGGTCTGGTGAGTCCAGTTGATTGAGCAAGGAGTAGGTCGTGTCCATTCCATATTCGGTTTTCGGAAGGGTATCTGTGCTCATTTCAAACTCGAGTTTTATGCGTCACCCCACCTCACCTTTCCCCTGAAGCAGGCATAAGTGTGTTTTCTAAAAGCGTGACTCTGTTCTGTTTGGGGATTCAGTGCATGGGGAGCGATTTTTACATTCCCTCGATAAGTGATATCATAAGTTTCTTTTTTTGTGGGACTTATTTCACTGAGGATGATCGTACCTAAATCCACTCAGGATGCTGCTACCAGCCTCATGACGTGGATTTCATGGCTGAGTGACACTCCTTTGGACCTACGTAGCACCACTTGTCCACTTGTCCACTTGTCTTTGTCCACTTGTCCACTCGTCTTTGTCCACTTGGCTCTTTCCTGGGATATGAAACGTGTACCGGAGTGGAGGTTCTTGTCAAGACAGCAGCCCTCAACTTTGGGGTCCCTGTGTCTGGTTGATTTTTTGATTTTCCCAAGGTCAACGCCCATGTGTGGAAGTGCCCTATGCTCTGTGGTTCTGTGTTTTACATGGTTTGGGAAAGAGGATACACTTGTGAAGATTGGCTGTTGGCCATTGACATCCCGCCCATCAGCTTAACAAGGCTCCCTTGACTCCGTGGCCTGTCCTGCCTTTCTGGTTTTTAGACTTTTTTCGCCTGGCCCTTTTGCCCCGGGGGGGGCGAGAGATTTCTTTGTAGTGCTGATTTGCTCTCCCAGGTTGCTTGGTTGGCCAAAAAGGGCGTATGCGTTTTTTCCTGAATATATTCAGGAAAAAACGCATACGCCCTTTTTGGCCAACCGCATCATTGTCCACGTTCTGGCGCTTTTCATGTGCTATCGGGGCCATTCCGATGTAGCCGTTGACATCCGTTTCCTGCAGTTCTGCCTTGCGTTCAGCGCCTGTTCGTAGCCTGACCTCAATATATTTTGGGGCGATAGTTATCGTTTAGAACTCTGCAGGTTTGGGAAGTGCAGTGCCCCTGAGCTCCATTTCCCAAGTCGCTTTTTTGTGAGTGGGACGCAACACGGCTGGATGGCTTCACGCCCTATTGTCGATCCGGGGTGGCAGGCTGAACCGCTGGTGAATTCTTCTTCGTGATGGGAAATGAGAGTGACATGTGCCCGACCAAACACCTCCAGCGAGTCTCTCATTGGTTCCCCCTCTTGCAGTTCATCCTGCGGACAAATTGCAGACGGTACGAAAGAGGCATGGAAAGGCGCCGAGTCTCCAAGTGGGGAGATTGTTAGTAAGGGGGCCTGAATGGAGAACACGAGCACCAGGAGATGAAAACTGAGGTGAGTTTCAGAAAGCTTTCCCGATCCCACGGTGTAGCATCCGCTGGGTTTCCAATGAGTGCTTTCGCTGTCGGAAGATTGCGTTGAACCTGGAGAGTTGGGACCCATGGAATGGGGAGCACGCAGGATTCCTTTCAAGGGTCTGCATTTGCTTTCCCAACCTCACCAATCGTCTCAGCCCCAAGAGTGTCCAGCCTTATGTCTTCTGCCGCTGGGGCTGTAGATGTGGTCAATCCTGGTTGCATGCCAGTCCCTGAACGCATTTTGGAAGAAGTTCTCTCTGTTTTGCCCTGCTTGTTTCTTCTTTATGTTGGAAATGTATCCTCAGAATGGGTCTGAGCTGATTTTCCCTGCTGGTTTTAGGCCGCTTTACACACACTTGATGCACTTACACAGAGATATCAAGACTTAGCTTTTAAGATGCTTACTAGTCGGATAGATACTTGTGCGATGAACAGGGTCTGGTGAGTCCAGTTGATTGAGCAAGGAGTAGGTCGTGTCCATTCCATATTCGGTTTTCGGAAGGGTATGTGTGCTCATTTGAAACTCGAGTTTTATGCGTCACCCCACCTCACCTTTCCCCTGAAGCAGGCATAAGTGTGTTTTCTAAAAGCGTGACTCTGTTCTGTTTGGGGATTCCGTGCATGGGGAGCGATTTTTACATTCCCTCGATAAGTGATATCATAAGTTTCTTTTTTTGTGGGACTTATTTCACTGAGGATGATCGTACCTAAATCCACTCAGGATGCTGCTACCAGCCTCATGACGTGGATTTCATGGCTGAGTGACACTCCATTGGACCTACGTAGCACCACTTGTCCACTTGTCCACTTGCCTTTGTCCACTTGTCCACTCGTCTTTGTTCACTTGGCTCTTTCCTGGGATATGAAACGTGTACCGGAGTGGAGGTTCTTGTCAAGACAGCAGCCCTCAACTTTGGGGTCCCTGTGTCTGGTTGATTTTTTGATTTTCCCAAGGTCAACGCCCATGTGTGGAAGTGCCCTATGCTCTGTGGTTCTGTGTTTTCCATGGTTTGGGAAAGAGGATACACTTGTGAAGATTGGCTGTTGGCCATTGACATCCCGCCCATCAGCTTAACAAGGCTCCCTTGACTCCGTGGCCTGTCCTGCCTTTCTGGTTTTTAGACTTTTTTCGCCTGGCCCTTTTGCCCCGGGGGGGGGGCGAGAGATTTCTTTGTAGTGCTGATTTGCTCTCCCAGGTTGCTTGGTTGGCCAAAAAGGGCGTATGCGTTTTTTCCTGAATATATTCAGGAAAAAACGCATACGCCCTTTTTGGCCAACCGCATCATTGTCCACGTTCTGGCGCTTTTCCTGTGCTATCGGGGCCATTCCGATGTACCCGTTGACATCCGTTTCCTGCAGTTCTGCCTTGCGTTCAGCGCCTCTTCGTAGCCTGACCTCAATATATTTTGGGGCGATAGTTATCGTTTAGAACTCTGCAGGTTTGGGAAGTGCAGTGCCCCTGAGCTCCATTTCCCAAGTCGCTTTTTTGTGAGTGGGACGCAACACGGCTGGATGGCTTCACGCCCTATTGTCGATCCGGGGTGGCAGGCTGAACCGCTGGTGAATTCTTCTTCGTGATGGGAAATGAGAGTGACATGTGCCCGACCAAACACCTCCAGCGAGTCTCTCATTGGTTCCCCCTCTTGCAGTTCATCCTGCGGACAAATTGCAGACGGTACGAAAGAGGCATGGAAAGGCGCCGAGTCTCCAAGTGGGGAGATTGTTAGTAAGGGGGCCTGAATGGAGAACACGAGCACCAGGAGATGAAAACTGAGGTGAGTTTCAGAAAGCTTTCCCGATCCCACGGTGTAGCATCCGCTGGGTTTCCAATGAGTGCTTTCGCTGTCGGAAGATTGCGTTGAACCTGGAGAGTTGGGACCCATGGAATGGGGAGCACGCAGGATTCCTTTCAAGGGTCTGCATTTGCTTTCCCAACCTCACCAATCGTCTCAGCCCCAAGAGTGTCCAGCCTTATGTCTTCTGCCGCTGGGGCTGTAGATGTGGTCAATCCTGGTTGCATGCCAGTCCCTGAACGCATTTTGGAAGAAGTTCTCTCTGTTTTGCCCTGCTTGTTTCTTCTTTATGTTGGAAATGTATCCTCAGAATGGGTCTGAGCTGATTTTCCCCGCTGGTTTTAGGCCGCTTTACACACACTTGATGCACTTACACAGAGATATCAAGACTTAGCTTTTAAGATGCTTACTAGTCGGATAGATACTTGTGCGATGAACAGGGTCTGGTGAGTCCAGTTGATTGAGCAAGGAGTAGGTCGTGTCCATTCCATATTCGGTTTTCGGAAGGGTATCTGTGCTCATTTCAAACTCGAGTTTTATGCGTCACCCCACCTCACCTTTCCCCTGAAGCAGGCATAAGTGTGTTTTCTAAAAGCGTGACTCTGTTCTGTTTGGGGATTCAGTGCATGGGGAGCGATTTTTACATTCCCTCGATAAGTGATATCATAAGTTTCTTTTTTTGTGGGACTTATTTCACTGAGGATGATCGTACCTAAATCCACTCAGGATGCTGCTACCAGCCTCATGACGTGGATTTCATGGCTGAGTGACACTCCATTGGACCTACGTAGCACCACTTGTCCACTTGTCCACTTGTCTTTGTCCACTTGTCCACTCGTCTTTGTCCACTTGGCTCTTTCCTGGGATATGAAACGTGTACCGGAGTGGAGGTTCTTGTCAAGACAGCAGCCCTCAACTTTGGGGTCCCTGTGTCTGGTTGATTTTTTGATTTTCCCAAGGTCAACGCCCATGTGTGGAAGTGCCCTATGCTCTGTGGTTCTGTGTTTTACATGGTTTGGGAAAGAGGATACACTTGTGAAGATTGGCTGTTGGCCATTGACATCCCGCCCATCAGCTTAACAAGGCTCCCTTGACTCCGTGGCCTGTCCTGCCTTTCTGGTTTTTAGAATTTTTTCGCCTGGCCCTTTTGCCCCGGGGTGGGGGGCGAGAGATTTCTTTGTAGTGCTGATTTGCTCTCCCAGGTTGCTTGGTTGGCCAAAAAGGGCGTATGCGTTTTTTCCTGAATATATTCAGGAAAAAACGCATACGCCCTTTTTGGCCAACCGCATCATTGTCCACGTTCTGGCGCTTTTCATGTGCTATCGGGGCCATTCCGATGTACCCGTTGACATCCGTTTCCTGCAGTTCTGCCTTGCGTTCAGCGCCTCTTCGTAGCCTGACCTCAATATATTTCGGGGCGATAGTTATCGTTTAGAACTCTGCAGGTTTGGGAAGTGCAGTGCCCCTGAGCTCCATTTCCCAAGTCGCTTTTTTGTGAGTGGGACGCAACACGGCTGGATGGCTTCACGCCCTATTGTCGATCCGGGGTGGCAGGCTGAACCGCTGGTGAATTCTTCTTCGTGATGGGAAATGAGAGTGACATGTGCCCGACCAAACACCTCCAGCGAGTCTCTCATTGGTTCCCCCTCTTGCAGTTCATCCTGCGGACAAATTGCAGACGGTACGAAAGAGGCATGGAAAGGCGCCGAGTCTCCAAGTGGGGAGATTGTTAGTAAGGGGGCCTGAATGGAGAACACGAGCACCAGGAGATGAAAACTGAGGTGAGTTTCAGAAAGCTTTCCCGATCCCACGGTGTAGCATCCGCTGGGTTTCCAATGAGTGCTTTCGCTGTCGGAAGATTGCGTTGAACCTGGAGAGTTGGGACCCATGGAATGGGGAGCACGCAGGATTCCTTTCAAGGGTCTGCATTTGCTTTCCCAACCTCACCAATCGTCTCAGCCCCAAGAGTGTCCAGCCTTATGTCTTCTGCCGCTGGGGCTGTAGATGTGGTCAATCCTGGTTGCATGCCAGTCCCTGAACGCATTTTGGAAGAAGTTCTCTCTGTTTTGCCCTGCTTGTTTCTTCTTTATGTTGGAAATGTATCCTCAGAATGGGTCTGAGCTGATTTTCCCCGCTGGTTTTAGGCCGCTTTACACACACTTGATGCACTTACACAGAGATATCAAGACTTAGCTTTTAAGATGCTTACTAGTCGGATAGATACTTGTGCGATGAACAGGGTCTGGTGAGTCCAGTTGATTGAGCAAGGAGTAGGTCGTGTCCATTCCATATTCGGTTTTCGGAAGGGTATCTGTGCTCATTTCAAACTCGAGTTTTATGCGTCACCCCACCTCACCTTTCCCCTGAAGCAGGCATAAGTGTGTTTTCTAAAAGCGTGACTCTGTTCTGTTTGGGGATTCAGTGCATGGGGAGCGATTTTTACATTCCCTCGATAAGTGATATCATAAGTTTCTTTTTTTGTGGGACTTATTTCACTGAGGATGATCGTACCTAAATCCACTCAGGATGCTGCTACCAGCCTCATGACGTGGATTTCATGGCTGAGTGACACTCCATTGGACCTACGTAGCACCACTTGTCCACTTGTCCACTTGTCTTTGTCCACTTGTCCACTCGTCTTTGTCCACTTGGCTCTTTCCTGGGATATGAAACGTGTACCGGAGTGGAGGTTCTTGTCAAGACAGCAGCCCTCAACTTTGGGGTCCCTGTGTCTGGTTGATTTTTTGATTTTCCCAAGGTCAACGCCCATGTGTGGAAGTGCCCTATGCTCTGTGGTTCTGTGTTTTACATGGTTTGGGAAAGAGGATACACTTGTGAAGATTGGCTGTTGGCCATTGACATCCCGCCCATCAGCTTAACAAGGCTCCCTTGACTCCGTGGCCTGTCCTGCCTTTCTGGTTTTTAGAATTTTTTCGCCTGGCCCTTTTGCCCCGGGGGGGGGGCGAGAGATTTCTTTGTAGTGCTGATTTGCTCTCCCAGGTTGCTTGGTTGGCCAAAAAGGGCGTATGCGTTTTTTCCTGAATATATTCAGGAAAAAACGCATACGCCCTTTTTGGCCAACCGCATCATTGTCCACGTTCTGGCGCTTTTCATGTGCTATCGGGGCCATTCCGATGTACCCGTTGACATCCGTTTCCTGCAGTTCTGCCTTGCGTTCAGCGCCTCTTCGTAGCCTGACCTCAATATATTTTGGGGCGATAGTTATCGTTTAGAACTCTGCAGGTTTGGGAAGTGCAGTGACCCTGAGCTCCATTTCCCAAGTCGCTTTTTTGTGAGTGGGACGCAACACGGCTGGATGGCTTCACGCCCTATTGTCGATCCGGGGTGGCAGGCTGAACCGCTGGTGAATTCTTCTTCATGATGGGAAATGAGAGTGACATGTGCCCGACCAAACACCTCCAGCGAGTCTCTCATTGGTTCCCCCTCTTGCAGTTCATCCTGCGGACAAATTGCAGACGGTACGAAAGAGGCATGGAAAGGCGCCGAGTCTCCAAGTGGGGAGATTGTTAGTAAGGGGGCCTGAATGGAGAACACGAGCACCAGGAGATGAAAACTGAGGTGAGTTTCAGAAAGCTTTCCCGATCCCACGGTGTAGCATCCGCTGGGTTTCCAATGAGTGCTTTCGCTGTCGGAAGATTGCGTTGAACCTGGAGAGTTGGGACCCATGGAATGGGGAGCACGCAGGATTCCTTTCAAGGGTCTGCATTTGCTTTCCCAACCTCACCAATCGTCTCAGCCCCAAGAGTGTCCAGCCTTATGTCTTCTGCCGCTGGGGCTGTAGATGTGGTCAATCCTGGTTGCATGCCAGTCCCTGAACGCATTTTGGAAGAAGTTCTCTCTGTTTTGCCCTGCTTGTTTCTTCTTTATGTTGGAAATGTATCCTCAGAATGGGTCTGAGCTGATTTTCCCTGCTGGTTTTAGGCCGCTTTACACACACTTGATGCACTTACACAGAGATATCAAGACTTAGCTTTGAAGATGCTTACTAGTCGGATAGATACTTGTGCGATGAACAGGGTCTGGTGAGTCCAGTTGATTGAGCAAGGAGTAGGTCGTGTCCATTCCATATTCGGTTTTCGGAAGGGTATCTGTGCTCATTTCAAACTCGAGTTTTATGCGTCACCCCACCTCACCTTTCCCCTGAAGCAGGCATAAGTGTGTTTTCTAAAAGCGTGACTCTGTTCTGTTTGGGGATTCAGTGCATGGGGAGCGATTTTTACATTCCCTCGATAAGTGATATCATAAGTTTCTTTTTTTGTGGGACTTATTTCACTGAGGATGATCGTACCTAAATCCACTCAGGATGCTGCTACCAGCCTCATGACGTGGATTTCATGGCTGAGTGACACTCCTTTGGACCTACGTAGCACCACTTGTCCACTTGTCCACTTGTCTTTGTCCACTTGTCCACTCGTCTTTGTCCACTTGGCTCTTTCCTGGGATATGAAACGTGTACCGGAGTGGAGGTTCTTGTCAAGACAGCAGCCCTCAACTTTGGGGTCCCTGTGTCTGGTTGATTTTTTGATTTTCCCAAGGTCAACGCCCATGTGTGGAAGTGCCCTATGCTCTGTGGTTCTGTGTTTTACATGGTTTGGGAAAGAGGATACACTTGTGAAGATTGGCTGTTGGCCATTGACATCCCGCCCATCAGCTTAACAAGGCTCCCTTGACTCCGTGGCCTGTCCTGCCTTTCTGGTTTTTAGAATTTTTTCGCCTGGCCCTTTTGCCCCGGGGTGGGGGGCGAGAGATTTCTTTGTAGTGCTGATTTGCTCTCCCAGGTTGCTTGGTTGGCCAAAAAGGGCGTATGCGTTTTTTCCTGAATATATTCAGGAAAAAACGCATACGCCCTTTTTGGCCAACCGCATCATTGTCCACGTTCTGGCGCTTTTCATGTGCTATCGGGGCCATTCCGATGTACCCGTTGACATCCGTTTCCTGCAGTTCTGCCTTGCGTTCAGCGCCTCTTCGTAGCCTGACCTCAATATATTTCGGGGCGATAGTTATCGTTTAGAACTCTGCAGGTTTGGGAAGTGCAGTGCCCCTGAGCTCCATTTCCCAAGTCGCTTTTTTGTGAGTGGGACGCAACACGGCTGGATGGCTTCACGCCCTATTGTCGATCCGGGGTGGCAGGCTGAACCGCTGGTGAATTCTTCTTCGTGATGGGAAATGAGAGTGACATGTGCCCGACCAAACACCTCCAGCGAGTCTCTCATTGGTTCCCCCTCTTGCAGTTCATCCTGCGGACAAATTGCAGACGGTACGAAAGAGGCATGGAAAGGCGCCGAGTCTCCAAGTGGGGAGATTGTTAGTAAGGGGGCCTGAATGGAGAACACGAGCACCAGGAGATGAAAACTGAGGTGAGTTTCAGAAAGCTTTCCCGATCCCACGGTGTAGCATCCGCTGGGTTTCCAATGAGTGCTTTCGCTGTCGGAAGATTGCGTTGAACCTGGAGAGTTGGGACCCATGGAATGGGGAGCACGCAGGATTCCTTTCAAGGGTCTGCATTTGCTTTCCCAACCTCACCAATCGTCTCAGCCCCAAGAGTGTCCAGCCTTATGACTTCTGCCGCTGGGGCTGTAGATGTGGTCAATCCTGGTTGCATGCCAGTCCCTGAACGCATTTTGGAAGAAGTTCTCTCTGTTTTGCCCTGCTTGTTTCTTCTTTATGTTGGAAATGTATCCTCAGAATGGGTCTGAGCTGATTTTCCCTGCTGGTTTTAGGCCGCTTTACACACACTTGATGCACTTACACAGAGATATCAAGACTTAGCTTTTAAGATGCTTACTAGTCGGATAGATACTTGTGCGACGAACAGGGTCTGGTGAGTCCAGTTGATTGAGCAAGGAGTAGGTCGTGTCCATTCCATATTCGGTTTTCGGAAGGGTATCTGTGCTCATTTCAAACTCGAGTTTTATGCGTCACCCCACCTCACCTTTCCCCTGAAGCAGGCATAAGTGTGTTTTCTAAAAGCGTGACTCTGTTCTGTTTGGGGATTCAGTGCATGGGGAGCGATTTTTACATTCCCTCGATAAGTGATATCATAAGTTTCTTTTTTTGTGGGACTTATTTCACTGAGGATGATCGTACCTAAATCCACTCAGGATGCTGCTACCAGCCTCATGACGTGGATTTCATGGCTGAGTGACACTCCATTGGACCTACGTAGCACCACTTGTCCACTTGTCCACTTGTCTTTGTCCACTTGTCCACTCGTCTTTGTCCACTTGGCTCTTTCCTGGGATATGAAACGTGTACCGGAGTGGAGGTTCTTGTCAAGACAGCAGCCCTCAACTTTGGGGTCCCTGTGTCTGGTTGATTTTTTGATTTTCCCAAGGTCAACGCCCATGTGTGGAAGTGCCCTATGCTCTGTGGTTCTGTGTTTTACATGGTTTGGGAAAGAGGATACACTTGTGAAGATTGGCTGTTGGCCATTGACATCCCGCCCATCAGCTTAACAAGGCTCCCTTGACTCCGTGGCCTGTCCTGCCTTTCTGGTTTTTAGACTTTTTTCGCCTGGCCCTTTTGCCCCGGGGGGGGGGGCGAGAGATTTCTTTGTAGTGCTGATTTGCTCTCCCAGGTTGCTTGGTTGGCCAAAAAGGGCGTATGCGTTTTTTCCTGAATATATTCAGGAAAAAACGCATACGCCCTTTTTGGCCAACCGCATCATTGTCCACGTTCTGGCGCTTTTCATGTGCTATCGGGGCCATTCCGATGTACCCGTTGACATCCGTTTCCTGCAGTTCTGCCTTGCGTTCAGCGCCTCTTCGTAGCCTGACCTCAATATATTTTGGGGCGATAGTTATCGTTTAGAACTCTGCAGGTTTGGGAAGTGCAGTGCCCCTGAGCTCCATTTCCCAAGTCGCTTTTTTGTGAGTGGGACGCAACACGGCTGGATGGCTTCACGCCCTATTGTCGATCCGGGGTGGCAGGCTGAACCGCTGGTGAATTCTTCTTCGTGATGGGAAATGAGAGTGACGTGTGCCCGACCAAACACCTCCAGCGAGTCTCTCATTGGTTCCCCCTCTTGCAGTTCATCCTGCGGACAAATTGCAGACGGTACGAAAGAGGCATGGAAAGGCGCCGAGTCTCCAAGTGGGGAGATTGTTAGTAAGGGGGCCTGAATGGAGAACACGAGCACCAGGAGATGAAAACTGAGGTGAGTTTCAGAAAGCTTTCCCGATCCCACGGTGTAGCATCCGCTGGGTTTCCAATGAGTGCTTTCGCTGTCGGAAGATTGCGTTGAACCTGGAGAGTTGGGACCCATGGAATGGGGAGCACGCAGGATTCCTTTCAAGGGTCTGCATTTGCTTTCCCAACCTCACCAATCGTCTCAGCCCCAAGAGTGTCCAGCCTTATGTCTTCTGCCCCTGGGGCTGTAGATGTGGTCAATCCTGGTTGCATGCCAGTCCCTGAACGCATTTTGGAAGAAGTTCTCTCTGTTTTGCCCTGCTTGTTTCTTCTTTATGTTGGAAATGTATCCTCAGAATGGGTCTGAGCTGATTTTCCCTGCTGGTTTTAGGCCGCTTTACACACACTTGATGCACTTACACAGAGATATCAAGACTTAGCTTTTAAGATGCTTACTAGTCGGATAGATACTTGTGCGACGAACAGGGTCTGGTGAGTCCAGTTGATTGAGCAAGGAGTAGGTCGTGTCCATTCCATATTCGGTTTTCGGAAGGGTATGTGTGCTCATTTCAAACTCGAGTTTTATGCGTCACCCCACCTCACCTTTCCCCTGAAGCAGGCATAAGTGTGTTTTCTAAAAGCGTGACTCTGTTCTGTTTGGGGATTCCGTGCATGGGGAGCGATTTTTACATTCCCTCGATAAGTGATATCATAAGTTTCTTTTTTTGTGGGACTTATTTCACTGAGGATGATCGTACCTAAATCCACTCAGGATGCTGCTACCAGCCTCATGACGTGGATTTCATGGCTGAGTGACACTCCATTGGACCTACGTAGCACCACTTGTCCACTTGTCCACTTGTCTTTGTCCACTTGTCCACTCGTCTTTGTCCACTTGGCTCTTTCCTGGGATATGAAACGTGTACCGGAGTGGAGGTTCTTGTCAAGACAGCAGCCCTCAACTTTGGGGTCCCTGTGTCTGGTTGATTTTTTGATTTTCCCAAGGTCAACGCCCATGTGTGGAAGTGCCCTATGCTCTGTGGTTCTGTGTTTTCCATGGTTTGGGAAAGAGGATACACTTGTGAAGATTGGCTGTTGGCCATTGACATCCCGCCCATCAGCTTAACAAGGCTCCCTTGACTCCGTGGCCTGTCCTGCCTTTCTGGTTTTTAGACTTTTTTCGCCTGGCCCTTTTGCCCCGGGGGGGGCGAGAGATTTCTTTGTAGTGCTGATTTGCTCTCCCAGGTTGCTTGGTTGGCCAAAAAGGGCGTATGCGTTTTTTCCTGAATATATTCAGGAAAAAACGCATACGCCCTTTTTGGCCAACCGCATCATTGTCCACGTTCTGGCGCTTTTCATGTGCTATCGGGGCCATTCCGATGTAGCCGTTGACATCCGTTTCCTGCAGTTCTGCCTTGCGTTCAGCGCCTCTTCGTAGCCTGACCTCAATATATTTTGGGGCGATAGTTATCGTTTAGAACTCTGCAGGTTTGGGAAGTGCAGTGCCCCTGAGCTCCATTTCCCAAGTCGCTTTTTTGTGAGTGGGACGCAACACGGCTGGATGGCTTCACGCCCTATTGTCGATCCGGGGTGGCAGGCTGAACCGCTGGTGAATTCTTCTTCGTGATGGGAAATGAGAGTGACATGTGCCCGACCAAACACCTCCAGCGAGTCTCTCATTGGTTCCCCCTCTTGCAGTTCATCCTGCGGACAAATTGCAGACGGTACGAAAGAGGCATGGAAAGGCGCCGAGTCTCCAAGTGGGGAGATTGTTAGTAAGGGGGCCTGAATGGAGAACACGAGCACCAGGAGATGAAAACTGAGGTGAGTTTCAGAAAGCTTTCCCGATCCCACGGTGTAGCATCCGCTGGGTTTCCAATGAGTGCTTTCGCTGTCGGAAGATTGCGTTGAACCTGGAGAGTTGGGACCCATGGAATGGGGAGCACGCAGGATTCCTTTCAAGGGTCTGCATTTGCTTTCCCAACCTCACCAATCGTCTCAGCCCCAAGAGTGTCCAGCCTTATGTCTTCTGCCGCTGGGGCTGTAGATGTGGTCAATCCTGGTTGCATGCCAGTCCCTGAACGCATTTTGGAAGAAGTTCTCTCTGTTTTGCCCTGCTTGTTTCTTCTTTATGTTGGAAATGTATCCTCAGAATGGGTCTGAGCTGATTTTCCCTGCTGGTTTTAGGCCGCTTTACACACACTTGATGCACTTACACAGAGATATCAAGACTTAGCTTTTAAGATGCTTACTAGTCGGATAGATACTTGTGCGATGAACAGGGTCTGGTGAGTCCAGTTGATTGAGCAAGGAGTAGGTCGTGTCCATTCCATATTCGGTTTTCGGAAGGGTATGTGTGCTCATTTCAAACTCGAGTTTTATGCGTCACCCCACCTCACCTTTCCCCTGAAGCAGGCATAAGTGTGTTTTCTAAAAGCGTGACTCTGTTCTGTTTGGGGATTCCGTGCATGGGGAGCGATTTTTACATTCCCTCGATAAGTGATATCATAAGTTTCTTTTTTTGTGGGACTTATTTCACTGAGGATGATCGTACCTAAATCCACTCAGGATGCTGCTACCAGCCTCATGACGTGGATTTCATGGCTGAGTGACACTCCATTGGACCTACGTAGCACCACTTGTCCACTTGTCCACTTGTCTTTGTCCACTTGTCCACTTGTCTTTGTCCACTTGTCCACTCGTCTTTGTCCACTTGGCTCTTTCCTGGGATATGAAACGTGTACCGGAGTGGAGGTTCTTGTCAAGACAGCAGCCCTCAACTTTGGGGTCCCTGTGTCTGGTTGATTTTTTGATTTTCCCAAGGTCAACGCCCATGTGTGGAAGTGCCCTATGCTCTGTGGTTCTGTGTTTTACATGGTTTGGGAAAGAGGATACACTTGTGAAGATTGGCTGTTGGCCATTGACATCCCGCCCATCAGCTTAACAAGGCTCCCTTGACTCCGTGGCCTGTCCTGCCTTTCTGGTTTTTAGACTTTTTTCGCCTGGCCCTTTTGCCCCGGGGGGGGGGGGCGAGAGATTTCTTTGTAGTGCTGATTTGCTCTCCCAGGTTGCTTGGTTGGCCAAAAAGGGCGTATGCGTTTTTTCCTGAATATATTCAGGAAAAAACGCATACGCCCTTTTTGGCCAACCGCATCATTGTCCACGTTCTGGCGCTTTTCATGTGCTATCGGGGCCATTCCGATGTAGCCGTTGACATCCGTTTCCTGCAGTTCTGCCTTGCGTTCAGCGCCTGTTCGTAGCCTGACCTCAATATATTTTGGGGCGATAGTTATCGTTTAGAACTCTGCAGGTTTGGGAAGTGCAGTTCCCCTGAGCTCCATTTCCCAAGTCGCTTTTTTGTGAGTGGGACGCAACACGGCTGGATGGCTTCATGCCCTATTGTCGATCCGGGGTGGCAGGCTGAACCGCTGGTGAATTCTTCTTCGTGATGGGAAATGAGAGTGACATGTGCCCGACCAAACACCTCCAGCGAGTCTCTCATTGGTTCCCCCTCTTGCAGTTCATCCTGCGGACAAATTGCAGACGGTACGAAAGAGGCATGGAAAGGCGCCGAGTCTCCAAGTGGGGAGATTGTTAGTAAGGGGGCCTGAATGGAGAACACGAGCACCAGGAGATGAAAACTGAGGTGAGTTTCAGAAAGCTTTCCCGATCCCACGTTGTAGCATCCGCTGGGTTTCCAATGAGTGCTTTCGCTGTCGGAAGATTGCGTTGAACCTGGAGAGTTGGGACCCATGGAATGGGGAGCACGCAGGATTCCTTTCAAGGGTCTGCATTTGCTTTCCCAACCTCACCAATCGTCTCAGCCCCAAGAGTGTCCAGCCTTATGTCTTCTGCCGCTGGGGCTGTAGATGTGGTCAATCCTGGTTGCATGCCAGTCCCTGAACGCATTTTGGAAGAAGTTCTCTCTGTTTTGCCCTGCTTGTTTCTTCTTTATGTTGGAAATGTATCCTCAGAATGGGTCTGAGCTGTTTTTCCCTGCTGGTTTTAGGCCGCTTTACACACACTTGATGCACTTACACAGAGATATCAAGACTTAGCTTTTAAGATGCTTACTAGTCGGATAGATACTTGTGCGATGAACAGGGTCTGGTGAGTCCAGTTGATTGAGCAAGGAGTAGGTCGTGTCCATTCCATATTCGGTTTTCGGAAGGGTATGTGTGCTCATTTCAAACTCGAGTTTTATGCGTCACCCCACCTCACCTTTCCCCTGAAGCAGGCATAAGTGTGTTTTCTAAAAGCGTGACTCTGTTCTGTTTGGGGATTCCGTGCATGGGGAGCGATTTTTACATTCCCTCGATAAGTGATATCATAAGTTTCTTTTTTTGTGGGACTTATTTCACTGAGGATGATCGTACCTAAATCCACTCAGGATGCTGCTACCAGCCTCATGACGTGGATTTCATGGCTGAGTGACACTCCATTGGACCTACGTAGCACCACTTGTCCACTTGTCCACTTGTCTTTGTCCACTTGTCCACTCGTCTTTGTCCACTTGGCTCTTTCCTGGGATATGAAACGTGTACCGGAGTGGAGGTTCTTGTCAAGACAGCAGCCCTCAACTTTGGGGTCCCTGTGTCTGGTTGATTTTTTCATTTTCCCAAGGTCAATGCCCATGTGTGGAAGTGCCCTATGCTCTGTGGTTCTGTGTTTTACATGGTTTGGGAAAGAGGATACACTTGTGAAGATTGGCTGTTGGCCATTGACATCCCGCCCATCAGCTTAACAAGGCTCCCTTGACTCCGTGGCCTGTCCTGCCTTTCTGGTTTTTAGACTTTTTTCGCCTGGCCCTTTTGCCCCGGGGGGGGCGAGAGATTTCTTTGTAGTGCTGATTTGCTCTCCCAGGTTGCTTGGTTGGCCAAAAAGGGCGTATGCGTTTTTTCCTGAATATATTCAGGAAAAAACGCATACGCCCTTTTTGGCCAACCGCATCATTGTCCACGTTCTGGCGCTTTTCATGTGCTATCGGGGCCATTCCGATGTAGCCGTTGACATCCGTTTCCTGCAGTTCTGCCTTGCGTTCAGCGCCTCTTCGTAGCCTGACCTCAATATATTTTGGGGCGATAGTTATCGTTTAGAACTCTGCAGGTTTGGGAAGTGCAGTGCCCCTGAGCTCCATTTCCCAAGTCGCTTTTTTGTGAGTGGGACGCAACACGGCTGGATGGCTTCACGCCCTATTGTCGATCCGGGGTGGCAGGCTGAACCGCTGGTGAATTCTTCTTCGTGATGGGAAATGAGAGTGACATGTGCCCGACCAAACACCTCCAGCGAGTCTCTCATTGGTTCCCCCTCTTGCAGTTCATCCTGCGGACAAATTGCAGACGGTACGAAAGAGGCATGGAAAGGCGCCGAGTCTCCAAGTGGGGAGATTGTTAGTAAGGGGGCCTGAATGGAGAACACGAGCACCAGGAGATGAAAACTGAGGTGAGTTTCAGAAAGCTTTCCCGATCCCACGGTGTAGCATCCGCTGGGTTTCCAATGAGTGCTTTCGCTGTCGGAAGATTGCGTTGAACCTGGAGAGTTGGGACCCATGGAATGGGGAGCACGCAGGATTCCTTTCAAGGGTCTGCATTTGCTTTCCCAACCTCACCAATCGTCTCAGCCCCAAGAGTGTCCAGCCTTATGTCTTCTGCCGCTGGGGCTGTAGATGTGGTCAATCCTGGTTGCATGCCAGTCCCTGAACGCATTTTGGAAGAAGTTCTCTCTGTTTTGCCCTGCTTGTTTCTTCTTTATGTTGGAAATGTATCCTCAGAATGGGTCTGAGCTGATTTTCCCTGCTGGTTTTAGGCCGCTTTACACACACTTGATGCACTTACACAGAGATATCAAGACTTAGCTTTTAAGATGCTTACTAGTCGGATAGATACTTGTGCGATGAACAGGGTCTGGTGAGTCCAGTTGATTGAGCAAGGAGTAGGTCGTGTCCATTCCATATTCGGTTTTCGGAAGGGTATGTGTGCTCATTTCAAACTCGAGTTTTATGCGTCACCCCACCTCACCTTTCCCCTGAAGCAGGCATAAGTGTGTTTTCTAAAAGCGTGACTCTGTTCTGTTTGGGGATTCAGTGCATGGGGAGCGATTTTTACATTCCCTCGATAAGTGATATCATAAGTTTCTTTTTTTGTGGGACTTATTTCACTGAGGATGATCGTACCTAAATCCACTCAGGATGCTGCTACCAGCCTCATGACGTGGATTTCATGGCTGAGTGACACTCCTTTGGACCTACGTAGCACCACTTGTCCACTTGTCCACTTGTCTTTGTCCACTTGTCCACTCGTCTTTGTCCACTTGGCTCTTTCCTGGGATATGAAACGTGTACCGGAGTGGAGGTTCTTGTCAAGACAGCAGCCCTCAACTTTGGGGTCCCTGTGTCTGGTTGATTTTTTGATTTTCCCAAGGTCAACGCCCATGTGTGGAAGTGCCCTATGCTCTGTGGTTCTGTGTTTTACATGGTTTGGGAAAGAGGATACACTTGTGAAGATTGGCTGTTGGCCATTGACATCCCGCCCATCAGCTTAACAAGGCTCCCTTGACTCCGTGGCCTGTCCTGCCTTTCTGGTTTTTAGACTTTTTTCGCCTGGCCCTTTTGCCCCGGGGGGGGGGCGAGAGATTTCTTTGTAGTGCTGATTTGCTCTCCCAGGTTGCTTGGTTGGCCAAAAAGGGCGTATGCGTTTTTTCCTGAATATATTCAGGAAAAAACGCATACGCCCTTTTTGGCCAACCGCATCATTGTCCACGTTCTGGCGCTTTTCATGTGCTATCGGGGCCATTCCGATGTACCCGTTGACATCCGTTTCCTGCAGTTCTGCCTTGCGTTCAGCGCCTCTTCGTAGCCTGACCTCAATATATTTTGGGGCGATAGTTATCGTTTAGAACTCTGCAGGTTTGGGAAGTGCAGTGCCCCTGAGCTCCATTTCCCAAGTCGCTATTTTGTGAGTGGGACGCAACACGGCTGGATGGCTTCACGCCCTATTGTCGATCCGGGGTGGCAGGCTGAACCGCTGGTGAATTCTTCTTCGTGATGGGAAATGAGAGTGACATGTGCCCGACCAAACACCTCCAGCGAGTCTCTCATTGGTTCCCCCTCTTGCAGTTCATCCTGCGGACAAATTGCAGACGGTACGAAAGAGGCACGGAAAGGCGCCGAGTCTCCAAGTGGGGAGATTGTTAGTAAGGGGGCCTGAATGGAGAACACGAGCACCAGGAGATGAAAACTGAGGTGAGTTTCAGAAAGCTTTCCCGATCCCACGGTGTAGCATCCGCTGGGTTTCCAATGAGTGCTTTCGCTGTCGGAAGATTGCGTTGAACCTGGAGAGTTGGGACCCATGGAATGGGGAGCACGCAGGATTCCTTTCAAGGGTCTGCATTTGCTTTCCCAACCTCACCAATCGTCTCAGCCCCAAGAGTGTCCAGCCTTATGTCTTCTGCCCCTGGGGCTGTAGATGTGGTCAATCCTGGTTGCATGCCAGTCCCTGAACGCATTTTGGAAGAAGTTCTCTCTGTTTTGCCCTGCTTGTTTCTTCTTTATGTTGGAAATGTATCCTCAGAATGGGTCTGAGCTGATTTTCCCTGCTGGTTTTAGGCCGCTTTACACACACTTGATGCACTTACACAGAGATATCAAGACTTAGCTTTTAAGATGCTTACTAGTCGGATAGATACTTGTGCGACGAACAGGGTCTGGTGAGTCCAGTTGATTGAGCAAGGAGTAGGTCGTGTCCATTCCATATTCGGTTTTCGGAAGGGTATCTGTGCTCATTTCAAACTCGAGTTTTATGCGTCACCCCACCTCACCTTTCCCCTGAAGCAGGCATAAGTGTGTTTTCTAAAAGCGTGACTCTGTTCTGTTTGGGGATTCCGTGCATGGGGAGCGATTTTTACATTCCCTCGATAAGTGATATCATAAGTTTCTTTTTTTGTGGGACTTATTTCACTGAGGATGATCGTACCTAAATCCACTCAGGATGCTGCTACCAGCCTCATGACGTGGATTTCATGGCTGAGTGACACTCCATTGGACCTACGTAGCACCACTTGTCCACTTGTCCACTTGTCTTTGTCCACTTGTCCACTCGTCTTTGTCCACTTGGCTCTTTCCTGGGATATGAAACGTGTACCGGAGTGGAGGTTCTTGTCAAGACAGCAGCCCTCAACTTTGGGGTCCCTGTGTCTGGTTGATTTTTTGATTTTCCCAAGGTCAACGCCCATGTGTGGAAGTGCCCTATGCTCTGTGGTTCTGTGTTTTCCATGGTTTGGGAAAGAGGATACACTTGTGAAGATTGGCTGTTGGCCATTGACATCCCGCCCATCAGCTTAACAAGGCTCCCTTGACTCCGTGGGCTGTCCTGCCTTTCTGGTTTTTAGACTTTTTTCGCCTGGCCCTTTTGCCCCGGGGGGGGGGCGAGAGATTTCTTTGTAGTGCTGATTTGCTCTCCCAGGTTGCTTGGTTGGCCAAAAAGGGCGTATGCGTTTTTTCCTGAATATATTCAGGAAAAAACGCATACGCCCTTTTTGGCCAACCGCATCATTGTCCACGTTCTGGCGCTTTTCATGTGCTATCGGGGCCATTCCGATGTACCCGTTGACATCCGTTTCCTGCAGTTCTGCCTTGCGTTCAGCGCCTCTTCGTAGCCTGACCTCAATATATTTTGGGGCGATAGTTATCGTTTAGAACTCTGCAGGTTTGGGAAGTGCAGTGCCCCTGAGCTCCATTTCCCAAGTCGCTTTTTTGTGAGTGGGACGCAACACGGCTGGATGGCTTCACGCCCTATTGTCGATCCGGGGTGGCAGGCTGAACCGCTGGTGAATTCTTCTTCGTGATGGGAAATGAGAGTGACATGTGCCCGACCAAACACCTCCAGCGAGTCTCTCATTGGTTCCCCCTCTTGCAGTTCATCCTGCGGACAAATTGCAGACGGTACGAAAGAGGCATGGAAAGGCGCCGAGTCTCCAAGTGGGGAGATTGTTAGTAAGGGGGCCTGAATGGAGAACACGAGCACCAGGAGATGAAAACTGAGGTGAGTTTCAGAAAGCTTTCCCGATCCCATGGTGTAGCATCCGCTGGGTTTCCAATGAGTGCTTTCGCTGTCGGAAGATTGCGTTGAACCTGGAGAGTTGGGACCCATGGAATGGGGAGCACGCAGGATTCCTTTCAAGGGTCTGCATTTGCTTTCCCAACCTCACCAATCGTCTCAGCCCCAAGAGTGTCCAGCCTTATGTCTTCTGCCGCTGGGGCTGTAGATGTGGTCAATCCTGGTTGCATGCCAGTCCCTGAACGCATTTTGGAAGAAGTTCTCTCTGTTTTGCCCTGCTTGTTTCTTCTTTATGTTGGAAATGTATCCTCAGAATGGGTCTGAGCTGATTTTCCCTGCTGGTTTTAGGCCGCTTTACACACACTTGATGCACTTACACAGAGATATCAAGACTTAGCTTTGAAGATGCTTACTAGTCGGATAGATACTTGTGCGATGAACAGGGTCTGGTGAGTCCAGTTGATTGAGCAAGGAGTAGGTCGTGTCCATTCCATATTCGGTTTTCGGAAGGGTATCTGTGCTCATTTCAAACTCGAGTTTTATGCGTCACCCCACCTCACCTTTCCCCTGAAGCAGGCATAAGTGTGTTTTCTAAAAGCGTGACTCTGTTCTGTTTGGGGATTCAGTGCATGGGGAGCGATTTTTACATTCCCTCGATAAGTGATATCATAAGTTTCTTTTTTTGTGGGACTTATTTCACTGAGGATGATCGTACCTAAATCCACTCAGGATGCTGCTACCAGCCTCATGACGTGGATTTCATGGCTGAGTGACACTCCTTTGGACCTACGTAGCACCACTTGTCCACTTGTCCACTTGTCTTTGTCCACTTGTCCACTCGTCTTTGTCCACTTGGCTCTTTCCTGGGATATGAAACGTGTACCGGAGTGGAGGTTCTTGTCAAGACAGCAGCCCTCAACTTTGGGGTCCCTGTGTCTGGTTGATTTTTTGATTTTCCCAAGGTCAACGCCCATGTGTGGAAGTGCCCTATGCTCTGTGGTTCTGTGTTTTACATGGTTTGGGAAAGAGGATACACTTGTGAAGATTGGCTGTTGGCCATTGACATCCCGCCCATCAGCTTAACAAGGCTCCCTTGACTCCGTGGCCTGTCCTGCCTTTCTGGTTTTTAGACTTTTTTCGCCTGGCCCTTTTGCCCCGGGGGGGGGGGCGAGAGATTTCTTTGTAGTGCTGATTTGCTCTCCCAGGTTGCTTGGTTGGCCAAAAAGGGCGTATGCGTTTTTTCCTGAATATATTCAGGAAAAAACGCATACGCCCTTTTTGGCCAACCGCATCATTGTCCACGTTCTGGCGCTTTTCATGTGCTATCGGGGCCATTCCGATGTAGCCGTTGACATCCGTTTCCTGCAGTTCTGCCTTGCGTTCAGCGCCTCTTCGTAGCCTGACCTCAATATATTTTGGGGCGATAGTTATCGTTTAGAACTCTGCAGGTTTGGGAAGTGCAGTGCCCCTGAGCTCCATTTCCCAAGTCGCTATTTTGTGAGTGGGACGCAACACGGCTGGATGGCTTCACGCCCTATTGTCGATCCGGGGTGGCAGGCTGAACCGCTGGTGAATTCTTCTTCGTGATGGGAAATGAGAGTGACATGTGCCCGACCAAACACCTCCAGCGAGTCTCTCATTGGTTCCCCCTCTTGCAGTTCATCCTGCGGACAAATTGCAGACGGTACGAAAGAGGCATGGAAAGGCGCCGAGTCTCCAAGTGGGGAGATTGTTAGTAAGGGGGCCTGAATGGAGAACACGAGCACCAGGAGATGAAAACTGAGGTGAGTTTCAGAAAGCTTTCCCGATCCCACGGTGTAGCATCCGCTGGGTTTCCAATGAGTGCTTTCGCTGTCGGAAGATTGCGTTGAACCTGGAGAGTTGGGACCCATGGAATGGGGAGCACGCAGGATTCCTTTCAAGGGTCTGCATTTGCTTTCCCAACCTCACCAATCGTCTCAGCCCCAAGAGTGTCCAGCCTTATGTCTTCTGCCGCTGGGGCTGTAGATGTGGTCAATCCTGGTTGCATGCCAGTCCCTGAACGCATTTTGGAAGAAGTTCTCTCTGTTTTGCCCTGCTTGTTTCTTCTTTATGTTGGAAATGTATCCTCAGAATGGGTCTGAGCTGATTTTCCCTGCTGGTTTTAGGCCGCTTTACACACACTTGATGCACTTACACAGAGATATCAAGACTTAGCTTTGAAGATGCTTACTAGTCGGATAGATACTTGTGCGATGAACAGGGTCTGGTGAGTCCAGTTGATTGAGCAAGGAGTAGGTCGTGTCCATTCCATATTCGGTTTTCGGAAGGGTATCTGTGCTCATTTCAAACTCGAGTTTTATGCGTCACCCCACCTCACCTTTCCCCTGAAGCAGGCATAAGTGTGTTTTCTAAAAGCGTGACTCTGTTCTGTTTGGGGATTCAGTGCATGGGGAGCGATTTTTACATTCCCTCGATAAGTGATATCATAAGTTTCTTTTTTTGTGGGACTTATTTCACTGAGGATGATCGTACCTAAATCCACTCAGGATGCTGCTACCAGCCTCATGACGTGGATTTCATGGCTGAGTGACACTCCTTTGGACCTACGTAGCACCACTTGTCCACTTGTCCACTTGTCTTTGTCCACTTGTCCACTCGTCTTTGTCCACTTGGCTCTTTCCTGGGATATGAAACGTGTACCGGAGTGGAGGTTCTTGTCAAGACAGCAGCCCTCAACTTTGGGGTCCCTGTGTCTGGTTGATTTTTTGATTTTCCCAAGGTCAACGCCCATGTGTGGAAGTGCCCTATGCTCTGTGGTTCTGTGTTTTACATGGTTTGGGAAAGAGGATACACTTGTGAAGATTGGCTGTTGGCCATTGACATCCCGCCCATCAGCTTAACAAGGCTCCCTTGACTCCGTGGCCTGTCCTGCCTTTCTGGTTTTTAGAATTTTTTCGCCTGGCCCTTTTGCCCCGGGGTGGGGGGCGAGAGATTTCTTTGTAGTGCTGATTTGCTCTCCCAGGTTGCTTGGTTGGCCAAAAAGGGCGTATGCGTTTTTTCCTGAATATATTCAGGAAAAAACGCATACGCCCTTTTTGGCCAACCGCATCATTGTCCACGTTCTGGCGCTTTTCATGTGCTATCGGGGCCATTCCGATGTACCCGTTGACATCCGTTTCCTGCAGTTCTGCCTTGCGTTCAGCGCCTCTTCGTAGCCTGACCTCAATATATTTCGGGGCGATAGTTATCGTTTAGAACTCTGCAGGTTTGGGAAGTGCAGTGCCCCTGAGCTCCATTTCCCAAGTCGCTTTTTTGTGAGTGGGACGCAACACGGCTGGATGGCTTCACGCCCTATTGTCGATCCGGGGTGGCAGGCTGAACCGCTGGTGAATTCTTCTTCGTGATGGGAAATGAGAGTGACATGTGCCCGACCAAACACCTCCAGCGAGTCTCTCATTGGTTCCCCCTCTTGCAGTTCATCCTGCGGACAAATTGCAGACGGTACGAAAGAGGCATGGAAAGGCGCCGAGTCTCCAAGTGGGGAGATTGTTAGTAAGGGGGCCTGAATGGAGAACACGAGCACCAGGAGATGAAAACTGAGGTGAGTTTCAGAAAGCTTTCCCGATCCCACGGTGTAGCATCCGCTGGGTTTCCAATGAGTGCTTTCGCTGTCGGAAGATTGCGTTGAACCTGGAGAGTTGGGACCCATGGAATGGGGAGCACGCAGGATTCCTTTCAAGGGTCTGCATTTGCTTTCCCAACCTCACCAATCGTCTCAGCCCCAAGAGTGTCCAGCCTTATGTCTTCTGCCGCTGGGGCTGTAGATGTGGTCAATCCTGGTTGCATGCCAGTCCCTGAACGCATTTTGGAAGAAGTTCTCTCTGTTTTGCCCTGCTTGTTTCTTCTTTATGTTGGAAATGTATCCTCAGAATGGGTCTGAGCTGATTTTCCCTGCTGGTTTTAGGCCGCTTTACACACACTTGATGCACTTACACAGAGATATCAAGACTTAGCTTTGAAGATGCTTACTAGTCGGATAGATACTTGTGCGATGAACAGGGTCTGGTGAGTCCAGTTGATTGAGCAAGGAGTAGGTCGTGTCCATTCCATATTCGGTTTTCGGAAGGGTATCTGTGCTCATTTCAAACTCGAGTTTTATGCGTCACCCCACCTCACCTTTCCCCTGAAGCAGGCATAAGTGTGTTTTCTAAAAGCGTGACTCTGTTCTGTTTGGGGATTCAGTGCATGGGGAGCGATTTTTACATTCCCTCGATAAGTGATATCATAAGTTTCTTTTTTTGTGGGACTTATTTCACTGAGGATGATCGTACCTAAATCCACTCAGGATGCTGCTACCAGCCTCATGACGTGGATTTCATGGCTGAGTGACACTCCATTGGACCTACGTAGCACCACTTGTCCACTTGTCCACTTGTCTTTGTCCACTTGTCCACTCGTCTTTGTCCACTTGGCTCTTTCCTGGGATATGAAACGTGTACCGGAGTGGAGGTTCTTGTCAAGACAGCAGCCCTCAACTTTGGGGTCCCTGTGTCTGGTTGATTTTTTGATTTTCCCAAGGTCAACGCCCATGTGTGGAAGTGCCCTATGCTCTGTGGTTCTGTGTTTTACATGGTTTGGGAAAGAGGATACACTTGTGAAGATTGGCTGTTGGCCATTGACATCCCGCCCATCAGCTTAACAAGGCTCCCTTGACTCCGTGGCCTGTCCTGCCTTTCTGGTTTTTAGAATTTTTTCGCCTGGCCCTTTTGCCCCGGGGTGGGGGGCGAGAGATTTCTTTGTAGTGCTGATTTGCTCTCCCAGGTTGCTTGGTTGGCCAAAAAGGGCGTATGCGTTTTTTCCTGAATATATTCAGGAAAAAACGCATACGCCCTTTTTGGCCAACCGCATCATTGTCCACGTTCTGGCGCTTTTCATGTGCTATCGGGGCCATTCCGATGTACCCGTTGACATCCGTTTCCTGCAGTTCTGCCTTGCGTTCAGCGCCTCTTCGTAGCCTGACCTCAATATATTTCGGGGCGATAGTTATCGTTTAGAACTCTGCAGGTTTGGGAAGTGCAGTGCCCCTGAGCTCCATTTCCCAAGTCGCTTTTTTGTGAGTGGGACGCAACACGGCTGGATGGCTTCACGCCCTATTGTCGATCCGGGGTGGCAGGCTGAACCGCTGGTGAATTCTTCTTCGTGATGGGAAATGAGAGTGACATGTGCCCGACCAAACACCTCCAGCGAGTCTCTCATTGGTTCCCCCTCTTGCAGTTCATCCTGCGGACAAATTGCAGACGGTACGAAAGAGGCATGGAAAGGCGCCGAGTCTCCAAGTGGGGAGATTGTTAGTAAGGGGGCCTGAATGGAGAACACGAGCACCAGGAGATGAAAACTGAGGTGAGTTTCAGAAAGCTTTCCCGATCCCACGGTGTAGCATCCGCTGGGTTTCCAATGAGTGCTTTCGCTGTCGGAAGATTGCGTTGAACCTGGAGAGTTGGGACCCATGGAATGGGGAGCACGCAGGATTCCTTTCAAGGGTCTGCATTTGCTTTCCCAACCTCACCAATCGTCTCAGCCCCAAGAGTGTCCAGCCTTATGACTTCTGCCGCTGGGGCTGTAGATGTGGTCAATCCTGGTTGCATGCCAGTCCCTGAACGCATTTTGGAAGAAGTTCTCTCTGTTTTGCCCTGCTTGTTTCTTCTTTATGTTGGAAATGTATCCTCAGAATGGGTCTGAGCTGATTTTCCCTGCTGGTTTTAGGCCGCTTTACACACACTTGATGCACTTACACAGAGATATCAAGACTTAGCTTTTAAGATGCTTACTAGTCGGATAGATACTTGTGCGATGAACAGGGTCTGGTGAGTCCAGTTGATTGAGCAAGGAGTAGGTCGTGTCCATTCCATATTCGGTTTTCGGAAGGGTATCTGTGCTCATTTCAAACTCGAGTTTTATGCGTCACCCCACCTCACCTTTCCCCTGAAGCAGGCATAAGTGTGTTTTCTAAAAGCGTGACTCTGTTCTGTTTGGGGATTCAGTGCATGGGGAGCGATTTTTACATTCCCTCGATAAGTGATATCATAAGTTTCTTTTTTTGTGGGACTTATTTCACTGAGGATGATCGTACCTAAATCCACTCAGGATGCTGCTACCAGCCTCATGACGTGGATTTCATGGCTGAGTGACACTCCTTTGGACCTACGTAGCACCACTTGTCCACTTGTCCACTTGTCTTTGTCCACTTGTCCACTCGTCTTTGTCCACTTGGCTCTTTCCTGGGATATGAAACGTGTACCGGAGTGGAGGTTCTTGTCAAGACAGCAGCCCTCAACTTTGGGGTCCCTGTGTCTGGTTGATTTTTTGATTTTCCCAAGGTCAACGCCCATGTGTGGAAGTGCCCTATGCTCTGTGGTTCTGTGTTTTACATGGTTTGGGAAAGAGGATACACTTGTGAAGATTGGCTGTTGGCCATTGACATCCCGCCCATCAGCTTAACAAGGCTCCCTTGACTCCGTGGCCTGTCCTGCCTTTCTGGTTTTTAGACTTTTTTCGCCTGGCCCTTTTGCCCCGGGGGGGGGGGCGAGAGATTTCTTTGTAGTGCTGATTTGCTCTCCCAGGTTGCTTGGTTGGCCAAAAAGGGCGTATGCGTTTTTTCCTGAATATATTCAGGAAAAAACGCATACGCCCTTTTTGGCCAACCGCATCATTGTCCACGTTCTGGCGCTTTTCATGTGCTATCGGGGCCATTCCGATGTACCCGTTGACATCCGTTTCCTGCAGTTCTGCCTTGCGTTCAGCGCCTCTTCGTAGCCTGACCTCAATATATTTTGGGGCGATAGTTATCGTTTAGAACTCTGCAGGTTTGGGAAGTGCAGTGCCCCTGAGCTCCATTTCCCAAGTCGCTATTTTGTGAGTGGGACGCAACACGGCTGGATGGCTTCACGCCCTATTGTCGATCCGGGGTGGCAGGCTGAACCGCTGGTGAATTCTTCTTCGTGATGGGAAATGAGAGTGACATGTGCCCGACCAAACACCTCCAGCGAGTCTCTCATTGGTTCCCCCTCTTGCAGTTCATCCTGCGGACAAATTGCAGACGGTACGAAAGAGGCATGGAAAGGCGCCGAGTCTCCAAGTGGGGAGATTGTTAGTAAGGGGGCCTGAATGGAGAACACGAGCACCAGGAGATGAAAACTGAGGTGAGTTTCAGAAAGCTTTCCCGATCCCACGGTGTAGCATCCGCTGGGTTTCCAATGAGTGCTTTCGCTGTCGGAAGATTGCGTTGAACCTGGAGAGTTGGGACCCATGGAATGGGGAGCACGCAGGATTCCTTTCAAGGGTCTGCATTTGCTTTCCCAACCTCACCAATCGTCTCAGCCCCAAGAGTGTCCAGCCTTATGTCTTCTGCCCCTGGGGCTGTAGATGTGGTCAATCCTGGTTGCATGCCAGTCCCTGAACGCATTTTGGAAGAAGTTCTCTCTGTTTTGCCCTGCTTGTTTCTTCTTTATGTTGGAAATGTATCCTCAGAATGGGTCTGAGCTGATTTTCCCTGCTGGTTTTAGGCCGCTTTACACACACTTGATGCACTTACACAGAGATATCAAGACTTAGCTTTTAAGATGCTTACTAGTCGGATAGATACTTGTGCGACGAACAGGGTCTGGTGAGTCCAGTTGATTGAGCAAGGAGTAGGTCGTGTCCATTCCATATTCGGTTTTCGGAAGGGTATCTGTGCTCATTTCAAACTCGAGTTTTATGCGTCACCCCACCTCACCTTTCCCCTGAAGCAGGCATAAGTGTGTTTTCTAAAAGCGTGACTCTGTTCTGTTTGGGGATTCCGTGCATGGGGAGCGATTTTTACATTCCCTCGATAAGTGATATCATAAGTTTCTTTTTTTGTGGGACTTATTTCACTGAGGATGATCGTACCTAAATCCACTCAGGATGCTGCTACCAGCCTCATGACGTGGATTTCATGGCTGAGTGACACTCCATTGGACCTACGTAGCACCACTTGTCCACTTGTCCACTTGTCTTTGTCCACTTGTCCACTCGTCTTTGTCCACTTGGCTCTTTCCTGGGATATGAAACGTGTACCGGAGTGGAGGTTCTTGTCAAGACAGCAGCCCTCAACTTTGGGGTCCCTGTGTCTGGTTGATTTTTTGATTTTCCCAAGGTCAACGCCCATGTGTGGAAGTGCCCTATGCTCTGTGGTTCTGTGTTTTCCATGGTTTGGGAAAGAGGATACACTTGTGAAGATTGGCTGTTGGCCATTGACATCCCGCCCATCAGCTTAACAAGGCTCCCTTGACTCCGTGGCCTGTCCTGCCTTTCTGGTTTTTAGACTTTTTTCGCCTGGCCCTTTTGCCCCGGGGGGGGCGAGAGATTTCTTTGTAGTGCTGATTTGCTCTCCCAGGTTGCTTGGTTGGCCAAAAAGGGCGTATGCGTTTTTTCCTGAATATATTCAGGAAAAAACGCATACGCCCTTTTTGGCCAACCGCATCATTGTCCACGTTCTGGCGCTTTTCATGTGCTATCGGGGCCATTCCGATGTAGCCGTTGACATCCGTTTCCTGCAGTTCTGCCTTGCGTTCAGCGCCTCTTCGTAGCCTGACCTCAATATATTTTGGGGCGATAGTTATCGTTTAGAACTCTGCAGGTTTGGGAAGTGCAGTGCCCCTGAGCTCCATTTCCCAAGTCGCTTTTTTGTGAGTGGGACGCAACACGGCTGGATGGCTTCACGCCCTATTGTCGATCCGGGGTGGCAGGCTGAACCGCTGGTGAATTCTTCTTCGTGATGGGAAATGAGAGTGACATGTGCCCGACCAAACACCTCCAGCGAGTCTCTCATTGGTTCCCCCTCTTGCAGTTCATCCTGCGGACAAATTGCAGACGGTACGAAAGAGGCATGGAAAGGCGCCGAGTCTCCAAGTGGGGAGATTGTTAGTAAGGGGGCCTGAATGGAGAACACGAGCACCAGGAGATGAAAACTGAGGTGAGTTTCAGAAAGCTTTCCCGATCCCACGGTGTAGCATCCGCTGGGTTTCCAATGAGTGCTTTCGCTGTCGGAAGATTGCGTTGAACCTGGAGAGTTGGGACCCATGGAATGGGGAGCACGCAGGATTCCTTTCAAGGGTCTGCATTTGCTTTCCCAACCTCACCAATCGTCTCAGCCCCAAGAGTGTCCAGCCTTATGTCTTCTGCCGCTGGGGCTGTAGATGTGGTCAATCCTGGTTGCATGCCAGTCCCTGAACGCATTTTGGAAGAAGTTCTCTCTGTTTTGCCCTGCTTGTTTCTTCTTTATGTTGGAAATGTATCCTCAGAATGGGTCTGAGCTGATTTTCCCTGCTGGTTTTAGGCCGCTTTACACACACTTGATGCACTTACACAGAGATATCAAGACTTAGCTTTTAAGATGCTTACTAGTCGGATAGATACTTGTGCGATGAACAGGGTCTGGTGAGTCCAGTTGATTGAGCAAGGAGTAGGTCGTGTCCATTCCATATTCGGTTTTCGGAAGGGTATGTGTGCTCATTTCAAACTCGAGTTTTATGCGTCACCCCACCTCACCTTTCCCCTGAAGCAGGCATAAGTGTGTTTTCTAAAAGCGTGACTCTGTTCTGTTTGGGGATTCAGTGCATGGGGAGCGATTTTTACATTCCCTCGATAAGTGATATCATAAGTTTCTTTTTTTGTGGGACTTATTTCACTGAGGATGATCGTACCTAAATCCACTCAGGATGCTGCTACCAGCCTCATGACGTGGATTTCATGGCTGAGTGACACTCCATTGGACCTACGTAGCACCACTTGTCCACTTGTCCACTTGTCTTTGTCCACTTGTCCACTTGTCTTTGTCCACTTGTCCACTCGTCTTTGTCCACTTGGCTCTTTCCTGGGATATGAAACGTGTACCGGAGTGGAGGTTCTTGTCAAGACAGCAGCCCTCAACTTTGGGGTCCCTGTGTCTGGTTGATTTTTTGATTTTCCCAAGGTCAACGCCCATGTGTGGAAGTGCCCTATGCTCTGTGGTTCTGTGTTTTACATGGTTTGGGAAAGAGGATACACTTGTGAAGATTGGCTGTTGGCCATTGACATCCCGCCCATCAGCTTAACAAGGCTCCCTTGACTCCGTGGCCTGTCCTGCCTTTCTGGTTTTTAGACTTTTTTCGCCTGGCCCTTTTGCCCCGGGGGGGGGGGCGAGAGATTTCTTTGTAGTGCTGATTTGCTCTCCCAGGTTGCTTGGTTGGCCAAAAAGGGCGTATGCGTTTTTTCCTGAATATATTCAGGAAAAAACGCATACGCCCTTTTTGGCCAACCGCATCATTGTCCACGTTCTGGCGCTTTTCATGTGCTATCGGGGCCATTCCGATGTAGCCGTTGACATCCGTTTCCTGCAGTTCTGCCTTGCGTTCAGCGCCTGTTCGTAGCCTGACCTCAATATATTTTGGGGCGATAGTTATCGTTTAGAACTCTGCAGGTTTGGGAAGTGCAGTGCCCCTGAGCTCCATTTCCCAAGTCGCTTTTTTGTGAGTGGGACGCAACACGGCTGGATGGCTTCACGCCCTATTGTCGATCCGGGGTGGCAGGCTGAACCGCTGGTGAATTCTTCTTCGTGATGGGAAATGAGAGTGACATGTGCCCGACCAAACACCTCCAGCGAGTCTCTCATTGGTTCCCCCTCTTGCAGTTCATCCTGCGGACAAATTGCAGACGGTACGAAAGAGGCATGGAAAGGCGCCGAGTCTCCAAGTGGGGAGATTGTTAGTAAGGGGGCCTGAATGGAGAACACGAGCACCAGGAGATGAAAACTGAGGTGAGTTTCAGAAAGCTTTCCCGATCCCACGGTGTAGCATCCGCTGGGTTTCCAATGAGTGCTTTCGCTGTCGGAAGATTGCGTTGAACCTGGAGAGTTGGGACCCATGGAATGGGGAGCACGCAGGATTCCTTTCAAGGGTCTGCATTTGCTTTCCCAACCTCACCAATCGTCTCAGCCCCAAGAGTGTCCAGCCTTATGTCTTCTGCCGCTGGGGCTGTAGATGTGGTCAATCCTGGTTGCATGCCAGTCCCTGAACGCATTTTGGAAGAAGTTCTCTCTGTTTTGCCCTGCTTGTTTCTTCTTTATGTTGGAAATGTATCCTCAGAATGGGTCTGAGCTGATTTTCCCTGCTGGTTTTAGGCCGCTTTACACACACTTGATGCACTTACACAGAGATATCAAGACTTAGCTTTTAAGATGCTTACTAGTCGGATAGATACTTGTGCGACGAACAGGGTCTGGTGAGTCCAGTTGATTGAGCAAGGAGTAGGTCGTGTCCATTCCATATTCGGTTTTCGGAAGGGTATCTGTGCTCATTTCAAACTCGAGTTTTATGCGTCACCCCACCTCACCTTTCCCCTGAAGCAGGCATAAGTGTGTTTTCTAAAAGCGTGACTCTGTTCTGTTTGGGGATTCCGTGCATGGGGAGCGATTTTTACATTCCCTCGATAAGTGATATCATAAGTTTCTTTTTTTGTGGGACTTATTTCACTGAGGATGATCGTACCTAAATCCACTCAGGATGCTGCTACCAGCCTCATGACGTGGATTTCATGGCTGAGTGACACTCCATTGGACCTACGTAGCACCACTTGTCCACTTGTCCACTTGTCTTTGTCCACTTGTCCACTCGTCTTTGTCCACTTGGCTCTTTCCTGGGATATGAAACGTGTACCGGAGTGGAGGTTCTTGTCAAGACAGCAGCCCTCAACTTTGGGGTCCCTGTGTCTGGTTGATTTTTTGATTTTCCCAAGGTCAACGCCCATGTGTGGAAGTGCCCTATGCTCTGTGGTTCTGTGTTTTCCATGGTTTGGGAAAGAGGATACACTTGTGAAGATTGGCTGTTGGCCATTGACATCCCGCCCATCAGCTTAACAAGGCTCCCTTGACTCCGTGGCCTGTCCTGCCTTTCTGGTTTTTAGACTTTTTTCGCCTGGCCCTTTTGCCCCGGGGGGGGCGAGAGATTTCTTTGTAGTGCTGATTTGCTCTCCCAGGTTGCTTGGTTGGCCAAAAAGGGCGTATGCGTTTTTTCCTGAATATATTCAGGAAAAAACGCATACGCCCTTTTTGGCCAACCGCATCATTGTCCACGTTCTGGCGCTTTTCATGTGCTATCGGGGCCATTCCGATGTAGCCGTTGACATCCGTTTCCTGCAGTTCTGCCTTGCGTTCAGCGCCTCTTCGTAGCCTGACCTCAATATATTTTGGGGCGATAGTTATCGTTTAGAACTCTGCAGGTTTGGGAAGTGCAGTGCCCCTGAGCTCCATTTCCCAAGTCGCTTTTTTGTGAGTGGGACGCAACACGGCTGGATGGCTTCACGCCCTATTGTCGATCCGGGGTGGCAGGCTGAACCGCTGGTGAATTCTTCTTCGTGATGGGAAATGAGAGTGACATGTGCCCGACCAAACACCTCCAGCGAGTCTCTCATTGGTTCCCCCTCTTGCAGTTCATCCTGCGGACAAATTGCAGACGGTACGAAAGAGGCATGGAAAGGCGCCGAGTCTCCAAGTGGGGAGATTGTTAGTAAGGGGGCCTGAATGGAGAACACGAGCACCAGGAGATGAAAACTGAGGTGAGTTTCAGAAAGCTTTCCCGATCCCACGGTGTAGCATCCGCTGGGTTTCCAATGAGTGCTTTCGCTGTCGGAAGATTGCGTTGAACCTGGAGAGTTGGGACCCATGGAATGGGGAGCACGCAGGATTCCTTTCAAGGGTCTGCATTTGCTTTCCCAACCTCACCAATCGTCTCAGCCCCAAGAGTGTCCAGCCTTATGTCTTCTGCCGCTGGGGCTGTAGATGTGGTCAATCCTGGTTGCATGCCAGTCCCTGAACGCATTTTGGAAGAAGTTCTCTCTGTTTTGCCCTGCTTGTTTCTTCTTTATGTTGGAAATGTATCCTCAGAATGGGTCTGAGCTGATTTTCCCTGCTGGTTTTAGGCCGCTTTACACACACTTGATGCACTTACACAGAGATATCAAGACTTAGCTTTTAAGATGCTTACTAGTCGGATAGATACTTGTGCGATGAACAGGGTCTGGTGAGTCCAGTTGATTGAGCAAGGAGTAGGTCGTGTCCATTCCATATTCGGTTTTCGGAAGGGTATGTGTGCTCATTTCAAACTCGAGTTTTATGCGTCACCCCACCTCACCTTTCCCCTGAAGCAGGCATAAGTGTGTTTTCTAAAAGCGTGACTCTGTTCTGTTTGGGGATTCAGTGCATGGGGAGCGATTTTTACATTCCCTCGATAAGTGATATCATAAGTTTCTTTTTTTGTGGGACTTATTTCACTGAGGATGATCGTACCTAAATCCACTCAGGATGCTGCTACCAGCCTCATGACGTGGATTTCATGGCTGAGTGACACTCCATTGGACCTACGTAGCACCACTTGTCCACTTGTCCACTTGTCTTTGTCCACTTGTCCACTTGTCTTTGTCCACTTGTCCACTCGTCTTTGTCCACTTGGCTCTTTCCTGGGATATGAAACGTGTACCGGAGTGGAGGTTCTTGTCAAGACAGCAGCCCTCAACTTTGGGGTCCCTGTGTCTGGTTGATTTTTTGATTTTCCCAAGGTCAACGCCCATGTGTGGAAGTGCCCTATGCTCTGTGGTTCTGTGTTTTACATGGTTTGGGAAAGAGGATACACTTGTGAAGATTGGCTGTTGGCCATTGACATCCCGCCCATCAGCTTAACAAGGCTCCCTTGACTCCGTGGCCTGTCCTGCCTTTCTGGTTTTTAGACTTTTTTCGCCTGGCCCTTTTGCCCCGGGGGGGGGGGCGAGAGATTTCTTTGTAGTGCTGATTTGCTCTCCCAGGTTGCTTGGTTGGCCAAAAAGGGCGTATGCGTTTTTTCCTGAATATATTCAGGAAAAAACGCATACGCCCTTTTTGGCCAACCGCATCATTGTCCACGTTCTGGCGCTTTTCATGTGCTATCGGGGCCATTCCGATGTAGCCGTTGACATCCGTTTCCTGCAGTTCTGCCTTGCGTTCAGCGCCTGTTCGTAGCCTGACCTCAATATATTTTGGGGCGATAGTTATCGTTTAGAACTCTGCAGGTTTGGGAAGTGCAGTGCCCCTGAGCTCCATTTCCCAAGTCGCTTTTTTGTGAGTGGGACGCAACACGGCTGGATGGCTTCACGCCCTATTGTCGATCCGGGGTGGCAGGCTGAACCGCTGGTGAATTCTTCTTCGTGATGGGAAATGAGAGTGACATGTGCCCGACCAAACACCTCCAGCGAGTCTCTCATTGGTTCCCCCTCTTGCAGTTCATCCTGCGGACAAATTGCAGACGGTACGAAAGAGGCATGGAAAGGCGCCGAGTCTCCAAGTGGGGAGATTGTTAGTAAGGGGGCCTGAATGGAGAACACGAGCACCAGGAGATGAAAACTGAGGTGAGTTTCAGAAAGCTTTCCCGATCCCACGGTGTAGCATCCGCTGGGTTTCCAATGAGTGCTTTCGCTGTCGGAAGATTGCGTTGAACCTGGAGAGTTGGGACCCATGGAATGGGGAGCACGCAGGATTCCTTTCAAGGGTCTGCATTTGCTTTCCCAACCTCACCAATCGTCTCAGCCCCAAGAGTGTCCAGCCTTATGTCTTCTGCCGCTGGGGCTGTAGATGTGGTCAATCCTGGTTGCATGCCAGTCCCTGAACGCATTTTGGAAGAAGTTCTCTCTGTTTTGCCCTGCTTGTTTCTTCTTTATGTTGGAAATGTATCCTCAGAATGGGTCTGAGCTGATTTTCCCTGCTGGTTTTAGGCCGCTTTACACACACTTGATGCACTTACACAGAGATATCAAGACTTAGCTTTTAAGATGCTTACTAGTCGGATAGATACTTGTGCGACGAACAGGGTCTGGTGAGTCCAGTTGATTGAGCAAGGAGTAGGTCGTGTCCATTCCATATTCGGTTTTCGGAAGGGTATCTGTGCTCATTTCAAACTCGAGTTTTATGCGTCACCCCACCTCACCTTTCCCCTGAAGCAGGCATAAGTGTGTTTTCTAAAAGCGTGACTCTGTTCTGTTTGGGGATTCAGTGCATGGGGAGCGATTTTTACATTCCCTCGATAAGTGATATCATAAGTTTCTTTTTTTGTGGGACTTATTTCACTGAGGATGATCGTACCTAAATCCACTCAGGATGCTGCTACCAGCCTCATGACGTGGATTTCATGGCTGAGTGACACTCCATTGGACCTACGTAGCACCACTTGTCCACTTGTCCACTTGTCTTTGTCCACTTGTCCACTCGTCTTTGTCCACTTGGCTCTTTCCTGGGATATGAAACGTGTACCGGAGTGGAGGTTCTTGTCAAGACAGCAGCCCTCAACTTTGGGGTCCCTGTGTCTGGTTGATTTTTTGATTTTCCCAAGGTCAACGCCCATGTGTGGAAGTGCCCTATGCTCTGTGGTTCTGTGTTTTACATGGTTTGGGAAAGAGGATACACTTGTGAAGATTGGCTGTTGGCCATTGACATCCCGCCCATCAGCTTAACAAGGCTCCCTTGACTCCGTGGCCTGTCCTGCCTTTCTGGTTTTTAGACTTTTTTCGCCTGGCCCTTTTGCCCCGGGGGGGGGCGAGAGATTTCTTTGTAGTGCTGATTTGCTCTCCCAGGTTGCTTGGTTGGCCAAAAAGGGCGTATGCGTTTTTTCCTGAATATATATATTCAGGAAAAAACGCATACGCCCTTTTTGGCCAACCGCATCATTGTCCACGTTCTGGCGCTTTTCATGTGCTATCGGGGCCATTCCGATGTAGCCGTTGACATCCGTTTCCTGCAGTTCTGCCTTGCGTTCAGCGCCTCTTCGTAGCCTGACCTCAATATATTTTGGGGCGATAGTTATCGTTTAGAACTCTGCAGGTTTGGGAAGTGCAGTGCCCCTGAGCTCCATTTCCCAAGTCGCTTTTTTGTGAGTGGGACGCAACACGGCTGGATGGCTTCACGCCCTATTGTCGATCCGGGGTGGCAGGCTGAACCGCTGGTGAATTCTTCTTCGTGATGGGAAATGAGAGTGACATGTGCCCGACCAAACACCTCCAGCGAGTCTCTCATTGGTTCCCCCTCTTGCAGTTCATCCTGCGGACAAATTGCAGACGGTACGAAAGAGGCATGGAAAGGCGCCGAGTCTCCAAGTGGGGAGATTGTTAGTAAGGGGGCCTGAATGGAGAACACGAGCACCAGGAGATGAAAACTGAGGTGAGTTTCAGAAAGCTTTCCCGATCCCACGGTGTAGCATCCGCTGGGTTTCCAATGAGTGCTTTCGCTGTCGGAAGATTGCGTTGAACCTGGAGAGTTGGGACCCATGGAATGGGGAGCACGCAGGATTCCTTTCAAGGGTCTGCATTTGCTTTCCCAACCTCACCAATCGTCTCAGCCCCAAGAGTGTCCAGCCTTATGTCTTCTGCCGCTGGGGCTGTAGATGTGGTCAATCCTGGTTGCATGCCAGTCCCTGAACGCATTTTGGAAGAAGTTCTCTCTGTTTTGCCCTGCTTGTTTCTTCTTTATGTTGGAAATGTATCCTCAGAATGGGTCTGAGATGATTTTCCCCGCTGGTTTTAGGCCGCTTTACACACACTTGATGCACTTACACAGAGATATCAAGACTTAGCTTTTAAGATGCTTACTAGTCGGATAGATACTTGTGCGATGAACAGGGTCTGGTGAGTCCAGTTGATTGAGCAAGGAGTAGGTCGTGTCCATTCCATATTCGGTTTTCGGAAGGGTATCTGTGCTCATTTCAAACTCGAGTTTTATGCGTCACCCCACCTCACCTTTCCCCTGAAGCAGGCATAAGTGTGTTTTCTAAAAGCGTGACTCTGTTCTGTTTGGGGATTCAGTGCATGGGGAGCGATTTTTACATTCCCTCGATAAGTGATATCATAAGTTTCTTTTTTTGTGGGACTTATTTCACTGAGGATGATCGTACCTAAATCCACTCAGGATGCTGCTACCAGCCTCATGACGTGGATTTCATGGCTGAGTGACACTCCATTGGACCTACGTAGCACCACTTGTCCACTTGTCCACTTGTCTTTGTCCACTTGTCTTTGTCCACTTGGCTCTTTCCTGGGATATGAAACGTGTACCGGAGTGGAGGTTCTTGTCAAGACAGCAGCCCTCAACTTTGGGGTCCCTGTGTCTGGTTGATTTTTTGATTTTCCCAAGGTCAACGCCCATGTGTGGAAGTGCCCTATGCTCTGTGGTTCTGTGTTTTACATGGTTTGGGAAAGAGGATACACTTGTGAAGATTGGCTGTTGGCCATTGACATCCCGCCCATCAGCTTAACAAGGCTCCCTTGACTCCGTGGCCTGTCCTGCCTTTCTGGTTTTTAGACTTTTTTCGCCTGGCCCTTTTGCCCCGGGGGGGGGGCGAGAGATTTCTTTGTAGTGCTGATTTGCTCTCCCAGGTTGCTTGGTTGGCCAAAAAGGGCGTATGCGTTTTTTCCTGAATATATTCAGGAAAAAACGCATACGCCCTTTTTGGCCAACCGCATCATTGTCCACGTTCTGGCGCTTTTCATGTGCTATCGGGGCCATTCCGATGTAGCCGTTGACATCCGTTTCCTGCAGTTCTGCCTTGCGTTCAGCGCCTCTTCGTAGCCTGACCTCAATATATTTTGGGGCGATAGTTATCGTTTAGAACTCTGCAGGTTTGGGAAGTGCAGTGCCCCTGAGCTCCATTTCCCAAGTCGCTTTTTTGTGAGTGGGACGCAACACGGCTGGATGGCTTCACGCCCTATTGTCGATCCGGGGTGGCAGGCTGAACCGCTGGTGAATTCTTCTTCGTGATGGGAAATGAGAGTGACATGTGCCCGACCAAACACCTCCAGCGAGTCTCTCATTGGTTCCCCCTCTTGCAGTTCATCCTGCGGACAAATTGCAGACGGTACGAAAGAGGCATGGAAAGGCGCCGAGTCTCCAAGTGGGGAGATTGTTAGTAAGGGGGCCTGAATGGAGAACACGAGCACCAGGAGATGAAAACTGAGGTGAGTTTCAGAAAGCTTTCCCGATCCCACGGTGTAGCATCCGCTGGGTTTCCAATGAGTGCTTTCGCTGTCGGAAGATTGCGTTGAACCTGGAGAGTTGGGACCCATGGAATGGGGAGCACGCAGGATTCCTTTCAAGGGTCTGCATTTGCTTTCCCAACCTCACCAATCGTCTCAGCCCCAAGAGTGTCCAGCCTTATGTCTTCTGCCCCTGGGGCTGTAGATGTGGTCAATCCTGGTTGCATGCCAGTCCCTGAACGCATTTTGGAAGAAGTTCTCTCTGTTTTGCCCTGCTTGTTTCTTCTTTATGTTGGAAATGTATCCTCAGAATGGGTCTGAGCTGATTTTCCCTGCTGGTTTTAGGCCGCTTTACACACACTTGATGCACTTACACAGAGATATCAAGACTTAGCTTTTAAGATGCTTACTAGTCGGATAGATACTTGTGCGACGAACAGGGTCTGGTGAGTCCAGTTGATTGAGCAAGGAGTAGGTCGTGTCCATTCCATATTCGGTTTTCGGAAGGGTATCTGTGCTCATTTCAAACTCGAGTTTTATGCGTCACCCCACCTCACCTTTCCCCTGAAGCAGGCATAAGTGTGTTTTCTAAAAGCGTGACTCTGTTCTGTTTGGGGATTCCGTGCATGGGGAGCGATTTTTACATTCCCTCGATAAGTGATATCATAAGTTTCTTTTTTTCTGGGACTTATTTCACTGAGGATGATCGTACCTAAATCCACTCAGGATGCTGCTACCAGCCTCATGACGTGGATTTCATGGCTGAGTGACACTCCATTGGACCTACGTAGCACCACTTGTCCACTTGTCCACTTGTCTTTGTCCACTTGTCCACTCGTCTTTGTCCACTTGGCTCTTTCCTGGGATATGAAACGTGTACCGGAGTGGAGGTTCTTGTCAAGACAGCAGCCCTCAACTTTGGGGTCCCTGTGTCTGGTTGATTTTTTGATTTTCCCAAGGTCAACGCCCATGTGTGGAAGTGCCCTATGCTCTGTGGTTCTGTGTTTTACATGGTTTGGGAAAGAGGATACACTTGTGAAGATTGGCTGTTGGCCATTGACATCCCGCCCATCAGCTTAACAAGGCTCCCTTGACTCCGTGGCCTGTCCTGCCTTTCTGGTTTTTAGACTTTTTTCGCCTGGCCCTTTTGCCCCGGGGGGGGGGCGAGAGATTTCTTTGTAGTGCTGATTTGCTCTCCCAGGTTGCTTGGTTGGCCAAAAAGGGCGTATGCGTTTTTTCCTGAATATATTCAGGAAAAAACGCATACGCCCTTTTTGGCCAACCGCATCATTGTCCACGTTCTGGCGCTTTTCATGTGCTATCGGGGCCATTCCGATGTAGCCGTTGACATCCGTTTCCTGCAGTTCTGCCTTGCGTTCAGCGCCTCTTCGTAGCCTGACCTCAATATATTTTGGGGCGATAGTTATCGTTTAGAACTCTGCAGGTTTGGGAAGTGCAGTGCCCCTGAGCTCCATTTCCCAAGTCGCTTTTTTGTGAGTGGGACGCAACACGGCTGGATGGCTTCACGCCCTATTGTCGATTCGGGGTGGCAGGCTGAACCGCTGGTGAATTCTTCTTCGTGATGGGAAATGAGAGTGACATGTGCCCGACCAAACACCTCCAGCGAGTCTCTCATTGGTTCCCCCTCTTGCAGTTCATCCTGCGGACAAATTGCAGACGGTACGAAAGAGGCATGGAAAGGCGCCGAGTCTCCAAGTGGGGAGATTGTTAGTAAGGGGGCCTGAATGGAGAACACGAGCACCAGGAGATGAAAACTGAGGTGAGTTTCAGAAAGCTTTCCCGATCCCACGGTGTAGCATCCGCTGGGTTTCCAATGAGTGCTTTCGCTGTCGGAAGATTGCGTTGAACCTGGAGAGTTGGGACCCATGGAATGGGGAGCACGCAGGATTACTTTCAAGGGTCTGCATTTGCTTTCCCAACCTCACCAATCGTCTCAGCCCCAAGAGTGTCCAGCCTTATGTCTTCTGCCGCTGGGGCTGTAGATGTGGTCAATCCTGGTTGCATGCCAGTCCCTGAACGCATTTTGGAAGAAGTTCTCTCTGTTTTGCCCTGCTTGTTTCTTCTTTATGTTGGAAATGTATCCTCAGAATGGGTCTGAGCTGATTTTCCCTGCTGGTTTTAGGCCGCTTTACACACACTTGATGCACTTACACAGAGATATCAAGACTTAGCTTTTAAGATGCTTACTAGTCGGATAGATACTTGTGCGACGAACAGGGTCTGGTGAGTCCAGTTGATTGAGCAAGGAGTAGGTCGTGTCCATTCCATATTCGGTTTTCGGAAGGGTATCTGTGCTCATTTCAAACTCGAGTTTTATGCGTCACCCCACCTCACCTTTCCCCTGAAGCAGGCATAAGTGTGTTTTCTAAAAGCGTGACTCTGTTCTGTTTGGGGATTCAGTGCATGGGGAGCGATTTTCACATTCCCTCGATAAGTGATATCATAAGTTTATTTTTTTGTGGGACTTATTTCACTGAGGATGATCGTACCTAAATCCACTCAGGATGCTGCTACCAGCCTCATGACGTGGATTTCATGGCTGAGTGACACTCCATTGGACCTACGTAGCACCACTTGTCCACTTGTCCACTTGTCTTTGTCCACTTGTCCACTCGTCTTTGTCCACTTGGCTCTTTCCTGGGATATGAAACGTGTACCGGAGTGGAGGTTCTTGTCAAGACAGCAGCCCTCAACTTTGGGGTCCCTGTGTCTGGTTGATTTTTTGATTTTCCCAAGGTCAACGCCCATGTGTGGAAGTGCCCTATGCTCTGTGGTTCTGTGTTTTACATGGTTTGGGAAAGAGGATACACTTGTGAAGATTGGCTGTTGGCCATTGACATCCCGCCCATCAGCTTAACAAGGCTCCCTTGACTCCGTGGCCTGTCCTGCCTTTCTGGTTTTTAGACTTTTTTCGCCTGGCCCTTTTGCCCCGGGGGGGGGGGCGAGAGATTTCTTTGTAGTGCTGATTTGCTCTCCCAGGTTGCTTGGTTGGCCAAAAAGGGCGTATGCGTTTTTTCCTGAATATATTCAGGAAAAAACGCATACGCCCTTTTTGGCCAACCGCATCATTGTCCACGTTCTGGCGCTTTTCATGTGCTATCGGGGCCATTCCGATGTACCCGTTGACATCCGTTTCCTGCAGTTCTGCCTTGCGTTCAGCGCCTCTTCGTAGCCTGACCTCAATATATTTTGGGGCGATAGTTATCGTTTAGAACTCTGCAGGTTTGGGAAGTGCAGTGCCCCTGAGCTCCATTTCCCAAGTCGCTTTTTTGTGAGTGGGACGCAACACGGCTGGATGGCTTCACGCCCTATTGTCGATCCGGGGTGGCAGGCTGAACCGCTGGTGAATTCTTCTTCGTGATGGGAAATGAGAGTGACATGTGCCCGACCAAACACCTCCAGCGAGTCTCTCATTGGTTCCCCCTCTTGCAGTTCATCCTGCGGACAAATTGCAGACGGTACGAAAGAGGCATGGAAAGGCGCCGAGTCTCCAAGTGGGGAGATTGTTAGTAAGGGGGCCTGAATGGAGAACACGAGCACCAGGAGATGAAAACTGAGGTGAGTTTCAGAAAGCTTTCCCGATCCCACGGTGTAGCATCCGCTGGGTTTCCAATGAGTGCTTTCGCTGTCGGAAGATTGCGTTGAACCTGGAGAGTTGGGACCCATGGAATGGGGAGCACGCAGGATTCCTTTCAAGGGTCTGCATTTGCTTTCCCAACCTCACCAATCGTCTCAGCCCCAAGAGTGTCCAGCCTTATGTCTTCTGCCGCTGGGGCTGTAGATGTGGTCAATCCTGGTTGCATGCCAGTCCCTGAACGCATTTTGGAAGAAGTTCTCTCTGTTTTGCCCTGCTTGTTTCTTCTTTATGTTGGAAATGTATCCTCAGAATGGGTCTGAGCTGATTTTCCCTGCTGGTTTTAGGCCGCTTTACACACACTTGATGCACTTACACAGAGATATCAAGACTTAGCTTTTAAGATGCTTACTAGTCGGATAGATACTTGTGCGACGAACAGGGTCTGGTGAGTCCAGTTGATTGAGCAAGGAGTAGGTCGTGTCCATTCCATATTCGGTTTTCGGAAGGGTATCTGTGCTCATTTCAAACTCGAGTTTTATGCGTCACCCCACCTCACCTTTCCCCTGAAGCAGGCATAAGTGTGTTTTCTAAAAGCGTGACTCTGTTCTGTTTGGGGATTCAGTGCATGGAGAGCGATTTTTACATTCCCTCGATAAGTGATATCATAAGTTTCTTTTTTTGTGGGACTTATTTCACTGAGGATGATCGTACCTAAATCCACTCAGGATGCTGCTACCAGCCTCATGACGTGGATTTCATGGCTGAGTGACACTCCATTGGACCTACGTAGCACCACTTGTCCACTTGTCCACTTGTCTTTGTCCACTTGTCCACTCGTCTTTGTCCACTTGGCTCTTTCCTGGGATATGAAACGTGTACCGGAGTGGAGGTTCTTGTCAAGACAGCAGCCCTCAACTTTGGGGTCCCTGTGTCTGGTTGATTTTTTGATTTTCCCAAGGTCAACGCCCATGTGTGGAAGTGCCCTATGCTCTGTGGTTCTGTGTTTTACATGGTTTGGGAAAGAGGATACACTTGTGAAGATTGGCTGTTGGCCATTGACATCCCGCCCATCAGCTTAACAAGGCTCCCTTGACTCCGTGGCCTGTCCTGCCTTTCTGGTTTTTAGACTTTTTTCGCCTGGCCCTTTTGCCCCGGGGGGGGGGGGGGCGAGAGATTTCTTTGTAGTGCTGATTTGCTCTCCCAGGTTGCTTGGTTGGCCAAAAAGGGCGTATGCGTTTTTTCCTGAATATATTCAGGAAAAAACGCATACGCCCTTTTTGGCCAACCGCATCATTGTCCACGTTCTGGCGCTTTTCATGTGCTATCGGGGCCATTCCGATGTACCCGTTGACATCCGTTTCCTGCAGTTCTGCCTTGCGTTCAGCGCCTCTTCGTAGCCTGACCTCAATATATTTTGGGGCGATAGTTATCGTTTAGAACTCTGCAGGTTTGGGAAGTGCAGTGCCCCTGAGCTCCATTTCCCAAGTCGCTTTTTTGTGAGTGGGACGCAACACGGCTGGATGGCTTCACGCCCTATTGTCGATCCGGGGTGGCAGGCTGAACCGCTGGTGAATTCTTCTTCGTGATGGGAAATGAGAGTGACATGTGCCCGACCAAACACCTCCAGCGAGTCTCTCATTGGTTCCCCCTCTTGCAGTTCATCCTGCGGACAAATTGCAGACGGTACGAAAGAGGCATGGAAAGGCGCCGAGTCTCCAAGTGGGGAGATTGTTAGTAAGGGGGCCTGAATGGAGAACACGAGCACCAGGAGATGAAAACTGAGGTGAGTTTCAGAAAGCTTTCCCGATCCCACGGTGTAGCATCCGCTGGGTTTCCAATGAGTGCTTTCGCTGTCGGAAGATTGCGTTGAACCTGGAGAGTTGGGACCCATGGAATGGGGAGCACGCAGGATTACTTTCAAGGGTCTGCATTTGCTTTCCCAACCTCACCAATCGTCTCAGCCCCAAGAGTGTCCAGCCTTATGTCTTCTGCCGCTGGGGCTGTAGATGTGGTCAATCCTGGTTGCATGCCAGTCCCTGAACGCATTTTGGAAGAAGTTCTCTCTGTTTTGCCCTGCTTGTTTCTTCTTTATGTTGGAAATGTATCCTCAGAATGGGTCTGAGCTGATTTTCCCTGCTGGTTTTAGGCCGCTTTACACACACTTGATGCACTTACACAGAGATATCAAGACTTAGCTTTTAAGATGCTTACTAGTCGGATAGATACTTGTGCGACGAACAGGGTCTGGTGAGTCCAGTTGATTGAGCAAGGAGTAGGTCGTGTCCATTCCATATTCGGTTTTCGGAAGGGTATCTGTGCTCATTTCAAACTCGAGTTTTATGCGTCACCCCACCTCACCTTTCCCCTGAAGCAGGCATAAGTGTGTTTTCTAAAAGCGTGACTCTGTTCTGTTTGGGGATTCCGTGCATGGGGAGCGATTTTTACATTCCCTCGATAAGTGATATCATAAGTTTCTTTTTTTGTGGGACTTATTTCACTGAGGATGATCGTACCTAAATCCACTCAGGATGCTGCTACCAGCCTCATGACGTGGATTTCATGGCTGAGTGACACTCCATTGGACCTACGTAGCACCACTTGTCCACTTGTCCACTTGTCTTTGTCCACTTGTCCACTCGTCTTTGTCCACTTGGCTCTTTCCTGGGATATGAAACGTGTACCGGAGTGGAGGTTCTTGTCAAGACAGCAGCCCTCAACTTTGGGGTCCCTGTGTCTGGTTGATTTTTTGATTTTCCCAAGGTCAACGCCCATGTGTGGAAGTGCCCTATGCTCTGTGGTTCTGTGTTTTACATGGTTTGGGAAAGAGGATACACTTGTGAAGATTGGCTGTTGGCCATTGACATCCCGCCCATCAGCTTAACAAGGCTCCCTTGACTCCGTGGCCTGTCCTGCCTTTCTGGTTTTTAGACTTTTTTCGCCTGGCCCTTTTGCCCCGGGGGGGGGGGCGAGAGATTTCTTTGTAGTGCTGATTTGCTCTCCCAGGTTGCTTGGTTGGCCAAAAAGGGCGTATGCGTTTTTTCCTGAATATATTCAGGAAAAAACGCATACGCCCTTTTTGGCCAACCGCATCATTGTCCACGTTCTGGCGCTTTTCATGTGCTATCGGGGCCATTCCGATGTACCCGTTGACATCCGTTTCCTGCAGTTCTGCCTTGCGTTCAGCGCCTCTTCGTAGCCTGACCTCAATATATTTTGGGGCGATAGTTATCGTTTAGAACTCTGCAGGTTTGGGAAGTGCAGTGCCCCTGAGCTCCATTTCCCAAGTCGCTTTTTTGTGAGTGGGACGCAACACGGCTGGATGGCTTCACGCCCTATTGTCGATCCGGGGTGGCAGGCTGAACCGCTGGTGAATTCTTCTTCGTGATGGGAAATGAGAGTGACATGTGCCCGACCAAACACCTCCAGCGAGTCTCTCATTGGTTCCCCCTCTTGCAGTTCATCCTGCGGACAAATTGCAGACGGTACGAAAGAGGCATGGAAAGGCGCCGAGTCTCCAAGTGGGGAGATTGTTAGTAAGGGGGCCTGAATGGAGAACACGAGCACCAGGAGATGAAAACTGAGGTGAGTTTCAGAAAGCTTTCCCGATCCCACGGTGTAGCATCCGCTGGGTTTCCAATGAGTGCTTTCGCTGTCGGAAGATTGCGTTGAACCTGGAGAGTTGGGACCCATGGAATGGGGAGCACGCAGGATTCCTTTCAAGGGTCTGCATTTGCTTTCCCAACCTCACCAATCGTCTCAGCCCCAAGAGTGTCCAGCCTTATGTCTTCTGCCGCTGGGGCTGTAGATGTGGTCAATCCTGGTTGCATGCCAGTCCCTGAACGCATTTTGGAAGAAGTTCTCTCTGTTTTGCCCTGCTTGTTTCTTCTTTATGTTGGAAATGTATCCTCAGAATGGGTCTGAGCTGATTTTCCCTGCTGGTTTTAGGCCGCTTTACACACACTTGATGCACTTACACAGAGATATCAAGACTTAGCTTTTAAGATGCTTACTAGTCGGATAGATACTTGTGCGACGAACAGGGTCTGGTGAGTCCAGTTGATTGAGCAAGGAGTAGGTCGTGTCCATTCCATATTCGGTTTTCGGAAGGGTATCTGTGCTCATTTCAAACTCGAGTTTTATGCGTCACCCCACCTCACCTTTCCCCTGAAGCAGGCATAAGTGTGTTTTCTAAAAGCGTGACTCTGTTCTGTTTGGGGATTCAGTGCATGGGGAGCGATTTTTACATTCCCTCGATAAGTGATATCATAAGTTTCTTTTTTTGTGGGACTTATTTCACTGAGGATGATCGTACCTAAATCCACTCAGGATGCTGCTACCAGCCTCATGACGTGGATTTCATGGCTGAGTGACACTCCATTGGACCTACGTAGCACCACTTGTCCACTTGTCCACTTGTCTTTGTCCACTTGTCCACTCGTCTTTGTCCACTTGGCTCTTTCCTGGGATATGAAACGTGTACCGGAGTGGAGGTTCTTGTCAAGACAGCAGCCCTCAACTTTGGGGTCCCTGTGTCTGGTTGATTTTTTGATTTTCCCAAGGTCAACGCCCATGTGTGGAAGTGCCCTATGCTCTGTGGTTCTGTGTTTTACATGGTTTGGGAAAGAGGATACACTTGTGAAGATTGGCTGTTGGCCATTGACATCCCGCCCATCAGCTTAACAAGGCTCCCTTGACTCCGTGGCCTGTCCTGCCTTTCTGGTTTTTAGACTTTTTTCGCCTGGCCCTTTTGCCCCGGGGGGGGGGCGAGAGATTTCTTTGTAGTGCTGATTTGCTCTCCCAGGTTGCTTGGTTGGCCAAAAAGGGCGTATGCGTTTTTTCCTGAATATATTCAGGAAAAAACGCATACGCCCTTTTTGGCCAACCGCATCATTGTCCACGTTCTGGCGCTTTTCATGTGCTATCGGGGCCATTCCGATGTACCCGTTGACATCCGTTTCCTGCAGTTCTGCCTTGCGTTCAGCGCCTCTTCGTAGCCTGACCTCAATATATTTTGGGGCGATAGTTATCGTTTAGAACTCTGCAGGTTTGGGAAGTGCAGTGCCCCTGAGCTCCATTTCCCAAGTCGCTTTTTTGTGAGTGGGACGCAACACGGCTGGATGGCTTCACGCCCTATTGTCGATCCGGGGTGGCAGGCTGAACCGCTGGTGAATTCTTCTTCGTGATGGGAAATGAGAGTGACATGTGCCCGACCAAACACCTCCAGCGAGTCTCTCATTGGTTCCCCCTCTTGCAGTTCATCCTGCGGACAAATTGCAGACGGTACGAAAGAGGCATGGAAAGGCGCCGAGTCTCCAAGTGGGGAGATTGTTAGTAAGGGGGCCTGAATGGAGAACACGAGCACCAGGAGATGAAAACTGAGGTGAGTTTCAGAAAGCTTTCCCGATCCCACGGTGTAGCATCCGCTGGGTTTCCAATGAGTGCTTTCGCTGTCGGAAGATTGCGTTGAACCTGGAGAGTTGGGACCCATGGAATGGGGAGCACGCAGGATTCCTTTCAAGGGTCTGCATTTGCTTTCCCAACCTCACCAATCGTCTCAGCCCCAAGAGTGTCCAGCCTTATGTCTTCTGCCGCTGGGGCTGTAGATGTGGTCAATCCTGGTTGCATGCCAGTCCCTGAACGCATTTTGGAAGAAGTTCTCTCTGTTTTGCCCTGCTTGTTTCTTCTTTATGTTGGAAATGTATCCTCAGAATGGGTCTGAGCTGATTTTCCCTGCTGGTTTTAGGCCGCTTTACACACACTTGATGCACTTACACAGAGATATCAAGACTTAGCTTTTAAGATGCTTACTAGTCGGATAGATACTTGTGCGACGAACAGGGTCTGGTGAGTCCAGTTGATTGAGCAAGGAGTAGGTCGTGTCCATTCCATATTCGGTTTTCGGAAGGGTATCTGTGCTCATTTCAAACTCGAGTTTTATGCGTCACCCCACCTCACCTTTCCCCTGAAGCAGGCATAAGTGTGTTTTCTAAAAGCGTGACTCTGTTCTGTTTGGGGATTCAGTGCATGGGGAGCGATTTTTACATTCCCTCGATAAGTGATATCATAAGTTTCTTTTTTTGTGGGACTTATTTCACTGAGGATGATCGTACCTAAATCCACTCAGGATGCTGCTACCAGCCTCATGACGTGGATTTCATGGCTGAGTGACACTCCATTGGACCTACGTAGCACCACTTGTCCACTTGTCCACTTGTCTTTGTCCACTTGTCCACTCGTCTTTGTCCACTTGGCTCTTTCCTGGGATATGAAACGTGTACCGGAGTGGAGGTTCTTGTCAAGACAGCAGCCCTCAACTTTGGGGTCCCTGTGTCTGGTTGATTTTTTGATTTTCCCAAGGTCAACGCCCATGTGTGGAAGTGCCCTATGCTCTGTGGTTCTGTGTTTTACATGGTTTGGGAAAGAGGATACACTTGTGAAGATTGGCTGTTGGCCATTGACATCCCGCCCATCAGCTTAACAAGGCTCCCTTGACTCCGTGGCCTGTCCTGCCTTTCTGGTTTTTAGACTTTTTTCGCCTGGCCCTTTTGCCCCGGGGGGGGGGCGAGAGATTTCTTTGTAGTGCTGATTTGCTCTCCCAGGTTGCTTGGTTGGCCAAAAAGGGCGTATGCGTTTTTTCCTGAATATATTCAGGAAAAAACGCATACGCCCTTTTTGGCCAACCGCATCATTGTCCACGTTCTGGCGCTTTTCATGTGCTATCGGGGCCATTCCGATGTACCCGTTGACATCCGTTTCCTGCAGTTCTGCCTTGCGTTCAGCGCCTCTTCGTAGCCTGACCTCAATATATTTTGGGGCGATAGTTATCGTTTAGAACTCTGCAGGTTTGGGAAGTGCAGTGCCCCTGAGCTCCATTTCCCAAGTCGCTTTTTTGTGAGTGGGACGCAACACGGCTGGATGGCTTCACGCCCTATTGTCGATCCGGGGTGGCAGGCTGAACCGCTGGTGAATTCTTCTTCGTGATGGGAAATGAGAGTGACATGTGCCCGACCAAACACCTCCAGCGAGTCTCTCATTGGTTCCCCCTCTTGCAGTTCATCCTGCGGACAAATTGCAGACGGTACGAAAGAGGCATGGAAAGGCGCCGAGTCTCCAAGTGGGGAGATTGTTAGTAAGGGGGCCTGAATGGAGAACACGAGCACCAGGAGATGAAAACTGAGGTGAGTTTCAGAAAGCTTTCCCGATCCCACGGTGTAGCATCCGCTGGGTTTCCAATGAGTGCTTTCGCTGTCGGAAGATTGCGTTGAACCTGGAGAGTTGGGACCCATGGAATGGGGAGCACGCAGGATTCCTTTCAAGGGTCTGCATTTGCTTTCCCAACCTCACCAATCGTCTCAGCCCCAAGAGTGTCCAGCCTTATGTCTTCTGCCGCTGGGGCTGTAGATGTGGTCAATCCTGGTTGCATGCCAGTCCCTGAACGCATTTTGGAAGAAGTTCTCTCTGTTTTGCCCTGCTTGTTTCTTCTTTATGTTGGAAATGTATCCTCAGAATGGGTCTGAGCTGATTTTCCCCGCTGGTTTTAGGCCGCTTTACACACACTTGATGCACTTACACAGAGATATCAAGACTTAGCTTTTAAGATGCTTACTAGTCGGATAGATACTTGTGCGACGAACAGGGTCTGGTGAGTCCAGTTGATTGAGCAAGGAGTAGGTCGTGTCCATTCCATATTCGGTTTTCGGAAGGGTATCTGTGCTCATTTCAAACTCGAGTTTTATGCGTCACCCCACCTCACCTTTCCCCTGAAGCAGGCATAAGTGTGTTTTCTAAAAGCGTGACTCTGTTCTGTTTGGGGATTCAGTGCATGGGGAGCGATTTTTACATTCCCTCGATAAGTGATATCATAAGTTTCTTTTTTTGTGGGACTTATTTCACTGAGGATGATCGTACCTAAATCCACTCAGGATGCTGCTACCAGCCTCATGACGTGGATTTCATGGCTGAGTGACACTCCATTGGACCTACGTAGCACCACTTGTCCACTTGTCCACTTGTCTTTGTCCACTTGTCCACTCGTCTTTGTCCACTTGGCTCTTTCCTGGGATATGAAACGTGTACCGGAGTGGAGGTTCTTGTCAAGACAGCAGCCCTCAACTTTGGGGTCCCTGTGTCTGGTTGATTTTTTGATTTTCCCAAGGTCAACGCCCATGTGTGGAAGTGCCCTATGCTCTGTGGTTCTGTGTTTTACATGGTTTGGGAAAGAGGATACACTTGTGAAGATTGGCTGTTGGCCATTGACATCCCGCCCATCAGCTTAACAAGGCTCCCTTGACTCCGTGGCCTGTCCTGCCTTTCTGGTTTTTAGACTTTTTTCGCCTGGCCCTTTTGCCCCGGGGGGGGGGGGCGAGAGATTTCTTTGTAGTGCTGATTTGCTCTCCCAGGTTGCTTGGTTGGCCAAAAAGGGCGTATGCGTTTTTTCCTGAATATATTCAGGAAAAAACGCATACGCCCTTTTTGGCCAACCGCATCATTGTCCACGTTCTGGCGCTTTTCATGTGCTATCGGGGCCATTCCGATGTACCCGTTGACATCCGTTTCCTGCAGTTCTGCCTTGCGTTCAGCGCCTCTTCGTAGCCTGACCTCAATATATTTTGGGGCGATAGTTATCGTTTAGAACTCTGCAGGTTTGGGAAGTGCAGTGCCCCTGAGCTCCATTTCCCAAGTCGCTTTTTTGTGAGTGGGACGCAACACGGCTGGATGGCTTCACGCCCTATTGTCGATCCGGGGTGGCAGGCTGAACCGCTGGTGAATTCTTCTTCGTGATGGGAAATGAGAGTGACATGTGCCCGACCAAACACCTCCAGCGAGTCTCTCATTGGTTCCCCCTCTTGCAGTTCATCCTGCGGACAAATTGCAGACGGTACGAAAGAGGCATGGAAAGGCGCCGAGTCTCCAAGTGGGGAGATTGTTAGTAAGGGGGCCTGAATGGAGAACACGAGCACCAGGAGATGAAAACTGAGGTGAGTTTCAGAAAGCTTTCCCGATCCCACGGTGTAGCATCCGCTGGGTTTCCAATGAGTGCTTTCGCTGTCGGAAGATTGCGTTGAACCTGGAGAGTTGGGACCCATGGAATGGGGAGCACGCAGGATTCCTTTCAAGGGTCTGCATTTGCTTTCCCAACCTCACCAATCGTCTCAGCCCCAAGAGTGTCCAGCCTTATGACTTCTGCAGCTGGGGCTGTAGATGTGGTCAATCCTGGTTGCATGCCAGTCCCTGAACGCATTTTGGAAGAAGTTCTCTCTGTTTTGCCCTGCTTGTTTCTTCTTTATGTTGGAAATGTATCCTCAGAATGGGTCTGAGCTGATTTTCCCCGCTGGTTTTAGGCCGCTTTACACACACTTGATGCACTTACACAGAGATATCAAGACTTAGCTTTTAAGATGCTTACTAGTCGGATAGATACTTGTGCGACGAACAGGGTCTGGTGAGTCCAGTTGATTGAGCAAGGAGTAGGTCGTGTCCATTCCATATTCGGTTTTCGGAAGGGTATCTGTGCTCATTTCAAACTCGAGTTTTATGCGTCACCCCACCTCACCTTTCCCCTGAAGCAGGCATAAGTGTGTTTTCTAAAAGCGTGACTCTGTTCTGTTTGGGGATTCAGTGCATGGGGAGCGATTTTTACATTCCCTCGATAAGTGATATCATAAGTTTCTTTTTTTGTGGGACTTATTTCACTGAGGATGATCGTACCTAAATCCACTCAGGATGCTGCTACCAGCCTCATGACGTGGATTTCATGGCTGAGTGACACTCCATTGGACCTACGTAGCACCACTTGTCCACTTGTCCACTTGTCTTTGTCCACTTGTCCACTCGTCTTTGTCCACTTGGCTCTTTCCTGGGATATGAAACGTGTACCGGAGTGGAGGTTCTTGTCAAGACAGCAGCCCTCAACTTTGGGGTCCCTGTGTCTGGTTGATTTTTTGATTTTCCCAAGGTCAACGCCCATGTGTGGAAGTGCCCTATGCTCTGTGGTTCTGTGTTTTACATGGTTTGGGAAAGAGGATACACTTGTGAAGATTGGCTGTTGGCCATTGACATCCCGCCCATCAGCTTAACAAGGCTCCCTTGACTCCGTGGCCTGTCCTGCCTTTCTGGTTTTTAGACTTTTTTCGCCTGGCCCTTTTGCCCCGGGGGGGGGGGCGAGAGATTTCTTTGTAGTGCTGATTTGCTCTCCCAGGTTGCTTGGTTGGCCAAAAAGGGCGTATGCGTTTTTTCCTGAATATATTCAGGAAAAAACGCATACGCCCTTTTTGGCCAACCGCATCATTGTCCACGTTCTGGCGCTTTTCATGTGCTATCGGGGCCATTCCGATGTACCCGTTGACATCCGTTTCCTGCAGTTCTGCCTTGCGTTCAGCGCCTCTTCGTAGCCTGACCTCAATATATTTTGGGGCGATAGTTATCGTTTAGAACTCTGCAGGTTTGGGAAGTGCAGTGCCCCTGAGCTCCATTTCCCAAGTCGCTTTTTTGTGAGTGGGACGCAACACGGCTGGATGGCTTCACGCCCTATTGTCGATCCGGGGTGGCAGGCTGAACCGCTGGTGAATTCTTCTTCGTGATGGGAAATGAGAGTGACATGTGCCCGACCAAACACCTCCAGCGAGTCTCTCATTGGTTCCCCCTCTTGCAGTTCATCCTGCGGACAAATTGCAGACGGTACGAAAGAGGCATGGAAAGGCGCCGAGTCTCCAAGTGGGGAGATTGTTAGTAAGGGGGCCTGAATGGAGAACACGAGCACCAGGAGATGAAAACTGAGGTGAGTTTCAGAAAGCTTTCCCGATCCCACGGTGTAGCATCCGCTGGGTTTCCAATGAGTGCTTTCGCTGTCGGAAGATTGCGTTGAACCTGGAGAGTTGGGACCCATGGAATGGGGAGCACGCAGGATTCCTTTCAAGGGTCTGCATTTGCTTTCCCAACCTCACCAATCGTCTCAGCCCCAAGAGTGTCCAGCCTTATGTCTTCTGCCGCTGGGGCTGTAGATGTGGTCAATCCTGGTTGCATGCCAGTCCCTGAACGCATTTTGGAAGAAGTTCTCTCTGTTTTGCCCTGCTTGTTTCTTCTTTATGTTGGAAATGTATCCTCAGAATGGGTCTGAGATGATTTTCCCCGCTGGTTTTAGGCCGCTTTACACACACTTGATGCACTTACACAGAGATATCAAGACTTAGCTTTTAAGATGCTTACTAGTCGGATAGATACTTGTGCGATGAACAGGGTCTGGTGAGTCCAGTTGATTGAGCAAGGAGTAGGTCGTGTCCATTCCATATTCGGTTTTCGGAAGGGTATCTGTGCTCATTTCAAACTCGAGTTTTATGCGTCACCCCACCTCACCTTTCCCCTGAAGCAGGCATAAGTGTGTTTTCTAAAAGCGTGACTCTGTTCTGTTTGGGGATTCAGTGCATGGGGAGCGATTTTTACATTCCCTCGATAAGTGATATCATAAGTTTCTTTTTTTGTGGGACTTATTTCACTGAGGATGATCGTACCTAAATCCACTCAGGATGCTGCTACCAGCCTCATGACGTGGATTTCATGGCTGAGTGACACTCCATTGGACCTACGTAGCACCACTTGTCCACTTGTCCACTTGTCTTTGTCCACTTGTCTTTGTCCACTTGGCTCTTTCCTGGGATATGAAACGTGTACCGGAGTGGAGGTTCTTGTCAAGACAGCAGCCCTCAACTTTGGGGTCCCTGTGTCTGGTTGATTTTTTGATTTTCCCAAGGTCAACGCCCATGTGTGGAAGTGCCCTATGCTCTGTGGTTCTGTGTTTTACATGGTTTGGGAAAGAGGATACACTTGTGAAGATTGGCTGTTGGCCATTGACATCCCGCCCATCAGCTTAACAAGGCTCCCTTGACTCCGTGGCCTGTCCTGCCTTTCTGGTTTTTAGACTTTTTTCGCCTGGCCCTTTTGCCCCGGGGGGGGGGCGAGAGATTTCTTTGTAGTGCTGATTTGCTCTCCCAGGTTGCTTGGTTGGCCAAAAAGGGCGTATGCGTTTTTTCCTGAATATATTCAGGAAAAAACGCATACGCCCTTTTTGGCCAACCGCATCATTGTCCACGTTCTGGCGCTTTTCATGTGCTATCGGGGCCATTCCGATGTACCCGTTGACGTCCGTTTCCTGCAGTTCTGCCTTGCGTTCAGCGCCTCTTCGTAGCCTGACCTCAATATATTTTGGGGCGATAGTTATCGTTTAGAACTCTGCAGGTTTGGGAAGTGCAGTGCCCCTGAGCTCCATTTCCCAAGTCGCTTTTTTGTGAGTGGGACGCAACACGGCTGGATGGCTTCACGCCCTATTGTCGATCCGGGGTGGCAGGCTGAACCGCTGGTGAATTCTTCTTCGTGATGGGAAATGAGAGTGACATGTGCCCGACCAAACACCTCCAGCGAGTCTCTCATTGGTTCCCCCTCTTGCAGTTCATCCTGCGGACAAATTGCAGACGGTACGAAAGAGGCATGGAAAGGCGCCGAGTCTCCAAGTGGGGAGATTGTTAGTAAGGGGGCCTGAATGGAGAACACGAGCACCAGGAGATGAAAACTGAGGTGAGTTTCAGAAAGCTTTCCCGATCCCACGGTGTAGCATCCGCTGGGTTTCCAATGAGTGCTTTCGCTGTCGGAAGATTGCGTTGAACCTGGAGAGTTGGGACCCATGGAATGGGGAGCACGCAGGATTCCTTTCAAGGGTCTGCATTTGCTTTCCCAACCTCACCAATCGTCTCAGCCCCAAGAGTGTCCAGCCTTATGTCTTCTGCCGCTGGGGCTGTAGATGTGGTCAATCCTGGTTGCATGCCAGTCCCTGAACGCATTTTGGAAGAAGTTCTCTCTGTTTTGCCCTGCTTGTTTCTTCTTTATGTTGGAAATGTATCCTCAGAATGGGTCTGAGCTGATTTTCCCTGCTGGTTTTAGGCCGCTTTACACACACTTGATGCACTTACACAGAGATATCAAGACTTAGCTTTTAAGATGCTTACTAGTCGGATAGATACTTGTGCGACGAACAGGGTCTGGTGAGTCCAGTTGATTGAGCAAGGAGTAGGTCGTGTCCATTCCATATTCGGTTTTCGGAAGGGTATGTGTGCTCATTTCAAACTCGAGTTTTATGCGTCACCCCACCTCACCTTTCCCCTGAAGCAGGCATAAGTGTGTTTTCTAAAAGCGTGACTCTGTTCTGTTTGGGGATTCCGTGCATGGGGAGCGATTTTTACATTCCCTCGATAAGTGATATCATAAGTTTCTTTTTTTGTGGGACTTATTTCACTGAGGATGATCGTACCTAAATCCACTCAGGATGCTGCTACCAGCCTCATGACGTGGATTTCATGGCTGAGTGACACTCCATTGGACCTACGTAGCACCACTTGTCCACTTGTCCACTTGTCTTTGTCCACTTGTCCACTCGTCTTTGTCCACTTGGCTCTTTCCTGGGATATGAAACGTGTACCGGAGTGGAGGTTCTTGTCAAGACAGCAGCCCTCAACTTTGGGGTCCCTGTGTCTGGTTGATTTTTTGATTTTCCCAAGGTCAACGCCCATGTGTGGAAGTGCCCTATGCTCTGTGGTTCTGTGTTTTACATGGTTTGGGAAAGAGGATACACTTGTGAAGATTGGCTGTTGGCCATTGACATCCCGCCCATCAGCTTAACAAGGCTCCCTTGACTCCGTGGCCTGTCCTGCCTTTCTGGTTTTTAGACTTTTTTCGCCTGGCCCTTTTGCCCCGGGGGGGGGCGAGAGATTTCTTTGTAGTGCTGATTTGCTCTCCCAGGTTGCTTGGTTGGCCAAAAAGGGCGTATGCGTTTTTTCCTGAATATATTCAGGAAAAAACGCATACGCCCTTTTTGGCCAACCGCATCATTGTCCACGTTCTGGCGCTTTTCATGTGCTATCGGGGCCATTCCGATGTAGCCGTTGACATCCGTTTCCTGCAGTTCTGCCTTGCGTTCAGCGCCTCTTCGTAGCCTGACCTCAATATATTTTGGGGCGATAGTTATCGTTTAGAACTCTGCAGGTTTGGGAAGTGCAGTGCCCCTGAGCTCCATTTCCCAAGTCGCTTTTTTGTGAGTGGGACGCAACACGGCTGGATGGCTTCACGCCCTATTGTCGATCCGGGGTGGCAGGCTGAACCGCTGGTGAATTCTTCTTCGTGATGGGAAATGAGAGTGACATGTGCCCGACCAAACACCTCCAGCGAGTCTCTCATTGGTTCCCCCTCTTGCAGTTCATCCTGCGGACAAATTGCAGACGGTACGAAAGAGGCATGGAAAGGCGCCGAGTCTCCAAGTGGGGAGATTGTTAGTAAGGGGGCCTGAATGGAGAACACGAGCACCAGGAGATGAAAACTGAGGTGAGTTTCAGAAAGCTTTCCCGATCCCACGGTGTAGCATCCGCTGGGTTTCCAATGAGTGCTTTCGCTGTCGGAAGATTGCGTTGAACCTGGAGAGTTGGGACCCATGGAATGGGGAGCACGCAGGATTCCTTTCAAGGGTCTGCATTTGCTTTCCCAACCTCACCAATCGTCTCAGCCCCAAGAGTGTCCAGCCTTATGTCTTCTGCCGCTGGGGCTGTAGATGTGGTCAATCCTGGTTGCATGCCAGTCCCTGAACGCATTTTGGAAGAAGTTCTCTCTGTTTTGCCCTGCTTGTTTCTTCTTTATGTTGGAAATGTATCCTCAGAATGGGTCTGAGCTGATTTTCCCTGCTGGTTTTAGGCCGCTTTACACACACTTGATGCACTTACACAGAGATATCAAGACTTAGCTTTTAAGATGCTTACTAGTCGGATAGATACTTGTGCGACGAACAGGGTCTGGTGAGTCCAGTTGATTGAGCAAGGAGTAGGTCGTGTCCATTCCATATTCGGTTTTCGGAAGGGTATCTGTGCTCATTTCAAACTCGAGTTTTATGCGTCACCCCACCTCACCTTTCCCCTGAAGCAGGCATAAGTGTGTTTTCTAAAAGCGTGACTCTGTTCTGTTTGGGGATTCCGTGCATGGGGAGCGATTTTTACATTCCCTCGATAAGTGATATCATAAGTTTCTTTTTTTGTGGGACTTATTTCACTGAGGATGATCGTACCTAAATCCACTCAGGATGCTGCTACCAGCCTCATGACGTGGATTTCATGGCTGAGTGACACTCCATTGGACCTACGTAGCACCACTTGTCCACTTGTCCACTTGTCTTTGTCCACTTGTCCACTCGTCTTTGTCCACTTGGCTCTTTCCTGGGATATGAAACGTGTACCGGAGTGGAGGTTCTTGTCAAGACAGCAGCCCTCAACTTTGGGGTCCCTGTGTCTGGTTGATTTTTTGATTTTCCCAAGGTCAACGCCCATGTGTGGAAGTGCCCTATGCTCTGTGGTTCTGTGTTTTACATGGTTTGGGAAAGAGGATACACTTGTGAAGATTGGCTGTTGGCCATTGACATCCCGCCCATCAGCTTAACAAGGCTCCCTTGACTCCGTGGCCTGTCCTGCCTTTCTGGTTTTTAGACTTTTTTCGCCTGGCCCTTTTGCCCCGGGGGGGGGGGCGAGAGATTTCTTTGTAGTGCTGATTTGCTCTCCCAGGTTGCTTGGTTGGCCAAAAAGGGCGTATGCGTTTTTTCCTGAATATATTCAGGAAAAAACGCATACGCCCTTTTTGGCCAACCGCATCATTGTCCACGTTCTGGCGCTTTTCATGTGCTATCGGGGCCATTCCGATGTACCCGTTGACATCCGTTTCCTGCAGTTCTGCCTTGCGTTCAGCGCCTCTTCGTAGCCTGACCTCAATATATTTTGGGGCGATAGTTATCGTTTAGAACTCTGCAGGTTTGGGAAGTGCAGTGCCCCTGAGCTCCATTTCCCAAGTCGCTTTTTTGTGAGTGGGACGCAACACGGCTGGATGGCTTCACGCCCTATTGTCGATCCGGGGTGGCAGGCTGAACCGCTGGTGAATTCTTCTTCGTGATGGGAAATGAGAGTGACATGTGCCCGACCAAACACCTCCAGCGAGTCTCTCATTGGTTCCCCCTCTTGCAGTTCATCCTGCGGACAAATTGCAGACGGTACGAAAGAGGCATGGAAAGGCGCCGAGTCTCCAAGTGGGGAGATTGTTAGTAAGGGGGCCTGAATGGAGAACACGAGCACCAGGAGATGAAAACTGAGGTGAGTTTCAGAAAGCTTTCCCGATCCCACGGTGTAGCATCCGCTGGGTTTCCAATGAGTGCTTTCGCTGTCGGAAGATTGCGTTGAACCTGGAGAGTTGGGACCCATGGAATGGGGAGCACGCAGGATTCCTTTCAAGGGTCTGCATTTGCTTTCCCAACCTCACCAATCGTCTCAGCCCCAAGAGTGTCCAGCCTTATGACTTCTGCCGCTGGGGCTGTAGATGTGGTCAATCCTGGTTGCATGCCAGTCCCTGAACGCATTTTGGAAGAAGTTCTCTCTGTTTTGCCCTGCTTGTTTCTTCTTTATGTTGGAAATGTATCCTCAGAATGGGTCTGAGCTGATTTTCCCCGCTGGTTTTAGGCCGCTTTACACACACTTGATGCACTTACACAGAGATATCAAGACTTAGCTTTTAAGATGCTTACTAGTCGGATAGATACTTGTGCGACGAACAGGGTCTGGTGAGTCCAGTTGATTGAGCAAGGAGTAGGTCGTGTCCATTCCATATTCGGTTTTCGGAAGGGTATCTGTGCTCATTTCAAACTCGAGTTTTATGCGTCACCCCACCTCACCTTTCCCCTGAAGCAGGCATAAGTGTGTTTTCTAAAAGCGTGACTCTGTTCTGTTTGGGGATTCAGTGCATGGGGAGCGATTTTTACATTCCCTCGATAAGTGATATCATAAGTTTCTTTTTTTGTGGGACTTATTTCACTGAGGATGATCGTACCTAAATCCACTCAGGATGCTGCTACCAGCCTCATGACGTGGATTTCATGGCTGAGTGACACTCCATTGGACCTACGTAGCACCACTTGTCCACTTGTCCACTTGTCTTTGTCCACTTGTCCACTCGTCTTTGTCCACTTGGCTCTTTCCTGGGATATGAAACGTGTACCGGAGTGGAGGTTCTTGTCAAGACAGCAGCCCTCAACTTTGGGGTCCCTGTGTCTGGTTGATTTTTTGATTTTCCCAAGGTCAACGCCCATGTGTGGAAGTGCCCTATGCTCTGTGGTTCTGTGTTTTCCATGGTTTGGGAAAGAGGATACACTTGTGAAGATTGGCTGTTGGCCATTGACATCCCGCCCATCAGCTTAACAAGGCTCCCTTGACTCCGTGGCCTGTCCTGCCTTTCTGGTTTTTAGAATTTTTTCGCCTGGCCCTTTTGCCCCGGGGGGGGGGGCGAGAGATTTCTTTGTAGTGCTGATTTGCTCTCCCAGGTTGCTTGGTTGGCCAAAAAGGGCGTATGCGTTTTTTCCTGAATATATTCAGGAAAAAACGCATACGCCCTTTTTGGCCAACCGCATCATTGTCCACGTTCTGGCGCTTTTCATGTGCTATCGGGGCCATTCCGATGTACCCGTTGACATCCGTTTCCTGCAGTTCTGCCTTGCGTTCAGCGCCTCTTCGTAGCCTGACCTCAATATATTTTGGGGCGATAGTTATCGTTTAGAACTCTGCAGGTTTGGGAAGTGCAGTGCCCCTGAGCTCCATTTCCCAAGTCGCTTTTTTGTGAGTGGGACGCAACACGGCTGGATGGCTTCACGCCCTATTGTCGATCCGGGGTGGCAGGCTGAACCGCTGGTGAATTCTTCTTCGTGATGGGAAATGAGAGTGACATGTGCCCGACCAAACACCTCCAGCGAGTCTCTCATTGGTTCCCCCTCTTGCAGTTCATCCTGCGGACAAATTGCAGACGGTACGAAAGAGGCATGGAAAGGCGCCGAGTCTCCAAGTGGGGAGATTGTTAGTAAGGGGGCCTGAATGGAGAACACGAGCACCAGGAGATGAAAACTGAGGTGAGTTTCAGAAAGCTTTCCCGATCCCACGGTGTAGCATCCGCTGGGTTTCCAATGAGTGCTTTCGCTGTCGGAAGATTGCGTTGAACCTGGAGAGTTGGGACCCATGGAATGGGGAGCACGCAGGATTCCTTTCAAGGGTCTGCATTTGCTTTCCCAACCTCACCAATCGTCTCAGCCCCAAGAGTGTCCAGCCTTATGTCTTCTGCCGCTGGGGCTGTAGATGTGGTCAATCCTGGTTGCATGCCAGTCCCTGAACGCATTTTGGAAGAAGTTCTCTCTGTTTTGCCCTGCTTGTTTCTTCTTTATGTTGGAAATGTATCCTCAGAATGGGTCTGAGCTGATTTTCCCTGCTGGTTTTAGGCCGCTTTACACACACTTGATGCACTTACACAGAGATATCAAGACTTAGCTTTTAAGATGCTTACTAGTCGGATAGATACTTGTGCGACGAACAGGGTCTGGTGAGTCCAGTTGATTGAGCAAGGAGTAGGTCGTGTCCATTCCATATTCGGTTTTCGGAAGGGTATCTGTGCTCATTTCAAACTCGAGTTTTATGCGTCACCCCACCTCACCTTTCCCCTGAAGCAGGCATAAGTGTGTTTTCTAAAAGCGTGACTCTGTTCTGTTTGGGGATTCCGTGCATGGGGAGCGATTTTTACATTCCCTCGATAAGTGATATCATAAGTTTATTTTTTTGTGGGACTTATTTCACTGAGGATGATCGTACCTAAATCCACTCAGGATGCTGCTACCAGCCTCATGACGTGGATTTCATGGCTGAGTGACACTCCATTGGACCTACGTAGCACCACTTGTCCACTTGTCCACTTGTCTTTGTCCACTTGTCCACTCGTCTTTGTCCACTTGGCTCTTTCCTGGGATATGAAACGTGTACCGGAGTGGAGGTTCTTGTCAAGACAGCAGCCCTCAACTTTGGGGTCCCTGTGTCTGGTTGATTTTTTGATTTTCCCAAGGTCAACGCCCATGTGTGGAAGTGCCCTATGCTCTGTGGTTCTGTGTTTTACATGGTTTGGGAAAGAGGATACACTTGTGAAGATTGGCTGTTGGCCATTGACATCCCGCCCATCAGCTTAACAAGGCTCCCTTGACTCCGTGGCCTGTCCTGCCTTTCTGGTTTTTAGACTTTTTTCGCCTGGCCCTTTTGCCCCGGGGGGAGGGGCGAGAGATTTCTTTGTAGTGCTGATTTGCTCTCCCAGGTTGCTTGGTTGGCCAAAAAGGGCGTATGCGTTTTTTCCTGAATATATTCAGGAAAAAACGCATACGCCCTTTTTGGCCAACCGCATCATTGTCCACGTTCTGGCGCTTTTCATGTGCTATCGGGGCCATTCCGATGTACCCGTTGACATCCGTTTCCTGCAGTTCTGCCTTGCGTTCAGCGCCTCTTCGTAGCCTGACCTCAATATATTTTGGGGCGATAGTTATCGTTTAGAACTCTGCAGGTTTGGGAAGTGCAGTGCCCCTGAGCTCCATTTCCCAAGTCGCTTTTTTGTGAGTGGGACGCAACACGGCTGGATGGCTTCACGCCCTATTGTCGATCCGGGGTGGCAGGCTGAACCGCTGGTGAATTCTTCTTCGTGATGGGAAATGAGAGTGACATGTGCCCGACCAAACACCTCCAGCGAGTCTCTCATTGGTTCCCCCTCTTGCAGTTCATCCTGCGGACAAATTGCAGACGGTACGAAAGAGGCATGGAAAGGCGCCGAGTCTCCAAGTGGGGAGATTGTTAGTAAGGGGGCCTGAATGGAGAACACGAGCACCAGGAGATGAAAACTGAGGTGAGTTTCAGAAAGCTTTCCCGATCCCACGGTGTAGCATCCGCTGGGTTTCCAATGAGTGCTTTCGCTGTCGGAAGATTGCGTTGAACCTGGAGAGTTGGGACCCATGGAATGGGGAGCACGCAGGATTCCTTTCAAGGGTCTGCATTTGCTTTCCCAACCTCACCAATCGTCTCAGCCCCAAGAGTGTCCAGCCTTATGTCTTCTGCCGCTGGGGCTGTAGATGTGGTCAATCCTGGTTGCATGCCAGTCCCTGAACGCATTTTGGAAGAAGTTCTCTCTGTTTTGCCCTGCTTGTTTCTTCTTTATGTTGGAAATGTATCCTCAGAATGGGTCTGAGCTGATTTTCCCTGCTGGTTTTAGGCCGCTTTACACACACTTGATGCACTTACACAGAGATATCAAGACTTAGCTTTTAAGATGCTTACTAGTCGGATAGATACTTGTGCGACGAACAGGGTCTGGTGAGTCCAGTTGATTGAGCAAGGAGTAGGTCGTGTCCATTCCATATTCGGTTTTCGGAAGGGTATCTGTGCTCATTTCAAACTCGAGTTTTATGCGTCACCCCACCTCACCTTTCCCCTGAAGCAGGCATAAGTGTGTTTTCTAAAAGCGTGACTCTGTTCTGTTTGGGGATTCCGTGCATGGGGAGCGATTTTTACATTCCCTCGATAAGTGATATCATAAGTTTCTTTTTTTCTGGGACTTATTTCACTGAGGATGATCGTACCTAAATCCACTCAGGATGCTGCTACCAGCCTCATGACGTGGATTTCATGGCTGAGTGACACTCCATTGGACCTACGTAGCACCACTTGTCCACTTGTCCACTTGTCTTTGTCCACTTGTCCACTCGTCTTTGTCCACTTGGCTCTTTCCTGGGATATGAAACGTGTACCGGAGTGGAGGTTCTTGTCAAGACAGCAGCCCTCAACTTTGGGGTCCCTGTGTCTGGTTGATTTTTTGATTTTCCCAAGGTCAACGCCCATGTGTGGAAGTGCCCTATGCTCTGTGGTTCTGTGTTTTACATGGTTTGGGAAAGAGGATACACTTGTGAAGATTGGCTGTTGGCCATTGACATCCCGCCCATCAGCTTAACAAGGCTCCCTTGACTCCGTGGCCTGTCCTGCCTTTCTGGTTTTTAGACTTTTTTCGCCTGGCCCTTTTGCCCCGGGGGGGGGGCGAGAGATTTCTTTGTAGTGCTGATTTGCTCTCCCAGGTTGCTTGGTTGGCCAAAAAGGGCGTATGCGTTTTTTCCTGAATATATTCAGGAAAAAACGCATACGCCCTTTTTGGCCAACCGCATCATTGTCCACGTTCTGGCGCTTTTCATGTGCTATCGGGGCCATTCCGATGTAGCCGTTGACATCCGTTTCCTGCAGTTCTGCCTTGCGTTCAGCGCCTCTTCGTAGCCTGACCTCAATATATTTTGGGGCGATAGTTATCGTTTAGAACTCTGCAGGTTTGGGAAGTGCAGTGCCCCTGAGCTCCATTTCCCAAGTCGCTTTTTTGTGAGTGGGACGCAACACGGCTGGATGGCTTCACGCCCTATTGTCGATCCGGGGTGGCAGGCTGAACCGCTGGTGAATTCTTCTTCGTGATGGGAAATGAGAGTGACATGTGCCCGACCAAACACCTCCAGCGAGTCTCTCATTGGTTCCCCCTCTTGCAGTTCATCCTGCGGACAAATTGCAGACGGTACGAAAGAGGCATGGAAAGGCGCCGAGTCTCCAAGTGGGGAGATTGTTAGTAAGGGGGCCTGAATGGAGAACACGAGCACCAGGAGATGAAAACTGAGGTGAGTTTCAGAAAGCTTTCCCGATCCCACGGTGTAGCATCCGCTGGGTTTCCAATGAGTGCTTTCGCTGTCGGAAGATTGCGTTGAACCTGGAGAGTTGGGACCCATGGAATGGGGAGCACGCAGGATTCCTTTCAAGGGTCTGCATTTGCTTTCCCAACCTCACCAATCGTCTCAGCCCCAAGAGTGTCCAGCCTTATGTCTTCTGCCGCTGGGGCTGTAGATGTGGTCAATCCTGGTTGCATGCCAGTCCCTGAACGCATTTTGGAAGAAGTTCTCTCTGTTTTGCCCTGCTTGTTTCTTCTTTATGTTGGAAATGTATCCTCAGAATGGGTCTGAGCTGATTTTCCCTGCTGGTTTTAGGCCGCTTTACACACACTTGATGCACTTACACAGAGATATCAAGACTTAGCTTTTAAGATGCTTACTAGTCGGATAGATACTTGTGCGACGAACAGGGTCTGGTGAGTCCAGTTGATTGAGCAAGGAGTAGGTCGTGTCCATTCCATATTCGGTTTTCGGAAGGGTATCTGTGCTCATTTCAAACTCGAGTTTTATGCGTCACCCCACCTCACCTTTCCCCTGAAGCAGGCATAAGTGTGTTTTCTAAAAGCGTGACTCTGTTCTGTTTGGGGATTCCGTGCATGGGGAGCGATTTTTACATTCCCTCGATAAGTGATATCATAAGTTTCTTTTTTTGTGGGACTTATTTCACTGAGGATGATCGTACCTAAATCCACTCAGGATGCTGCTACCAGCCTCATGACGTGGATTTCATGGCTGAGTGACACTCCATTGGACCTACGTAGCACCACTTGTCCACTTGTCCACTTGTCTTTGTCCACTTGTCCACTCGTCTTTGTCCACGTGGCTCTTTCCTGGGATATGAAACGTGTACCGGAGTGGAGGTTCTTGTCAAGACAGCAGCCCTCAACTTTGGGGTCCCTGTGTCTGGTTGATTTTTTGATTTTCCCAAGGTCAACGCCCATGTGTGGAAGTGCCCTATGCTCTGTGGTTCTGTGTTTTACATGGTTTGGGAAAGAGGATACACTTGTGAAGATTGGCTGTTGGCCATTGACATCCCGCCCATCAGCTTAACAAGGCTCCCTTGACTCCGTGGCCTGTCCTGCCTTTCTGGTTTTTAGACTTTTTTCGCCTGGCCCTTTTGCCCCGGGGGGGGGGGCGAGAGATTTCTTTGTAGTGCTGATTTGCTCTCCCAGGTTGCTTGGTTGGCCAAAAAGGGCGTATGCGTTTTTTCCTGAATATATTCAGGAAAAAACGCATACGCCCTTTTTGGCCAACCGCATCATTGTCCACGTTCTGGCGCTTTTCATGTGCTATCGGGGCCATTCCGATGTACCCGTTGACATCCGTTTCCTGCAGTTCTGCCTTGCGTTCAGCGCCTCTTCGTAGCCTGACCTCAATATATTTTGGGGCGATAGTTATCGTTTAGAACTCTGCAGGTTTGGGAAGTGCAGTGCCCCTGAGCTCCATTTCCCAAGTCGCTTTTTTGTGAGTGGGACGCAACACGGCTGGATGGCTTCACGCCCTATTGTCGATCCGGGGTGGCAGGCTGAACCGCTGGTGAATTCTTCTTCGTGATGGGAAATGAGAGTGACATGTGCCCGACCAAACACCTCCAGCGAGTCTCTCATTGGTTCCCCCTCTTGCAGTTCATCCTGCGGACAAATTGCAGACGGTACGAAAGAGGCATGGAAAGGCGCCGAGTCTCCAAGTGGGGAGATTGTTAGTAAGGGGGCCTGAATGGAGAACACGAGCACCAGGAGATGAAAACTGAGGTGAGTTTCAGAAAGCTTTCCCGATCCCACGGTGTAGCATCCGCTGGGTTTCCAATGAGTGCTTTCGCTGTCGGAAGATTGCGTTGAACCTGGAGAGTTGGGACCCATGGAATGGGGAGCACGCAGGATTCCTTTCAAGGGTCTGCATTTGCTTTCCCAACCTCACCAATCGTCTCAGCCCCAAGAGTGTCCAGCCTTATGACTTCTGCCGCTGGGGCTGTAGATGTGGTCAATCCTGGTTGCATGCCAGTCCCTGAACGCATTTTGGAAGAAGTTCTCTCTGTTTTGCCCTGCTTGTTTCTTCTTTATGTTGGAAATGTATCCTCAGAATGGGTCTGAGCTGATTTTCCCCGCTGGTTTTAGGCCGCTTTACACACACTTGATGCACTTACACAGAGATATCAAGACTTAGCTTTTAAGATGCTTACTAGTCGGATAGATACTTGTGCGACGAACAGGGTCTGGTGAGTCCAGTTGATTGAGCAAGGAGTAGGTCGTGTCCATTCCATATTCGGTTTTCGGAAGGGTATCTGTGCTCATTTCAAACTCGAGTTTTATGCGTCACCCCACCTCACCTTTCCCCTGAAGCAGGCATAAGTGTGTTTTCTAAAAGCGTGACTCTGTTCTGTTTGGGGATTCAGTGCATGGGGAGCGATTTTTACATTCCCTCGATAAGTGATATCATAAGTTTCTTTTTTTGTGGGACTTATTTCACTGAGGATGATCGTACCTAAATCCACTCAGGATGCTGCTACCAGCCTCATGACGTGGATTTCATGGCTGAGTGACACTCCATTGGACCTACGTAGCACCACTTGTCCACTTGTCCACTTGTCTTTGTCCACTTGTCCACTCGTCTTTGTCCACTTGGCTCTTTCCTGGGATATGAAACGTGTACCGGAGTGGAGGTTCTTGTCAAGACAGCAGCCCTCAACTTTGGGGTCCCTGTGTCTGGTTGATTTTTTGATTTTCCCAAGGTCAACGCCCATGTGTGGAAGTGCCCTATGCTCTGTGGTTCTGTGTTTTCCATGGTTTGGGAAAGAGGATACACTTGTGAAGATTGGCTGTTGGCCATTGACATCCCGCCCATCAGCTTAACAAGGCTCCCTTGACTCCGTGGCCTGTCCTGCCTTTCTGGTTTTTAGAATTTTTTCGCCTGGCCCTTTTGCCCCGGGGGGGGGGCGAGAGATTTCTTTGTAGTGCTGATTTGCTCTCCCAGGTTGCTTGGTTGGCCAAAAAGGGCGTATGCGTTTTTTCCTGAATATATTCAGGAAAAAACGCATACGCCCTTTTTGGCCAACCGCATCATTGTCCACGTTCTGGCGCTTTTCATGTGCTATCGGGGCCATTCCGATGTACCCGTTGACATCCGTTTCCTGCAGTTCTGCCTTGCGTTCAGCGCCTCTTCGTAGCCTGACCTCAATATATTTTGGGGCGATAGTTATCGTTTAGAACTCTGCAGGTTTGGGAAGTGCAGTGCCCCTGAGCTCCATTTCCCAAGTCGCTTTTTTGTGAGTGGGACGCAACACGGCTGGATGGCTTCACGCCCTATTGTCGATCCGGGGTGGCAGGCTGAACCGCTGGTGAATTCTTCTTCGTGATGGGAAATGAGAGTGACATGTGCCCGACCAAACACCTCCAGCGAGTCTCTCATTGGTTCCCCCTCTTGCAGTTCATCCTGCGGACAAATTGCAGACGGTACGAAAGAGGCATGGAAAGGCGCCGAGTCTCCAAGTGGGGAGATTGTTAGTAAGGGGGCCTGAATGGAGAACACGAGCACCAGGAGATGAAAACTGAGGTGAGTTTCAGAAAGCTTTCCCGATCCCACGGTGTAGCATCCGCTGGGTTTCCAATGAGTGCTTTCGCTGTCGGAAGATTGCGTTGAACCTGGAGAGTTGGGACCCATGGAATGGGGAGCACGCAGGATTCCTTTCAAGGGTCTGCATTTGCTTTCCCAACCTCACCAATCGTCTCAGCCCCAAGAGTGTCCAGCCTTATGTCTTCTGCCGCTGGGGCTGTAGATGTGGTCAATCCTGGTTGCATGCCAGTCCCTGAACGCATTTTGGAAGAAGTTCTCTCTGTTTTGCCCTGCTTGTTTCTTCTTTATGTTGGAAATGTATCCTCAGAATGGGTCTGAGCTGATTTTCCCTGCTGGTTTTAGGCCGCTTTACACACACTTGATGCACTTACACAGAGATATCAAGACTTAGCTTTTAAGATGCTTACTAGTCGGATAGATACTTGTGCGACGAACAGGGTCTGGTGAGTCCAGTTGATTGAGCAAGGAGTAGGTCGTGTCCATTCCATATTCGGTTTTCGGAAGGGTATCTGTGCTCATTTCAAACTCGAGTTTTATGCGTCACCCCACCTCACCTTTCCCCTGAAGCAGGCATAAGTGTGTTTTCTAAAAGCGTGACTCTGTTCTGTTTGGGGATTCCGTGCATGGGGAGCGATTTTTACATTCCCTCGATAAGTGATATCATAAGTTTATTTTTTTGTGGGACTTATTTCACTGAGGATGATCGTACCTAAATCCACTCAGGATGCTGCTACCAGCCTCATGACGTGGATTTCATGGCTGAGTGACACTCCATTGGACCTACGTAGCACCACTTGTCCACTTGTCCACTTGTCTTTGTCCACTTGTCCACTCGTCTTTGTCCACTTGGCTCTTTCCTGGGATATGAAACGTGTACCGGAGTGGAGGTTCTTGTCAAGACAGCAGCCCTCAACTTTGGGGTCCCTGTGTCTGGTTGATTTTTTGATTTTCCCAAGGTCAACGCCCATGTGTGGAAGTGCCCTATGCTCTGTGGTTCTGTGTTTTACATGGTTTGGGAAAGAGGATACACTTGTGAAGATTGGCTGTTGGCCATTGACATCCCGCCCATCAGCTTAACAAGGCTCCCTTGACTCCGTGGCCTGTCCTGCCTTTCTGGTTTTTAGACTTTTTTCGCCTGGCCCTTTTGCCCCGGGGGGAGGGGCGAGAGATTTCTTTGTAGTGCTGATTTGCTCTCCCAGGTTGCTTGGTTGGCCAAAAAGGGCGTATGCGTTTTTTCCTGAATATATTCAGGAAAAAACGCATACGCCCTTTTTGGCCAACCGCATCATTGTCCACGTTCTGGCGCTTTTCATGTGCTATCGGGGCCATTCCGATGTACCCGTTGACATCCGTTTCCTGCAGTTCTGCCTTGCGTTCAGCGCCTCTTCGTAGCCTGACCTCAATATATTTTGGGGCGATAGTTATCGTTTAGAACTCTGCAGGTTTGGGAAGTGCAGTGCCCCTGAGCTCCATTTCCCAAGTCGCTTTTTTGTGAGTGGGACGCAACACGGCTGGATGGCTTCACGCCCTATTGTCGATCCGGGGTGGCAGGCTGAACCGCTGGTGAATTCTTCTTCGTGATGGGAAATGAGAGTGACATGTGCCCGACCAAACACCTCCAGCGAGTCTCTCATTGGTTCCCCCTCTTGCAGTTCATCCTGCGGACAAATTGCAGACGGTACGAAAGAGGCATGGAAAGGCGCCGAGTCTCCAAGTGGGGAGATTGTTAGTAAGGGGGCCTGAATGGAGAACACGAGCACCAGGAGATGAAAACTGAGGTGAGTTTCAGAAAGCTTTCCCGATCCCACGGTGTAGCATCCGCTGGGTTTCCAATGAGTGCTTTCGCTGTCGGAAGATTGCGTTGAACCTGGAGAGTTGGGACCCATGGAATGGGGAGCACGCAGGATTCCTTTCAAGGGTCTGCATTTGCTTTCCCAACCTCACCAATCGTCTCAGCCCCAAGAGTGTCCAGCCTTATGTCTTCTGCCGCTGGGGCTGTAGATGTGGTCAATCCTGGTTGCATGCCAGTCCCTGAACGCATTTTGGAAGAAGTTCTCTCTGTTTTGCCCTGCTTGTTTCTTCTTTATGTTGGAAATGTATCCTCAGAATGGGTCTGAGCTGATTTTCCCTGCTGGTTTTAGGCCGCTTTACACACACTTGATGCACTTACACAGAGATATCAAGACTTAGCTTTTAAGATGCTTACTAGTCGGATAGATACTTGTGCGACGAACAGGGTCTGGTGAGTCCAGTTGATTGAGCAAGGAGTAGGTCGTGTCCATTCCATATTCGGTTTTCGGAAGGGTATCTGTGCTCATTTCAAACTCGAGTTTTATGCGTCACCCCACCTCACCTTTCCCCTGAAGCAGGCATAAGTGTGTTTTCTAAAAGCGTGACTCTGTTCTGTTTGGGGATTCAGTGCATGGGGAGCGATTTTTACATTCCCTCGATAAGTGATATCATAAGTTTCTTTTTTTGTGGGACTTATTTCACTGAGGATGATCGTACCTAAATCCACTCAGGATGCTGCTACCAGCCTCATGACGTGGATTTCATGGCTGAGTGACACTCCATTGGACCTACGTAGCACCACTTGTCCACTTGTCCACTTGTCTTTGTCCACTTGTCCACTCGTCTTTGTCCACTTGGCTCTTTCCTGGGATATGAAACGTGTACCGGAGTGGAGGTTCTTGTCAAGACAGCAGCCCTCAACTTTGGGGTCCCTGTGTCTGGTTGATTTTTTGATTTTCCCAAGGTCAACGCCCATGTGTGGAAGTGCCCTATGCTCTGTGGTTCTGTGTTTTACATGGTTTGGGAAAGAGGATACACTTGTGAAGATTGGCTGTTGGCCATTGACATCCCGCCCATCAGCTTAACAAGGCTCCCTTGACTCCGTGGCCTGTCCTGCCTTTCTGGTTTTTAGACTTTTTTCGCCTGGCCCTTTTGCCCCGGGGGGGGGGCGAGAGATTTCTTTGTAGTGCTGATTTGCTCTCCCAGGTTGCTTGGTTGGCCAAAAAGGGCGTATGCGTTTTTTCCTGAATATATTCAGGAAAAAACGCATACGCCCTTTTTGGCCAACCGCATCATTGTCCACGTTCTGGCGCTTTTCATGTGCTATCGGGGCCATTCCGATGTACCCGTTGACATCCGTTTCCTGCAGTTCTGCCTTGCGTTCAGCGCCTCTTCGTAGCCTGACCTCAATATATTTTGGGGCGATAGTTATCGTTTAGAACTCTGCAGGTTTGGGAAGTGCAGTGCCCCTGAGCTCCATTTCCCAAGTCGCTTTTTTGTGAGTGGGACGCAACACGGCTGGATGGCTTCACGCCCTATTGTCGATCCGGGGTGGCAGGCTGAACCGCTGGTGAATTCTTCTTCGTGATGGGAAATGAGAGTGACATGTGCCCGACCAAACACCTCCAGCGAGTCTCTCATTGGTTCCCCCTCTTGCAGTTCATCCTGCGGACAAATTGCAGACGGTACGAAAGAGGCATGGAAAGGCGCCGAGTCTCCAAGTGGGGAGATTGTTAGTAAGGGGGCCTGAATGGAGAACACGAGCACCAGGAGATGAAAACTGAGGTGAGTTTCAGAAAGCTTTCCCGATCCCACGGTGTAGCATCCGCTGGGTTTCCAATGAGTGCTTTCGCTGTCGGAAGATTGCGTTGAACCTGGAGAGTTGGGACCCATGGAATGGGGAGCACGCAGGATTCCTTTCAAGGGTCTGCATTTGCTTTCCCAACCTCACCAATCGTCTCAGCCCCAAGAGTGTCCAGCCTTATGTCTTCTGCCCCTGGGGCTGTAGATGTGGTCAATCCTGGTTGCATGCCAGTCCCTGAACGCATTTTGGAAGAAGTTCTCTCTGTTTTGCCCTGCTTGTTTCTTCTTTATGTTGGAAATGTATCCTCAGAATGGGTCTGAGCTGATTTTCCCTGCTGGTTTTAGGCCGCTTTACACACACTTGATGCACTTACACAGAGATATCAAGACTTAGCTTTTAAGATGCTTACTAGTCGGATAGATACTTGTGCGACGAACAGGGTCTGGTGAGTCCAGTTGATTGAGCAAGGAGTAGGTCGTGTCCATTCCATATTCGGTTTTCGGAAGGGTATCTGTGCTCATTTCAAACTCGAGTTTTATGCGTCACCCCACCTCACCTTTCCCCTGAAGCAGGCATAAGTGTGTTTTCTAAAAGCGTGACTCTGTTCTGTTTGGGGATTCCGTGCATGGGGAGCGATTTTTACATTCCCTCGATAAGTGATATCATAAGTTTATTTTTTTGTGGGACTTATTTCACTGAGGATGATCGTACCTAAATCCACTCAGGATGCTGCTACCAGCCTCATGACGTGGATTTCATGGCTGAGTGACACTCCATTGGACCTACGTAGCACCACTTGTCCACTTGTCCACTTGTCTTTGTCCACTTGTCCACTCGTCTTTGTCCACTTGGCTCTTTCCTGGGATATGAAACGTGTACCGGAGTGGAGGTTCTTGTCAAGACAGCAGCCCTCAACTTTGGGGTCCCTGTGTCTGGTTGATTTTTTGATTTTCCCAAGGTCAACGCCCATGTGTGGAAGTGCCCTATGCTCTGTGGTTCTGTGTTTTACATGGTTTGGGAAAGAGGATACACTTGTGAAGATTGGCTGTTGGCCATTGACATCCCGCCCATCAGCTTAACAAGGCTCCCTTGACTCCGTGGCCTGTCCTGCCTTTCTGGTTTTTAGACTTTTTTCGCCTGGCCCTTTTGCCCCGGGGGGGGGGCGAGAGATTTCTTTGTAGTGCTGATTTGCTCTCCCAGGTTGCTTGGTTGGCCAAAAAGGGCGTATGCGTTTTTTCCTGAATATATTCAGGAAAAAACGCATACGCCCTTTTTGGCCAACCGCATCATTGTCCACGTTCTGGCGCTTTTCATGTGCTATCGGGGCCATTCCGATGTAGCCGTTGACATCCGTTTCCTGCAGTTCTGCCTTGCGTTCAGCGCCTCTTCGTAGCCTGACCTCAATATATTTTGGGGCGATAGTTATCGTTTAGAACTCTGCAGGTTTGGGAAGTGCAGTGCCCCTGAGCTCCATTTCCCAAGTCGCTTTTTTGTGAGTGGGACGCAACACGGCTGGATGGCTTCACGCCCTATTGTCGATCCGGGGTGGCAGGCTGAACCGCTGGTGAATTCTTCTTCGTGATGGGAAATGAGAGTGACATGTGCCCGACCAAACACCTCCAGCGAGTCTCTCATTGGTTCCCCCTCTTGCAGTTCATCCTGCGGACAAATTGCAGACGGTACGAAAGAGGCATGGAAAGGCGCCGAGTCTCCAAGTGGGGAGATTGTTAGTAAGGGGGCCTGAATGGAGAACACGAGCACCAGGAGATGAAAACTGAGGTGAGTTTCAGAAAGCTTTCCCGATCCCACGGTGTAGCATCCGCTGGGTTTCCAATGAGTGCTTTCGCTGTCGGAAGATTGCGTTGAACCTGGAGAGTTGGGACCCATGGAATGGGGAGCACGCAGGATTCCTTTCAAGGGTCTGCATTTGCTTTCCCAACCTCACCAATCGTCTCAGCCCCAAGAGTGTCCAGCCTTATGTCTTCTGCCCCTGGGGCTGTAGATGTGGTCAATCCTGGTTGCATGCCAGTCCCTGAACGCATTTTGGAAGAAGTTCTCTCTGTTTTGCCCTGCTTGTTTCTTCTTTATGTTGGAAATGTATCCTCAGAATGGGTCTGAGCTGATTTTCCCTGCTGGTTTTAGGCCGCTTTACACACACTTGATGCACTTACACAGAGATATCAAGACTTAGCTTTTAAGATGCTTACTAGTCGGATAGATACTTGTGCGACGAACAGGGTCTGGTGAGTCCAGTTGATTGAGCAAGGAGTAGGTCGTGTCCATTCCATATTCGGTTTTCGGAAGGGTATGTGTGCTCATTTCAAACTCGAGTTTTATGCGTCACCCCACCTCACTTTTCCCCTGAAGCAGGCATAAGTGTGTTTTCTAAAAGCGTGACTCTGTTCTGTTTGGGGATTCCGTGCATGGGGAGCGATTTTTACATTCCCTCGATAAGTTATATCATAAGTTTCTTTTTTTCTGGGACTTATTTCACTGAGGATGATCGTACCTAAATCCACTCAGGATGCTGCTACCAGCCTCATGACGTGGATTTCATGGCTGAGTGACACTCCATTGGACCTACGTAGCACCACTTGTCCACTTGTCCACTTGTCTTTGTCCACTTGTCCACTCGTCTTTGTCCACTTGGCTCTTTCCTGGGATATGAAACGTGTACCGGAGTGGAGGTTCTTGTCAAGACAGCAGCCCTCAACTTTGGGGTCCCTGTGTCTGGTTGATTTTTTGATTTTCCCAAGGTCAACGCCCATGTGTGGAAGTGCCCTATGCTCTGTGGTTCTGTGTTTTCCATGGTTTGGGAAAGAGGATACACTTGTGAAGATTGGCTGTTGGCCATTGACATCCCGCCCATCAGCTTAACAAGGCTCCCTTGACTCCGTGGCCTGTCCTGCCTTTCTGGTTTTTAGACTTTTTTCGCCTGGCCCTTTTGCCCCGGGGGGGGCGAGAGATTTCTTTGTAGTGCTGATTTGCTCTCCCAGGTTGCTTGGTTGGCCAAAAAGGGCGTATGCGTTTTTTCCTGAATATATTCAGGAAAAAACGCATACGCCCTTTTTGGCCAACCGCATCATTGTCCACGTTCTGGCGCTTTTCATGTGCTATCGGGGCCATTCCGATGTAGCCGTTGACATCCGTTTCCTGCAGTTCTGCCTTGCGTTCAGCGCCTCTTCGTAGCCTGACCTCAATATATTTTGGGGCGATAGTTATCGTTTAGAACTCTGCAGGTTTGGGAAGTGCAGTGCCCCTGAGCTCCATTTCCCAAGTCGCTTTTTTGTGAGTGGGACGCAACACGGCTGGATGGCTTCACGCCCTATTGTCGATCCGGGGTGGCAGGCTGAACCGCTGGTGAATTCTTCTTCGTGATGGGAAATGAGAGTGACATGTGCCCGACCAAACACCTCCAGCGAGTCTCTCATTGGTTCCCCCTCTTGCAGTTCATCCTGCGGACAAATTGCAGACGGTACGAAAGAGGCATGGAAAGGCGCCGAGTCTCCAAGTGGGGAGATTGTTAGTAAGGGGGCCTGAATGGAGAACACGAGCACCAGGAGATGAAAACTGAGGTGAGTTTCAGAAAGCTTTCCCGATCCCACGGTGTAGCATCCGCTGGGTTTCCAATGAGTGCTTTCGCTGTCGGAAGATTGCGTTGAACCTGGAGAGTTGGGACCCATGGAATGGGGAGCACGCAGGATTCCTTTCAAGGGTCTGCATTTGCTTTCCCAACCTCACCAATCGTCTCAGCCCCAAGAGTGTCCAGCCTTATGTCTTCTGCCGCTGGGGCTGTAGATGTGGTCAATCCTGGTTGCATGCCAGTCCCTGAACGCATTTTGGAAGAAGTTCTCTCTGTTTTGCCCTGCTTGTTTCTTCTTTATGTTGGAAATGTATCCTCAGAATGGGTCTGAGCTGATTTTCCCTGCTGGTTTTAGGCCGCTTTACACACACTTGATGCACTTACACAGAGATATCAAGACTTAGCTTTTAAGATGCTTACTAGTCGGATAGATACTTGTGCGACGAACAGGGTCTGGTGAGTCCAGTTGATTGAGCAAGGAGTAGGTCGTGTCCATTCCATATTCGGTTTTCGGAAGGGTATCTGTGCTCATTTCAAACTCGAGTTTTATGCGTCACCCCACCTCACCTTTCCCCTGAAGCAGGCATAAGTGTGTTTTCTAAAAGCGTGACTCTGTTCTGTTTGGGGATTCCGTGCATGGGGAGCGATTTTTACATTCCCTCGATAAGTGATATCATAAGTTTATTTTTTTGTGGGACTTATTTCACTGAGGATGATCGTACCTAAATCCACTCAGGATGCTGCTACCAGCCTCATGACGTGGATTTCATGGCTGAGTGACACTCCATTGGACCTACGTAGCACCACTTGTCCACTTGTCCACTTGTCTTTGTCCACTTGTCCACTCGTCTTTGTCCACTTGGCTCTTTCCTGGGATATGAAACGTGTACCGGAGTGGAGGTTCTTGTCAAGACAGCAGCCCTCAACTTTGGGGTCCCTGTGTCTGGTTGATTTTTTGATTTTCCCAAGGTCAACGCCCATGTGTGGAAGTGCCCTATGCTCTGTGGTTCTGTGTTTTACATGGTTTGGGAAAGAGGATACACTTGTGAAGATTGGCTGTTGGCCATTGACATCCCGCCCATCAGCTTAACAAGGCTCCCTTGACTCCGTGGCCTGTCCTGCCTTTCTGGTTTTTAGACTTTTTTCGCCTGGCCCTTTTGCCCCGGGGGGGGGGGCGAGAGATTTCTTTGTAGTGCTGATTTGCTCTCCCAGGTTGCTTGGTTGGCCAAAAAGGGCGTATGCGTTTTTTCCTGAATATATTCAGGAAAAAACGCATACGCCCTTTTTGGCCAACCGCATCATTGTCCACGTTCTGGCGCTTTTCATGTGCTATCGGGGCCATTCCGATGTAGCCGTTGACATCCGTTTCCTGCAGTTCTGCCTTGCGTTCAGCGCCTCTTCGTAGCCTGACCTCAATATATTTTGGGGCGATAGTTATCGTTTAGAACTCTGCAGGTTTGGGAAGTGCAGTGCCCCTGAGCTCCATTTCCCAAGTCGCTTTTTTGTGAGTGGGACGCAACACGGCTGGATGGCTTCACGCCCTATTGTCGATCCGGGGTGGCAGGCTGAACCGCTGGTGAATTCTTCTTCGTGATGGGAAATGAGAGTGACATGTGCCCGACCAAACACCTCCAGCGAGTCTCTCATTGGTTCCCCCTCTTGCAGTTCATCCTGCGGACAAATTGCAGACGGTACGAAAGAGGCATGGAAAGGCGCCGAGTCTCCAAGTGGGGAGATTGTTAGTAAGGGGGCCTGAATGGAGAACACGAGCACCAGGAGATGAAAACTGAGGTGAGTTTCAGAAAGCTTTCCCGATCCCACGGTGTAGCATCCGCTGGGTTTCCAATGAGTGCTTTCGCTGTCGGAAGATTGCGTTGAACCTGGAGAGTTGGGACCCATGGAATGGGGAGCACGCAGGATTCCTTTCAAGGGTCTGCATTTGCTTTCCCAACCTCACCAATCGTCTCAGCCCCAAGAGTGTCCAGCCTTATGTCTTCTGCCGCTGGGGCTGTAGATGTGGTCAATCCTGGTTGCATGCCAGTCCCTGAACGCATTTTGGAAGAAGTTCTCTCTGTTTTGCCCTGCTTGTTTCTTCTTTATGTTGGAAATGTATCCTCAGAATGGGTCTGAGCTGATTTTCCCTGCTGGTTTTAGGCCGCTTTACACACACTTGATGCACTTACACAGAGATATCAAGACTTAGCTTTTAAGATGCTTACTAGTCGGATAGATACTTGTGCGACGAACAGGGTCTGGTGAGTCCAGTTGATTGAGCAAGGAGTAGGTCGTGTCCATTCCATATTCGGTTTTCGGAAGGGTATCTGTGCTCATTTCAAACTCGAGTTTTATGCGTCACCCCACCTCACCTTTCCCCTGAAGCAGGCATAAGTGTGTTTTCTGAAAGCGTGACTCTGTTCTGTTTGGGGATTCAGTGCATGGGGAGCGATTTTTACATTCCCTCGATAAGTGATATCATAAGTTTATTTTTTTGTGGGACTTATTTCACTGAGGATGATCGTACCTAAATCCACTCAGGATGCTGCTACCAGCCTCATGACGTGGATTTCATGGCTGAGTGACACTCCATTGGACCTACGTAGCACCACTTGTCCACTTGTCCACTTGTCTTTGTCCACTTGTCCACTCGTCTTTGTCCACTTGGCTCTTTCCTGGGATATGAAACGTGTACCGGAGTGGAGGTTCTTGTCAAGACAGCAGCCCTCAACTTTGGGGTCCCTGTGTCTGGTTGATTTTTTCATTTTCCCAAGGTCAACGCCCATGTGTGGAAGTGCCCTATGCTCTGTGGTTCTGTGTTTTCCATGGTTTGGGAAAGAGGATACACTTGTGAAGATTGGCTGTTGGCCATTGACATCCCGCCCATCAGCTTAACAAGGCTCCCTTGACTCCGTGGCCTGTCCTGCCTTTCTGGTTTTTAGACTTTTTTCGCCTGGCCCTTTTGCCCCGGGGGGGGGGCGAGAGATTTCTTTGTAGTGCTGATTTGCTCTCCCAGGTTGCTTGGTTGGCCAAAAAGGGCGTATGCGTTTTTTCCTGAATATATTCAGGAAAAAACGCATACGCCCTTTTTGGCCAACCGCATCATTGTCCACGTTCTGGCGCTTTTCATGTGCTATCGGGGCCATTCCGATGTAGCCGTTGACATCCGTTTCCTGCAGTTCTGCCTTGCGTTCAGCGCCTCTTCGTAGCCTGACCTCAATATATTTTGGGGCGATAGTTATCGTTTAGAACTCTGCAGGTTTGGGAAGTGCAGTGCCCCTGAGCTCCATTTCCCAAGTCGCTTTTTTGTGAGTGGGACGCAACACGGCTGGATGGCTTCACGCCCTATTGTCGATCCGGGGTGGCAGGCTGAACCGCTGGTGAATTCTTCTTCGTGATGGGAAATGAGAGTGACATGTGCCCGACCAAACACCTCCAGCGAGTCTCTCATTGGTTCCCCCTCTTGCAGTTCATCCTGCGGACAAATTGCAGACGGTACGAAAGAGGCATGGAAAGGCGCCGAGTCTCCAAGTGGGGAGATTGTTAGTAAGGGGGCCTGAATGGAGAACACGAGCACCAGGAGATGAAAACTGAGGTGAGTTTCAGAAAGCTTTCCCGATCCCACGGTGTAGCATCCGCTGGGTTTCCAATGAGTGCTTTCGCTGTCGGAAGATTGCGTTGAACCTGGAGAGTTGGGACCCATGGAATGGGGAGCACGCAGGATTCCTTTCAAGGGTCTGCATTTGCTTTCCCAACCTCACCAATCGTCTCAGCCCCAAGAGTGTCCAGCCTTATGTCTTCTGCCGCTGGGGCTGTAGATGTGGTCAATCCTGGTTGCATGCCAGTCCCTGAACGCATTTTGGAAGAAGTTCTCTCTGTTTTGCCCTGCTTGTTTCTTCTTTATGTTGGAAATGTATCCTCAGAATGGGTCTGAGCTGATTTTCCCTGCTGGTTTTAGGCCGCTTTACACACACTTGATGCACTTACACAGAGATATCAAGACTTAGCTTTTAAGATGCTTACTAGTCGGATAGATACTTGTGCGACGAACAGGGTCTGGTGAGTCCAGTTGATTGAGCAAGGAGTAGGTCGTGTCCATTCCATATTCGGTTTTCGGAAGGGTATCTGTGCTCATTTCAAACTCGAGTTTTATGCGTCACCCCACCTCACCTTTCCCCTGAAGCAGGCATAAGTGTGTTTTCTAAAAGCGTGACTCTGTTCTGTTTGGGGATTCCGTGCATGGGGAGCGATTTTTACATTCCCTCGATAAGTGATATCATAAGTTTATTTTTTTGTGGGACTTATTTCACTGAGGATGATCGTACCTAAATCCACTCAGGATGCTGCTACCAGCCTCATGACGTGGATTTCATGGCTGAGTGACACTCCATTGGACCTACGTAGCACCACTTGTCCACTTGTCCACTTGTCTTTGTCCACTTGTCCACTCGTCTTTGTCCACTTGGCTCTTTCCTGGGATATGAAACGTGTACCGGAGTGGAGGTTCTTGTCAAGACAGCAGCCCTCAACTTTGGGGTCCCTGTGTCTGGTTGATTTTTTGATTTTCCCAAGGTCAACGCCCATGTGTGGAAGTGCCCTATGCTCTGTGGTTCTGTGTTTTACATGGTTTGGGAAAGAGGATACACTTGTGAAGATTGGCTGTTGGCCATTGACATCCCGCCCATCAGCTTAACAAGGCTCCCTTGACTCCGTGGCCTGTCCTGCCTTTCTGGTTTTTAGACTTTTTTCGCCTGGCCCTTTTGCCCCGGGGGGGGGGGCGAGAGATTTCTTTGTAGTGCTGATTTGCTCTCCCAGGTTGCTTGGTTGGCCAAAAAGGGCGTATGCGTTTTTTCCTGAATATATTCAGGAAAAAACGCATACGCCCTTTTTGGCCAACCGCATCATTGTCCACGTTCTGGCGCTTTTCATGTGCTATCGGGGCCATTCCGATGTACCCGTTGACATCCGTTTCCTGCAGTTCTGCCTTGCGTTCAGCGCCTCTTCGTAGCCTGACCTCAATATATTTTGGGGCGATAGTTATCGTTTAGAACTCTGCAGGTTTGGGAAGTGCAGTGCCCCTGAGCTCCATTTCCCAAGTCGCTTTTTTGTGAGTGGGACGCAACACGGCTGGATGGCTTCACGCCCTATTGTCGATCCGGGGTGGCAGGCTGAACCGCTGGTGAATTCTTCTTTGTGATGGGAAATGAGAGTGACATGTGCCCGACCAAACACCTCCAGCGAGTCTCTCATTGGTTCCCCCTCTTGCAGTTCATCCTGCGGACAAATTGCAGACGGTACGAAAGAGGCATGGAAAGGCGCCGAGTCTCCAAGTGGGGAGATTGTTAGTAAGGGGGCCTGAATGGAGAACACGAGCACCAGGAGATGAAAACTGAGGTGAGTTTCAGAAAGCTTTCCCGATCCCACGGTGTAGCATCCGCTGGGTTTCCAATGAGTGCTTTCGCTGTCGGAAGATTGCGTTGAACCTGGAGAGTTGGGACCCATGGAATGGGGAGCACGCAGGATTCCTTTCAAGGGTCTGCATTTGCTTTCCCAACCTCACCAATCGTCTCAGCCCCAAGAGTGTCCAGCCTTATGTCTTCTGCCGCTGGGGCTGTAGATGTGGTCAATCCTGGTTGCATGCCAGTCCCTGAACGCATTTTGGAAGAAGTTCTCTCTGTTTTGCCCTGCTTGTTTCTTCTTTATGTTGGAAATGTATCCTCAGAATGGGTCTGAGCTGATTTTCCCTGCTGGTTTTAGGCCGCTTTACACACACTTGATGCACTTACACAGAGATATCAAGACTTAGCTTTTAAGATGCTTACTAGTCGGATAGATACTTGTGCGATGAACAGGGTCTGGTGAGTCCAGTTGATTGAGCAAGGAGTAGGTCGTGTCCATTCCATATTCGGTTTTCGGAAGGGTATCTGTGCTCATTTCAAACTCGAGTTTTATGCGTCACCCCACCTCACCTTTCCCCTGAAGCAGGCATAAGTGTGTTTTCTGAAAGCGTGACTCTGTTCTGTTTGGGGATTCAGTGCATGGGGAGCGATTTTTACATTCCCTCGATAAGTGATATCATAAGTTTCTTTTTTTGTGGGACTTATTTCACTGAGGATGATCGTACCTAAATCCACTCAGGATGCTGCTACCAGCCTCATGACGTGGATTTCATGGCTGAGTGACACTCCATTGGACCTACGTAGCACCACTTGTCCACTTGTCCACTTGTCTTTGTCCACTTGTCCACTCGTCTTTGTCCACTTGGCTCTTTCCTGGGATATGAAACGTGTACCGGAGTGGAGGTTCTTGTCAAGACAGCAGCCCTCAACTTTGGGGTCCCTGTGTCTGGTTGATTTTTTCATTTTCCCAAGGTCAACGCCCATGTGTGGAAGTGCCCTATGCTCTGTGGTTCTGTGTTTTCCATGGTTTGGGAAAGAGGATACACTTGTGAAGATTGGCTGTTGGCCATTGACATCCCGCCCATCAGCTTAACAAGGCTCCCTTGACTCCGTGGCCTGTCCTGCCTTTCTGGTTTTTAGACTTTTTTCGCCTGGCCCTTTTGCCCCGGGGGGGGGGCGAGAGATTTCTTTGTAGTGCTGATTTGCTCTCCCAGGTTGCTTGGTTGGCCAAAAAGGGCGTATGCGTTTTTTCCTGAATATATTCAGGAAAAAACGCATACGCCCTTTTTGGCCAACCGCATCATTGTCCACGTTCTGGCGCTTTTCATGTGCTATCGGGGCCATTCCGATGTACCCGTTGACATCCGTTTCCTGCAGTTCTGCCTTGCGTTCAGCGCCTCTTCGTAGCCTGACCTCAATATATTTTGGGGCGATAGTTATCGTTTAGAACTCTGCAGGTTTGGGAAGTGCAGTGCCCCTGAGCTCCATTTCCCAAGTCGCTTTTTTGTGAGTGGGACGCAACACGGCTGGATGGCTTCACGCCCTATTGTCGATCCGGGGTGGCAGGCTGAACCGCTGGTGAATTCTTCTTCGTGATGGGAAATGAGAGTGACATGTGCCCGACCAAACACCTCCAGCGAGTCTCTCATTGGTTCCCCCTCTTGCAGTTCATCCTGCGGACAAATTGCAGACGGTACGAAAGAGGCATGGAAAGGCGCCGAGTCTCCAAGTGGGGAGATTGTTAGTAAGGGGGCCTGAATGGAGAACACGAGCACCAGGAGATGAAAACTGAGGTGAGTTTCAGAAAGCTTTCCCGATCCCACGGTGTAGCATCCGCTGGGTTTCCAATGAGTGCTTTCGCTGTCGGAAGATTGCGTTGAACCTGGAGAGTTGGGACCCATGGAATGGGGAGCACGCAGGATTCCTTTCAAGGGTCTGCATTTGCTTTCCCAACCTCACCAATCGTCTCAGCCCCAAGAGTGTCCAGCCTTATGTCTTCTGCCGCTGGGGCTGTAGATGTGGTCAATCCTGGTTGCATGCCAGTCCCTGAACGCATTTTGGAAGAAGTTCTCTCTGTTTTGCCCTGCTTGTTTCTTCTTTATGTTGGAAATGTATCCTCAGAATGGGTCTGAGCTGATTTTCCCTGCTGGTTTTAGGCCGCTTTACACACACTTGATGCACTTACACAGAGATATCAAGACTTAGCTTTTAAGATGCTTACTAGTCGGATAGATACTTGTGCGACGAACAGGGTCTGGTGAGTCCAGTTGATTGAGCAAGGAGTAGGTCGTGTCCATTCCATATTCGGTTTTCGGAAGGGTATGTGTGCTCATTTCAAACTCGAGTTTTATGCGTCACCCCACCTCACCTTTCCCCTGAAGCAGGCATAAGTGTGTTTTCTAAAAGCGTGACTCTGTTCTGTTTGGGGATTCCGTGCATGGGGAGCGATTTTTACATTCCCTCGATAAGTGATATCATAAGTTTCTTTTTTTGTGGGACTTATTTCACTGAGGATGATCGTACCTAAATCCACTCAGGATGCTGCTACCAGCCTCATGACGTGGATTTCATGGCTGAGTGACACTCCATTGGACCTACGTAGCACCACTTGTCCACTTGTCCACTTGCCTTTGTCCACTTGTCCACTCGTCTTTGTCCACTTGGCTCTTTCCTGGGATATGAAACGTGTACCGGAGTGGAGGTTCTTGTCAAGACAGCAGCCCTCAACTTTGGGGTCCCTGTGTCTGGTTGATTTTTTGATTTTCCCAAGGTCAACGCCCATGTGTGGAAGTGCCCTATGCTCTGTGGTTCTGTGTTTTACATGGTTTGGGAAAGAGGATACACTTGTGAAGATTGGCTGTTGGCCATTGACATCCCGCCCATCAGCTTAACAAGGCTCCCTTGACTCCGTGGCCTGTCCTGCCTTTCTGGTTTTTAGACTTTTTTCGCCTGGCCCTTTTGCCCCGGGGGGGGGGCGAGAGATTTCTTTGTAGTGCTGATTTGCTCTCCCAGGTTGCTTGGTTGGCCAAAAAGGGCGTATGCGTTTTTTCCTGAATATATTCAGGAAAAAACGCATACGCCCTTTTTGGCCAACCGCATCATTGTCCACGTTCTGGCGCTTTTCATGTGCTATCGGGGCCATTCCGATGTACCCGTTGACATCCGTTTCCTGCAGTTCTGCCTTGCGTTCAGCGCCTCTTCGTAGCCTGACCTCAATATATTTTGGGGCGATAGTTATCGTTTAGAACTCTGCAGGTTTGGGAAGTGCAGTGCCCCTGAGCTCCATTTCCCAAGTCGCTTTTTTGTGAGTGGGACGCAACACGGCTGGATGGCTTCACGCCCTATTGTCGATCCGGGGTGGCAGGCTGAACCGCTGGTGAATTCTTCTTCGTGATGGGAAATGAGAGTGACATGTGCCCGACCAAACACCTCCAGCGAGTCTCTCATTGATTCCCCCTCTTGCAGTTCATCCTGCGGACAAATTGCAGACGGTACGAAAGAGGCATGGAAAGGCGCCGAGTCTCCAAGTGGGGAGATTGTTAGTAAGGGGGCCTGAATGGAGAACACGAGCACCAGGAGATGAAAACTGAGGTGAGTTTCAGAAAGCTTTCCCGATCCCACGGTGTAGCATCCGCTGGGTTTCCAATGAGTGCTTTCGCTGTCGGAAGATTGCGTTGAACCTGGAGAGTTGGGACCCATGGAATGGGGAGCACGCAGGATTCCTTTCAAGGGTCTGCATTTGCTTTCCCAACCTCACCAATCGTCTCAGCCCCAAGAGTGTCCAGCCTTATGTCTTCTGCCGCTGGGGCTGTAGATGTGGTCAATCCTGGTTGCATGCCAGTCCCTGAACGCATTTTGGAAGAAGTTCTCTCTGTTTTGCCCTGCTTGTTTCTTCTTTATGTTGGAAATGTATCCTCAGAATGGGTCTGAGCTGATTTTCCCTGCTGGTTTTAGGCCGCTTTACACACACTTGATGCACTTACACAGAGATATCAAGACTTAGCTTTTAAGATGCTTACTAGTCGGATAGATACTTGTGCGATGAACAGGGTCTGGTGAGTCCAGTTGATTGAGCAAGGAGTAGGTCGTGTCCATTCCATATTCGGTTTTCGGAAGGGTATGTGTGCTCATTTCAAACTCGAGTTTTATGCGTCACCCCACCTCACCTTTCCCCTGAAGCAGGCATAAGTGTGTTTTCTAAAAGCGTGACTCTGTTCTGTTTGGGGATTCCGTGCATGGGGAGCGATTTTTACATTCCCTCGATAAGTGATATCATAAGTTTCTTTTTTTGTGGGACTTATTTCACTGAGGATGATCGTACCTAAATCCACTCAGGATGCTGCTACCAGCCTCATGACGTGGATTTCATGGCTGAGTGACACTCCATTGGACCTACGTAGCACCACTTGTCCACTTGTCCACTTGCCTTTGTCCACTTGTCCACTCGTCTTTGTCCACTTGGCTCTTTCCTGGGATATGAAACGTGTACCGGAGTGGAGGTTCTTGTCAAGACAGCAGCCCTCAACTTTGGGGTCCCTGTGTCTGGTTGATTTTTTGATTTTCCCAAGGTCAACGCCCATGTGTGGAAGTGCCCTATGCTCTGTGGTTCTGTGTTTTACATGGTTTGGGAAAGAGGATACACTTGTGAAGATTGGCTGTTGGCCATTGACATCCCGCCCATCAGCTTAACAAGGCTCCCTTGACTCCGTGGCCTGTCCTGCCTTTCTGGTTTTTAGACTTTTTTCGCCTGGCCCTTTTGCCCCGGGGGGGGGGGGGGCGAGAGATTTCTTTGTAGTGCTGATTTGCTCTCCCAGGTTGCTTGGTTGGCCAAAAAGGGCGTATGCGTTTTTTCCTGAATATATTCAGGAAAAAACGCATACGCCCTTTTTGGCCAACCGCATCATTGTCCACGTTCTGGCGCTTTTCATGTGCTATCGGGGCCATTCCGATGTAGCCGTTGACATCCGTTTCCTGCAGTTCTGCCTTGCGTTCAGCGCCTCTTCGTAGCCTGACCTCAATATATTTTGGGGCGATAGTTATCGTTTAGAACTCTGCAGGTTTGGGAAGTGCAGTGCCCCTGAGCTCCATTTCCCAAGTCGCTTTTTTGTGAGTGGGACGCAACACGGCTGGATGGCTTCACGCCCTATTGTCGATCCGGGGTGGCAGGCTGAACCGCTGGTGAATTCTTCTTCGTGATGGGAAATGAGAGTGACATGTGCCCGACCAAACACCTCCAGCGAGTCTCTCATTGGTTCCCCCTCTTGCAGTTCATCCTGCGGACAAATTGCAGACGGTACGAAAGAGGCATGGAAAGGCGCCGAGTCTCCAAGTGGGGAGATTGTTAGTAAGGGGGCCTGAATGGAGAACACGAGCACCAGGAGATGAAAACTGAGGTGAGTTTCAGAAAGCTTTCCCGATCCCACGGTGTAGCATCCGCTGGGTTTCCAATGAGTGCTTTCGCTGTCGGAAGATTGCGTTGAACCTGGAGAGTTGGGACCCATGGAATGGGGAGCACGCAGGATTCCTTTCAAGGGTCTGCATTTGCTTTCCCAACCTCACCAATCGTCTCAGCCCCAAGAGTGTCCAGCCTTATGTCTTCTGCCGCTGGGGCTGTAGATGTGGTCAATCCTGGTTGCATGCCAGTCCCTGAACGCATTTTGGAAGAAGTTCTCTCTGTTTTGCCCTGCTTGTTTCTTCTTTATGTTGGAAATGTATCCTCAGAATGGGTCTGAGCTGATTTTCCCTGCTGGTTTTAGGCCGCTTTACACACACTTGATGCACTTACACAGAGATATCAAGACTTAGCTTTTAAGATGCTTACTAGTCGGATAGATACTTGTGCGATGAACAGGGTCTGGTGAGTCCAGTTGATTGAGCAAGGAGTAGGTCGTGTCCATTCCATATTCGGTTTTCGGAAGGGTATCTGTGCTCATTTCAAACTCGAGTTTTATGCGTCACCCCACCTCACCTTTCCCCTGAAGCAGGCATAAGTGTGTTTTCTGAAAGCGTGACTCTGTTCTGTTTGGGGATTCAGTGCATGGGGAGCGATTTTTACATTCCCTCGATAAGTGATATCATAAGTTTCTTTTTTTGTGGGACTTATTTCACTGAGGATGATCGTACCTAAATCCACTCAGGATGCTGCTACCAGCCTCATGACGTGGATTTCATGGCTGAGTGACACTCCATTGGACCTACGTAGCACCACTTGTCCACTTGTCCACTTGTCTTTGTCCACTTGTCCACTCGTCTTTGTCCACTTGGCTCTTTCCTGGGATATGAAACGTGTACCGGAGTGGAGGTTCTTGTCAAGACAGCAGCCCTCAACTTTGGGGTCCCTGTGTCTGGTTGATTTTTTCATTTTCCCAAGGTCAACGCCCATGTGTGGAAGTGCCCTATGCTCTGTGGTTCTGTGTTTTACATGGTTTGGGAAAGAGGATACACTTGTGAAGATTGGCTGTTGGCCATTGACATCCCGCCCATCAGCTTAACAAGGCTCCCTTGACTCCGTGGCCTGTCCTGCCTTTCTGGTTTTTAGACTTTTTTCGCCTGGCCCTTTTGCCCCGGGGGGGGGGGCGAGAGATTTCTTTGTAGTGCTGATTTGCTCTCCCAGGTTGCTTGGTTGGCCAAAAAGGGCGTATGCGTTTTTTCCTGAATATATTCAGGAAAAAACGCATACGCCCTTTTTGGCCAACCGCATCATTGTCCACGTTCTGGCGCTTTTCATGTGCTATCGGGGCCATTCCGATGTAGCCGTTGACATCCGTTTCCTGCAGTTCTGCCTTGCGTTCAGCGCCTGTTCGTAGCCTGACCTCAATATATTTTGGGGCGATAGTTATCGTTTAGAACTCTGCAGGTTTGGGAAGTGCAGTGCCCCTGAGCTCCATTTCCCAAGTCGCTTTTTTGTGAGTGGGACGCAACACGGCTGGATGGCTTCACGCCCTATTGTCGATCCGGGGTGGCAGGCTGAACCGCTGGTGAATTCTTCTTCGTGATGGGAAATGAGAGTGACATGTGCCCGACCAAACACCTCCAGCGAGTCTCTCATTGGTTCCCCCTCTTGCAGTTCATCCTGCGGACAAATTGCAGACGGTACGAAAGAGGCATGGAAAGGCGCCGAGTCTCCAAGTGGGGAGATTGTTAGTAAGGGGGCCTGAATGGAGAACACGAGCACCAGGAGATGAAAACTGAGGTGAGTTTCAGAAAGCTTTCCCGATCCCACGGTGTAGCATCCGCTGGGTTTCCAATGAGTGCTTTCGCTGTCGGAAGATTGCGTTGAACCTGGAGAGTTGGGACCCATGGAATGGGGAGCACGCAGGATTCCTTTCAAGGGTCTGCATTTGCTTTCCCAACCTCACCAATCGTCTCAGCCCCAAGAGTGTCCAGCCTTATGTCTTCTGCCGCTGGGGCTGTAGATGTGGTCAATCCTGGTTGCATGCCAGTCCCTGAACGCATTTTGGAAGAAGTTCTCTCTGTTTTGCCCTGCTTGTTTCTTCTTTATGTTGGAAATGTATCCTCAGAATGGGTCTGAGCTGATTTTCCCTGCTGGTTTTAGGCCGCTTTACACACACTTGATGCACTTACACAGAGATATCAAGACTTAGCTTTTAAGATGCTTACTAGTCGGATAGATACTTGTGCGATGAACAGGGTCTGGTGAGTCCAGTTGATTGAGCAAGGAGTAGGTCGTGTCCATTCCATATTCGGTTTTCGGAAGGGTATGTGTGCTCATTTCAAACTCGAGTTTTATGCGTCACCCCACCTCACCTTTCCCCTGAAGCAGGCATAAGTGTGTTTTCTAAAAGCGTGACTCTGTTCTGTTTGGGGATTCCGTGCATGGGGAGCGATTTTTACATTCCCTCGATAAGTGATATCATAAGTTTCTTTTTTTGTGGGACTTATTTCACTGAGGATGATCGTACCTAAATCCACTCAGGATGCTGCTACCAGCCTCATGACGTGGATTTCATGGCTGAGTGACACTCCATTGGACCTACGTAGCACCACTTGTCCACTTGTCCACTTGCCTTTGTCCACTTGTCCACTCGTCTTTGTCCACTTGGCTCTTTCCTGGGATATGAAACGTGTACCGGAGTGGAGGTTCTTGTCAAGACAGCAGCCCTCAACTTTGGGGTCCCTGTGTCTGGTTGATTTTTTGATTTTCCCAAGGTCAACGCCCATGTGTGGAAGTGCCCTATGCTCTGTGGTTCTGTGTTTTCCATGGTTTGGGAAAGAGGATACACTTGTGAAGATTGGCTGTTGGCCATTGACATCCCGCCCATCAGCTTAACAAGGCTCCCTTGACTCCGTGGGCTGTCCTGCCTTTCTGGTTTTTAGACTTTTTTCGCCTGGCCCTTTTGCCCCGGGGGGGGGGGCGAGAGATTTCTTTGTAGTGCTGATTTGCTCTCCCAGGTTGCTTGGTTGGCCAAAAAGGGCGTATGCGTTTTTTCCTGAATATATTCAGGAAAAAACGCATACGCCCTTTTTGGCCAACCGCATCATTGTCCACGTTCTGGCGCTTTTCATGTGCTATCGGGGCCATTCCGATGTAGCCGTTGACATCCGTTTCCTGCAGTTCTGCCTTGCGTTCAGCGCCTCTTCGTAGCCTGACCTCAATATATTTTGGGGCGATAGTTATCGTTTAGAACTCTGCAGGTTTGGGAAGTGCAGTGCCCCTGAGCTCCATTTCCCAAGTCGCTTTTTTGTGAGTGGGACGCAACACGGCTGGATGGCTTCACGCCCTATTGTCGATCCGGGGTGGCAGGCTGAACCGCTGGTGAATTCTTCTTCGTGATGGGAAATGAGAGTGACATGTGCCCGACCAAACACCTCCAGCGAGTCTCTCATTGGTTCCCCCTCTTGCAGTTCATCCTGCGGACAAATTGCAGACGGTACGAAAGAGGCATGGAAAGGCGCCGAGTCTCCAAGTGGGGAGATTGTTAGTAAGGGGGCCTGAATGGAGAACACGAGCACCAGGAGATGAAAACTGAGGTGAGTTTCAGAAAGCTTTCCCGATCCCACGGTGTAGCATCCGCTGGGTTTCCAATGAGTGCTTTCGCTGTCGGAAGATTGCGTTGAACCTGGAGAGTTGGGACCCATGGAATGGGGAGCACGCAGGATTCCTTTCAAGGGTCTGCATTTGCTTTCCCAACCTCACCAATCGTCTCAGCCCCAAGAGTGTCCAGCCTTATGTCTTCTGCCGCTGGGGCTGTAGATGTGGTCAATCCTGGTTGCATGCCAGTCCCTGAACGCATTTTGGAAGAAGTTCTCTCTGTTTTGCCCTGCTTGTTTCTTCTTTATGTTGGAAATGTATCCTCAGAATGGGTCTGAGCTGATTTTCCCTGCTGGTTTTAGGCCGCTTTACACACACTTGATGCACTTACACAGAGATATCAAGACTTAGCTTTTAAGATGCTTACTAGTCGGATAGATACTTGTGCGACGAACAGGGTCTGGTGAGTCCAGTTGATTGAGCAAGGAGTAGGTCGTGTCCATTCCATATTCGGTTTTCGGAAGGGTATGTGTGCTCATTTCAAACTCGAGTTTTATGCGTCACCCCACCTCACCTTTCCCCTGAAGCAGGCATAAGTGTGTTTTCTAAAAGCGTGACTCTGTTCTGTTTGGGGATTCAGTGCATGGGGAGCGATTTTTACATTCCCTCGATAAGTGATATCATAAGTTTCTTTTTTTGTGGGACTTATTTCACTGAGGATGATCGTACCTAAATCCACTCAGGATGCTGCTACCAGCCTCATGACGTGGATTTCATGGCTGAGTGACACTCCATTGGACCTACGTAGCACCACTTGTCCACTTGTCCACTTGTCTTTGTCCACTTGTCCACTCGTCTTTGTCCACTTGGCTCTTTCCTGGGATATGAAACGTGTACCGGAGTGGAGGTTCTTGTCAAGACAGCAGCCCTCAACTTTGGGGTCCCTGTGTCTGGTTGATTTTTTGATTTTCCCAAGGTCAACGCCCATGTGTGGAAGTGCCCTATGCTCTGTGGTTCTGTGTTTTCCATGGTTTGGGAAAGAGGATACACTTGTGAAGATTGGCTGTTGGCCATTGACATCCCGCCCATCAGCTTAACAAGGCTCCCTTGACTCCGTGGCCTGTCCTGCCTTTCTGGTTTTTAGACTTTTTTCGCCTGGCCCTTTTGCCCCGGGGGGGGGGCCGAGAGATTTCTTTGTAGTGCTGATTTGCTCTCCCAGGTTGCTTGGTTGGCCAAAAAGGGCGTATGCGTTTTTTCCTGAATATATTCAGGAAAAAACGCATACGCCCTTTTTGGCCAACCGCATCATTGTCCACGTTCTGGCGCTTTTCATGTGCTATCGGGGCCATTCCGATGTAGCCGTTGACATCCGTTTCCTGCAGTTCTGCCTTGCGTTCAGCGCCTCTTCGTAGCCTGACCTCAATATATTTTGGGGCGATAGTTATCGTTTAGAACTCTGCAGGTTTGGGAAGTGCAGTGCCCCTGAGCTCCATTTCCCAAGTCGCTTTTTTGTGAGTGGGACGCAACACGGCTGGATGGCTTCACGCCCTATTGTCGATCCGGGGTGGCAGGCTGAACCGCTGGTGAATTCTTCTTCGTGATGGGAAATGAGAGTGACATGTGCCCGACCAAACACCTCCAGCGAGTCTCTCATTGGTTCCCCCTCTTGCAGTTCATCCTGCGGACAAATTGCAGACGGTACGAAAGAGGCATGGAAAGGCGCCGAGTCTCCAAGTGGGGAGATTGTTAGTAAGGGGGCCTGAATGGAGAACACGAGCACCAGGAGATGAAAACTGAGGTGAGTTTCAGAAAACTTTCCCGATCCCACGGTGTAGCATCCGCTGGGTTTCCAATGAGTGCTTTCGCTGTCGGAAGATTGCGTTGAACCTGGAGAGTTGGGACCCATGGAATGGGGAGCACGCAGGATTCCTTTCAAGGGTCTGCATTTGCTTTCCCAACCTCACCAATCGTCTCAGCCCCAAGAGTGTCCAGCCTTATGTCTTCTGCCGCTGGGGCTGTAGATGTGGTCAATCCTGGTTGCATGCCAGTCCCTGAACGCATTTTGGAAGAAGTTCTCTCTGTTTTGCCCTGCTTGTTTCTTCTTTATGTTGGAAATGTATCCTCAGAATGGGTCTGAGCTGATTTTCCCTGCTGGTTTTAGGCCGCTTTACACACACTTGATGCACTTACACAGAGATATCAAGACTTAGCTTTTAAGATGCTTACTAGTCGGATAGATACTTGTGCGATGAACAGGGTCTGGTGAGTCCAGTTGATTGAGCAAGGAGTAGGTCGTGTCCATTCCATATTCGGTTTTCGGAAGGGTATGTGTGCTCATTTCAAACTCGAGTTTTATGCGTCACCCCACCTCACCTTTCCCCTGAAGCAGGCATAAGTGTGTTTTCTAAAAGCGTGACTCTGTTCTGTTTGGGGATTCCGTGCATGGGGAGCGATTTTTACATTCCCTCGATAAGTGATATCATAAGTTTCTTTTTTTGTGGGACTTATTTCACTGAGGATGATCGTACCTAAATCCACTCAGGATGCTGCTACCAGCCTCATGACGTGGATTTCATGGCTGAGTGACACTCCATTGGACCTACGTAGCACCACTTGTCCACTTGTCCACTTGTCTTTGTCCACTTGTCCACTCGTCTTTGTCCACTTGGCTCTTTCCTGGGATATGAAACGTGTACCGGAGTGGAGGTTCTTGTCAAGACAGCAGCCCTCAACTTTGGGGTCCCTGTGTCTGGTTGATTTTTTGATTTTCCCAAGGTCAACGCCCATGTGTGGAAGTGCCCTATGCTCTGTGGTTCTGTGTTTTCCATGGTTTGGGAAAGAGGATACACTTGTGAAGATTGGCTGTTGGCCATTGACATCCCGCCCATCAGCTTAACAAGGCTCCCTTGACTCCGTGGGCTGTCCTGCCTTTCTGGTTTTTAGACTTTTTTCGCCTGGCCCTTTTGCCCCGGGGGGGGGCGAGAGATTTCTTTGTAGTGCTGATTTGCTCTCCCAGGTTGCTTGGTTGGCCAAAAAGGGCGTATGCGTTTTTTCCTGAATATATTCAGGAAAAAACGCATACGCCCTTTTTGGCCAACCGCATCATTGTCCACGTTCTGGCGCTTTTCATGTGCTATCGGGGCCATTCCGATGTAGCCGTTGACATCCGTTTCCTGCAGTTCTGCCTTGCGTTCAGCGCCTCTTCGTAGCCTGACCTCAATATATTTTGGGGCGATAGTTATCGTTTAGAACTCTGCAGGTTTGGGAAGTGCAGTGCCCCTGAGCTCCATTTCCCAAGTCGCTTTTTTGTGAGTGGGACGCAACACGGCTGGATGGCTTCACGCCCTATTGTCGATCCGGGGTGGCAGGCTGAACCGCTGGTGAATTCTTCTTCGTGATGGGAAATGAGAGTGACATGTGCCCGACCAAACACCTCCAGCGAGTCTCTCATTGGTTCCCCCTCTTGCAGTTCATCCTGCGGACAAATTGCAGACGGTACGAAAGAGGCATGGAAAGGCGCCGAGTCTCCAAGTGGGGAGATTGTTAGTAAGGGGGCCTGAATGGAGAACACGAGCACCAGGAGATGAAAACTGAGGTGAGTTTCAGAAAGCTTTCCCGATCCCACGGTGTAGCATCCGCTGGGTTTCCAATGAGTGCTTTCGCTGTCGGAAGATTGCGTTGAACCTGGAGAGTTGGGACCCATGGAATGGGGAGCACGCAGGATTCCTTTCAAGGGTCTGCATTTGCTTTCCCAACCTCACCAATCGTCTCAGCCCCAAGAGTGTCCAGCCTTATGTCTTCTGCCGCTGGGGCTGTAGATGTGGTCAATCCTGGTTGCATGCCAGTCCCTGAACGCATTTTGGAAGAAGTTCTCTCTGTTTTGCCCTGCTTGTTTCTTCTTTATGTTGGAAATGTATCCTCAGAATGGGTCTGAGCTGATTTTCCCTGCTGGTTTTAGGCCGCTTTACACACACTTGATGCACTTACACAGAGATATCAAGACTTAGCTTTTAAGATGCTTACTAGTCGGATAGATACTTGTGCGATGAACAGGGTCTGGTGAGTCCAGTTGATTGAGCAAGGAGTAGGTCGTGTCCATTCCATATTCAGTTTTCGGAAGGGTATGTGTGCTCATTTCAAACTCGAGTTTTATGCGTCACCCCACCTCACCTTTCCCCTGAAGCAGGCATAAGTGTGTTTTCTAAAAGCGTGACTCTGTTCTGTTTGGGGATTCAGTGCATGGGGAGCGATTTTTACATTCCCTCGATAAGTGATATCATAAGTTTCCTTTTTTGTGGGACTTATTTCACTGAGGATGATCGTACCTAAATCCACTCAGGATGCTGCTACCAGCCTCATGACGTGGATTTCATGGCTGAGTGACACTCCATTGGACCTACGTAGCACCACTTGTCCACTTGTCCACTTGTCTTTGTCCCCTTGTCCACTCGTCTTTGTCCACTTGGCTCTTTCCTGGGATATGAAACGTGTACCGGAGTGGAGGTTCTTGTCAAGACAGCAGCCCTCAACTTTGGGGTCCCTGTGTCTGGTTGATTTTTTGATTTTCCCAAGGTCAACGCCCATGTGTGGAAGTGCCCTATGCTCTGTGGTTCTGTGTTTTCCATGGTTTGGGAAAGAGGATACACTTGTGAAGATTGGCTGTTGGCCATTGACATCCCGCCCATCAGCTTAACAAGGCTCCCTTGACTCCGTGGCCTGTCCTGCCTTTCTGGTTTTTAGACTTTTTTCGCCTGGCCCTTTTGCCCCGGGGGGGGGGCGAGAGATTTCTTTGTAGTGCTGATTTGCTTTCCCAGGTTGCTTGGTTGGCCAAAAAGGGCGTATGCGTTTTTTCCTGAATATATTCAGGAAAAAACGCATACGCCCTTTTTGGCCAACCGCATCATTGTCCACGTTCTGGCGCTTTTCATGTGCTATCGGGGCCATTCCGATGTACCCGTTGACATCCGTTTCCTGCAGTTCTGCCTTGCGTTCAGCGCCTCTTCGTAGCCTGACCTCAATATATTTTGGGGCGATAGTTATCGTTTAGAACTCTGCAGGTTTGGGAAGTGCAGTGCCCCTGAGCTCCATTTCCCAAGTCGCTTTTTTGTGAGTGGGACGCAACACGGCTGGATGGCTTCACGCCCTATTGTCGATCCGGGGTGGCAGGCTGAACCGCTGGTGAATTCTTCTTCGTGATGGGAAATGAGAGTGACATGTGCCCGACCAAACACCTCCAGCGAGTCTCTCATTGGTTCCCCCTCTTGCAGTTCATCCTGCGGACAAATTGCAGACGGTACGAAAGAGGCATGGAAAGGCGCCGAGTCTCCAAGTGGGGAGATTGTTAGTAAGGGGGCCTGAATGGAGAACACGAGCACCAGGAGATGAAAACTGAGGTGAGTTTCAGAAAGCTTTCCCGATCCCACGGTGTAGCATCCGCTGGGTTTCCAATGAGTGCTTTCGCTGTCGGAAGATTGCGTTGAACCTGGAGAGTTGGGACCCATGGAATGGGGAGCACGCAGGATTCCTTTCAAGGGTCTGCATTTGCTTTCCCAACCTCACCAATCGTCTCAGCCCCAAGAGTGTCCAGCCTTATGTCTTCTGCCGCTGGGGCTGTAGATGTGGTCAATCCTGGTTGCATGCCAGTCCCTGAACGCATTTTGGAAGAAGTTCTCTCTGTTTTGCCCTGCTTGTTTCTTCTTTATGTTGGAAATGTATCCTCAGAATGGGTCTGAGCTGATTTTCCCTGCTGGTTTTAGGCCACTTTACACACACTTGATGCACTTACACAGAGATATCAAGACTTAGCTTTTAAGATGCTTACTAGTCGGATAGATACTTGTGCGATGAACAGGGTCTGGTGAGTCCAGTTGATTGAGCAAGGAGTAGGTCGTGTCCATTCCATATTCGGTTTTCGGAAGGGTATCTGTGCTCATTTCAAACTCGAGTTTTATGCGTCACCCCACCTCACCTTTCCCCTGAAGCAGGCATAAGTGTGTTTTCTAAAAGCGTGACTCTGTTCTGTTTGGGGATTCCGTGCATGGGGAGCGATTTTTACATTCCCTCGATAAGTGATATCATAAGTTTCTTTTTTTGTGGGACTTATTTCACTGAGGATGATCGTACCTAAATCCACTCAGGATGCTGCTACCAGCCTCATGACGTGGATTTCATGGCTGAGTGACACTCCATTGGACCTACGTAGCACCACTTGTCCACTTGTCCACTTGTCTTTGTCCACTTGTCCACTCGTCTTTGTCCACTTGGCTCTTTCCTGGGATATGAAACGTGTACCGGAGTGGAGGTTCTTGTCAAGACAGCAGCCCTCAACTTTGGGGTCCCTGTGTCTGGTTGATTTTTTGATTTTCCCAAGGTCAACGCCCATGTGTGGAAGTGCCCTATGCTCTGTGGTTCTGTGTTTTACATGGTTTGGGAAAGAGGATACACTTGTGAAGATTGGCTGTTGGCCATTGACATCCCGCCCATCAGCTTAACAAGGCTCCCTTGACTCCGTGGGCTGTCCTGCCTTTCTGGTTTTTAGACTTTTTTCGCCTGGCCCTTTTGCCCCGGGGGGGGGCGAGAGATTTCTTTGTAGTGCTGATTTGCTCTCCCAGGTTGCTTGGTTGGCCAAAAAGGGCGTATGCGTTTTTTCCTGAATATATTCAGGAAAAAACGCATACGCCCTTTTTGGCCAACCGCATCATTGTCCACGTTCTGGCGCTTTTCATGTGCTATCGGGGCCATTCCGATGTAGCCGTTGACATCCGTTTCCTGCAGTTCTGCCTTGCGTTCAGCGCCTCTTCGTAGCCTGACCTCAATATATTTTGGGGCGATAGTTATCGTTTAGAACTCTGCAGGTTTGGGAAGTGCAGTGCCCCTGAGCTCCATTTCCCAAGTCGCTTTTTTGTGAGTGGGACGCAACACGGCTGGATGGCTTCACGCCCTATTGTCGATCCGGGGTGGCAGGCTGAACCGCTGGTGAATTCTTCTTCGTGATGGGAAATGAGAGTGACATGTGCCCGACCAAACACCTCCAGCGAGTCTCTCATTGGATCCCCCTCTTGCAGTTCATCCTGCGGACAAATTGCAGACGGTACGAAAGAGGCATGGAAAGGCGCCGAGTCTCCAAGTGGGGAGATTGTTAGTAAGGGGGCCTGAATGGAGAACACGAGCACCAGGAGATGAAAACTGAGGTGAGTTTCAGAAAGCTTTCCCGATCCCACGGTGTAGCATCCGCTGGGTTTCCAATGAGTGCTTTCGCTGTCGGAAGATTGCGTTGAACCTGGAGAGTTGGGACCCATGGAATGGGGAGCACGCAGGATTCCTTTCAAGGGTCTGCATTTGCTTTCCCAACCTCACCAATCGTCTCAGCCCCAAGAGTGTCCAGCCTTATGTCTTCTGCCGCTGGGGCTGTAGATGTGGTCAATCCTGGTTGCATGCCAGTCCCTGAACGCATTTTGGAAGAAGTTCTCTCTGTTTTGCCCTGCTTGTTTCTTCTTTATGTTGGAAATGTATCCTCAGAATGGGTCTGAGCTGATTTTCCCTGCTGGTTTTAGGCCGCTTTACACACACTTGATGCACTTACACAGAGATATCAAGACTTAGCTTTTAAGATGCTTACTAGTCGGATAGATACTTGTGCGATGAACAGGGTCTGGTGAGTCCAGTTGATTGAGCAAGGAGTAGGTCGTGTCCATTCCATATTCGGTTTTCGGAAGGGTATGTGTGCTCATTTCAAACTCGAGTTTTATGCGTCACCCCACCTCACCTTTCCCCTGAAGCAGGCATAAGTGTGTTTTCTGAAAGCGTGACTCTGTTCTGTTTGGGGATTCAGTGCATGGGGAGCGATTTTTACATTCCCTCGATAAGTGATATCATAAGTTTCTTTTTTTGTGGGACTTATTTCACTGAGGATGATCGTACCTAAATCCACTCAGGATGCTGCTACCAGCCTCATGACGTGGATTTCATGGCTGAGTGACACTCCATTGGACCTACGTAGCACCACTTTTCCACTTGTCCACTTGTCTTTGTCCACTTGTCCACTCGTCTTTGTCCACTTGGCTCTTTCCTGGGATATGAAACGTGTACCGGAGTGGAGGTTCTTGTCAAGACAGCAGCCCTCAACTTTGGGGTCCCTGTGTCTGGTTGATTTTTTGATTTTCCCAAGGTCAACGCCCATGTGTGGAAGTGCCCTATGCTCTGTGGTTCTGTGTTTTCCATGGTTTGGGAAAGAGGATACACTTGTGAAGATTGGCTGTTGGCCATTGACATCCCGCCCATCAGCTTAACAAGGCTCCCTTGACTCCGTGGCCTGTCCTGCCTTTCTGGTTTTTAGACTTTTTTCGCCTGGCCCTTTTGCCCCGGGGGGGGGCGAGAGATTTCTTTGTAGTGCTGATTTGCTCTCCCAGGTTGCTTGGTTGGCCAAAAAGGGCGTATGCGTTTTTTCCTGAATATATTCAGGAAAAAACGCATACGCCCTTTTTGGCCAACCGCATCATTGTCCACGTTCTGGCGCTTTTCATGTGCTATCGGGGCCATTCCGATGTAGCCGTTGACATCCGTTTCCTGCAGTTCTGCCTTGCGTTCAGCGCCTCTTCGTAGCCTGACCTCAATATATTTTGGGGCGATAGTTATCGTTTAGAACTCTGCAGGTTTGGGAAGTGCAGTGCCCCTGAGCTCCATTTCCCAAGTCGCTTTTTTGTGAGTGGGACGCAACACGGCTGGATGGCTTCACGCCCTATTGTCGATCCGGGGTGGCAGGCTGAACCGCTGGTGAATTCTTCTTCGTGATGGGAAATGAGAGTGACATGTGCCCGACCAAACACCTCCAGCGAGTCTCTCATTGGTTCCCCCTCTTGCAGTTCATCCTGCGGACAAATTGCAGACGGTACGAAAGAGGCATGGAAAGGCGCCGAGTCTCCAAGTGGGGAGATTGTTAGTAAGGGGGCCTGAATGGAGAACACGAGCACCAGGAGATGAAAACTGAGGTGAGTTTCAGAAAGCTTTCCCGATCCCACGGTGTAGCATCCGCTGGGTTTCCAATGAGTGCTTTCGCTGTCGGAAGATTGCGTTGAACCTGGAGAGTTGGGACCCATGGAATGGGGAGCACGCAGGATTCCTTTCAAGGGTCTGCATTTGCTTTCCCAACCTCACCAATCGTCTCAGCCCCAAGAGTGTCCAGCCTTATGTCTTCTGCCGCTGGGGCTGTAGATGTGGTCAATCCTGGTTGCATGCCAGTCCCTGAACGCATTTTGGAAGAAGTTCTCTCTGTTTTGCCCTGCTTGTTTCTTCTTTATGTTGGAAATGTATCCTCAGAATGGGTCTGAGCTGATTTTCCCTGCTGGTTTTAGGCCGCTTTACACACACTTGATGCACTTACACAGAGATATCAAGACTTAGCTTTTAAGATGCTTACTAGTCGGATAGATACTTGTGCGATGAACAGGGTCTGGTGAGTCCAGTTGATTGAGCAAGGAGTAGGTCGTGTCCATTCCATATTCGGTTTTCGGAAGGGTATGTGTGCTCATTTCAAACTCGAGTTTTATGCGTCACCCCACCTCACCTTTCCCCTGAAGCAGGCATAAGTGTGTTTTCTAAAAGCGTGACTCTGTTCTGTTTGGGGATTCCGTGCATGGGGAGCGATTTTTACATTCCCTCGATAAGTGATATCATAAGTTTCTTTTTTTGTGGGACTTATTTCACTGAGGATGATCGTACCTAAATCCACTCAGGATGCTGCTACCAGCCTCATGACGTGGATTTCATGGCTGAGTGACACTCCATTGGACCTACGTAGCACCACTTGTCCACTTGTCCACTTGCCTTTGTCCACTTGTCCACTCGTCTTTGTCCACTTGGCTCTTTCCTGGGATATGAAACGTGTACCGGAGTGGAGGTTCTTGTCAAGACAGCAGCCCTCAACTTTGGGGTCCCTGTGTCTGGTTGATTTTTTGATTTTCCCAAGGTCAACGCCCATGTGTGGAAGTGCCCTATGCTCTGTGGTTCTGTGTTTTCCATGGTTTGGGAAAGAGGATACACTTGTGAAGATTGGCTGTTGGCCATTGACATCCCGCCCATCAGCTTAACAAGGCTCCCTTGACTCCGTGGGCTGTCCTGCCTTTCTGGTTTTTAGACTTTTTTCGCCTGGCCCTTTTGCCCCGGGGGGGGGGCGAGAGATTTCTTTGTAGTGCTGATTTGCTCTCCCAGGTTGCTTGGTTGGCCAAAAAGGGCGTATGCGTTTTTTCCTGAATATATTCAGGAAAAAACGCATACGCCCTTTTTGGCCAACCGCATCATTGTCCACGTTCTGGCGCTTTTCATGTGCTATCGGGGCCATTCCGATGTAGCCGTTGACATCCGTTTCCTGCAGTTCTGCCTTGCGTTCAGCGCCTCTTCGTAGCCTGACCTCAATATATTTTGGGGCGATAGTTATCGTTTAGAACTCTGCAGGTTTGGGAAGTGCAGTGCCCCTGAGCTCCATTTCCCAAGTCGCTTTTTTGTGAGTGGGACGCAACACGGCTGGATGGCTTCACGCCCTATTGTCGATCCGGGGTGGCAGGCTGAACCGCTGGTGAATTCTTCTTCGTGATGGGAAATGAGAGTGACATGTGCCCGACCAAACACCTCCAGCGAGTCTCTCATTGGATCCCCCTCTTGCAGTTCATCCTGCGGACAAATTGCAGACGGTACGAAAGAGGCATGGAAAGGCGCCGAGTCTCCAAGTGGGGAGATTGTTAGTAAGGGGGCCTGAATGGAGAACACGAGCACCAGGAGATGAAAACTGAGGTGAGTTTCAGAAAGCTTTCCCGATCCCACGGTGTAGCATCCGCTGGGTTTCCAATGAGTGCTTTCGCTGTCGGAAGATTGCGTTGAACCTGGAGAGTTGGGACCCATGGAATGGGGAGCACGCAGGATTCCTTTCAAGGGTCTGCATTTGCTTTCCCAACCTCACCAATCGTCTCAGCCCCAAGAGTGTCCAGCCTTATGTCTTCTGCCGCTGGGGCTGTAGATGTGGTCAATCCTGGTTGCATGCCAGTCCCTGAACGCATTTTGGAAGAAGTTCTCTCTGTTTTGCCCTGCTTGTTTCTTCTTTATGTTGGAAATGTATCCTCAGAATGGGTCTGAGCTGATTTTCCCTGCTGGTTTTAGGCCGCTTTACACACACTTGATGCACTTACACAGAGATATCAAGACTTAGCTTTTAAGATGCTTACTAGTCGGATAGATACTTGTGCGATGAACAGGGTCTGGTGAGTCCAGTTGATTGAGCAAGGAGTAGGTCGTGTCCATTCCATATTCGGTTTTCGGAAGGGTATGTGTGCTCATTTCAAACTCGAGTTTTATGCGTCACCCCACCTCACCTTTCCCCTGAAGCAGGCATAAGTGTGTTTTCTGAAAGCGTGACTCTGTTCTGTTTGGGGATTCAGTGCATGGGGAGCGATTTTTACATTCCCTCGATAAGTGATATCATAAGTTTCTTTTTTTGTGGGACTTATTTCACTGAGGATGATCGTACCTAAATCCACTCAGGATGCTGCTACCAGCCTCATGACGTGGATTTCATGGCTGAGTGACACTCCATTGGACCTACGTAGCACCACTTTTCCACTTGTCCACTTGTCTTTGTCCACTTGTCCACTCGTCTTTGTCCACTTGGCTCTTTCCTGGGATATGAAACGTGTACCGGAGTGGAGGTTCTTGTCAAGACAGCAGCCCTCAACTTTGGGGTCCCTGTGTCTGGTTGATTTTTTGATTTTCCCAAGGTCAACGCCCATGTGTGGAAGTGCCCTATGCTCTGTGGTTCTGTGTTTTCCATGGTTTGGGAAAGAGGATACACTTGTGAAGATTGGCTGTTGGCCATTGACATCCCGCCCATCAGCTTAACAAGGCTCCCTTGACTCCGTGGCCTGTCCTGCCTTTCTGGTTTTTAGACTTTTTTCGCCTGGCCCTTTTGCCCCGGGGGGGGGCGAGAGATTTCTTTGTAGTGCTGATTTGCTCTCCCAGGTTGCTTGGTTGGCCAAAAAGGGCGTATGCGTTTTTTCCTGAATATATTCAGGAAAAAACGCATACGCCCTTTTTGGCCAACCGCATCATTGTCCACGTTCTGGCGCTTTTCATGTGCTATCGGGGCCATTCCGATGTAGCCGTTGACATCCGTTTCCTGCAGTTCTGCCTTGCGTTCAGCGCCTCTTCGTAGCCTGACCTCAATATATTTTGGGGCGATAGTTATCGTTTAGAACTCTGCAGGTTTGGGAAGTGCAGTGCCCCTGAGCTCCATTTCCCAAGTCGCTTTTTTGTGAGTGGGACGCAACACGGCTGGATGGCTTCACGCCCTATTGTCGATCCGGGGTGGCAGGCTGAACCGCTGGTGAATTCTTCTTCGTGATGGGAAATGAGAGTGACATGTGCCCGACCAAACACCTCCAGCGAGTCTCTCATTGGTTCCCCCTCTTGCAGTTCATCCTGCGGACAAATTGCAGACGGTACGAAAGAGGCATGGAAAGGCGCCGAGTCTCCAAGTGGGGAGATTGTTAGTAAGGGGGCCTGAATGGAGAACACGAGCACCAGGAGATGAAAACTGAGGTGAGTTTCAGAAAGCTTTCCCGATCCCACGGTGTAGCATCCGCTGGGTTTCCAATGAGTGCTTTCGCTGTCGGAAGATTGCGTTGAACCTGGAGAGTTGGGACCCATGGAATGGGGAGCACGCAGGATTCCTTTCAAGGGTCTGCATTTGCTTTCCCAACCTCACCAATCGTCTCAGCCCCAAGAGTGTCCAGCCTTATGTCTTCTGCCGCTGGGGCTGTAGATGTGGTCAATCCTGGTTGCATGCCAGTCCCTGAACGCATTTTGGAAGAAGTTCTCTCTGTTTTGCCCTGCTTGTTTCTTCTTTATGTTGGAAATGTATCCTCAGAATGGGTCTGAGCTGATTTTCCCTGCTGGTTTTAGGCCGCTTTACACACACTTGATGCACTTACACAGAGATATCAAGACTTAGCTTTTAAGATGCTTACTAGTCGGATAGATACTTGTGCGATGAACAGGGTCTGGTGAGTCCAGTTGATTGAGCAAGGAGTAGGTCGTGTCCATTCCATATTCGGTTTTCGGAAGGGTATGTGTGCTCATTTCAAACTCGAGTTTTATGCGTCACCCCACCTCACCTTTCCCCTGAAGCAGGCATAAGTGTGTTTTCTAAAAGCGTGACTCTGTTCTGTTTGGGGATTCCGTGCATGGGGAGCGATTTTTACATTCCCTCGATAAGTGATATCATAAGTTTCTTTTTTTGTGGGACTTATTTCACTGAGGATGATCGTACCTAAATCCACTCAGGATGCTGCTACCAGCCTCATGACGTGGATTTCATGGCTGAGTGACACTCCATTGGACCTACGTAGCACCACTTGTCCACTTGTCCACTTGCCTTTGTCCACTTGTCCACTCGTCTTTGTCCACTTGGCTCTTTCCTGGGATATGAAACGTGTACCGGAGTGGAGGTTCTTGTCAAGACAGCAGCCCTCAACTTTGGGGTCCCTGTGTCTGGTTGATTTTTTGATTTTCCCAAGGTCAACGCCCATGTGTGGAAGTGCCCTATGCTCTGTGGTTCTGTGTTTTCCATGGTTTGGGAAAGAGGATACACTTGTGAAGATTGGCTGTTGGCCATTGACATCCCGCCCATCAGCTTAACAAGGCTCCCTTGACTCCGTGGGCTGTCCTGCCTTTCTGGTTTTTAGACTTTTTTCGCCTGGCCCTTTTGCCCCGGGGGGGGGGCGAGAGATTTCTTTGTAGTGCTGATTTGCTCTCCCAGGTTGCTTGGTTGGCCAAAAAGGGCGTATGCGTTTTTTCCTGAATATATTCAGGAAAAAACGCATACGCCCTTTTTGGCCAACCGCATCATTGTCCACGTTCTGGCGCTTTTCATGTGCTATCGGGGCCATTCCGATGTACCCGTTGACATCCGTTTCCTGCAGTTCTGCCTTGCGTTCAGCGCCTCTTCGTAGCCTGACCTCAATATATTTTGGGGCGATAGTTATCGTTTAGAACTCTGCAGGTTTGGGAAGTGCAGTGCCCCTGAGCTCCATTTCCCAAGTCGCTTTTTTGTGAGTGGGACGCAACACGGCTGGATGGCTTCACGCCCTATTGTCGATCCGGGGTGGCAGGCTGAACCGCTGGTGAATTCTTCTTCGTGATGGGAAATGAGAGTGACATGTGCCCGACCAAACACCTCCAGCGAGTCTCTCATTGGTTCCCCCTCTTGCAGTTCATCCTGCGGACAAATTGCAGACGGTACGAAAGAGGCATGGAAAGGCGCCGAGTCTCCAAGTGGGGAGATTGTTAGTAAGGGGGCCTGAATGGAGAACACGAGCACCAGGAGATGAAAACTGAGGTGAGTTTCAGAAAGCTTTCCCGATCCCACGGTGTAGCATCCGCTGGGTTTCCAATGAGTGCTTTCGCTGTCGGAAGATTGCGTTGAACCTGGAGAGTTGGGACCCATGGAATGGGGAGCACGCAGGATTCCTTTCAAGGGTCTGCATTTGCTTTCCCAACCTCACCAATCGTCTCAGCCCCAAGAGTGTCCAGCCTTATGTCTTCTGCCGCTGGGGCTGTAGATGTGGTCAATCCTGGTTGCATGCCAGTCCCTGAACGCATTTTGGAAGAAGTTCTCTCTGTTTTGCCCTGCTTGTTTCTTCTTTATGTTGGAAATGTATCCTCAGAATGGGTCTGAGCTGATTTTCCCTGCTGGTTTTAGGCCGCTTTACACACACTTGATGCACTTACACAGAGATATCAAGACTTAGCTTTTAAGATGCTTACTAGTCGGATAGATACTTGTGCGATGAACAGGGTCTGGTGAGTCCAGTTGATTGAGCAAGGAGTAGGTCGTGTCCATTCCATATTCGGTTTTCGGAAGGGTATGTGTGCTCATTTCAAACTCGAGTTTTATGCGTCACCCCACCTCACCTTTCCCCTGAAGCAGGCATAAGTGTGTTTTCTAAAAGCGTGACTCTGTTCTGTTTGGGGATTCCGTGCATGGGGAGCGATTTTTACATTCCCTCGATAAGTGATATCATAAGTTTCTTTTTTTGTGGGACTTATTTCACTGAGGATGATCGTACCTAAATCCACTCAGGATGCTGCTACCAGCCTCATGACGTGGATTTCATGGCTGAGTGACACTCCATTGGACCTACGTAGCACCACTTGTCCACTTGTCCACTTGTCTTTGTCCACTTGTCCACTCGTCTTTGTCCACTTGGCTCTTTCCTGGGATATGAAACGTGTACCGGAGTGGAGGTTCTTGTCAAGACAGCAGCCCTCAACTTTGGGGTCCCTGTGTCTGGTTGATTTTTTGATTTTCCCAAGGTCAACGCCCATGTGTGGAAGTGCCCTATGCTCTGTGGTTCTGTGTTTTCCATGGTTTGGGAAAGAGGATACACTTGTGAAGATTGGCTGTTGGCCATTGACATCCCGCCCATCAGCTTAACAAGGCTCCCTTGACTCCGTGGCCTGTCCTGCCTTTCTGGTTTTTAGACTTTTTTCGCCTGGCCCTTTTGCCCCGGGGGGGGGCGAGAGATTTCTTTGTAGTGCTGATTTGCTCTCCCAGGTTGCTTGGTTGGCCAAAAAGGGCGTATGCGTTTTTTCCTGAATATATTCAGGAAAAAACGCATACGCCCTTTTTGGCCAACCGCATCATTGTCCACGTTCTGGCGCTTTTCATGTGCTATCGGGGCCATTCCGATGTAGCCGTTGACATCCGTTTCCTGCAGTTCTGCCTTGCGTTCAGCGCCTCTTCGTAGCCTGACCTCAATATATTTTGGGGCGATAGTTATCGTTTAGAACTCTGCAGGTTTGGGAAGTGCAGTGCCCCTGAGCTCCATTTCCCAAGTCGCTTTTTTGTGAGTGGGACGCAACACGGCTGGATGGCTTCACGCCCTATTGTCGATCCGGGGTGGCAGGCTGAACCGCTGGTGAATTCTTCTTCGTGATGGGAAATGAGAGTGACATGTGCCCGACCAAACACCTCCAGCGAGTCTCTCATTGGTTCCCCCTCTTGCAGTTCATCCTGCGGACAAATTGCAGACGGTACGAAAGAGGCATGGAAAGGCGCCGAGTCTCCAAGTGGGGAGATTGTTAGTAAGGGGGCCTGAATGGAGAACACGAGCACCAGGAGATGAAAACTGAGGTGAGTTTCAGAAAGCTTTCCCGATCCCACGGTGTAGCATCCGCTGGGTTTCCAATGAGTGCTTTCGCTGTCGGAAGATTGCGTTGAACCTGGAGAGTTGGGACCCATGGAATGGGGAGCACGCAGGATTCCTTTCAAGGGTCTGCATTTGCTTTCCCAACCTCACCAATTGTCTCAGCCCCAAGAGTGTCCAGCCTTATGTCTTCTGCCGCTGGGGCTGTAGATGTGGTCAATCCTGGTTGCATGCCAGTCCCTGAACGCATTTTGGAAGAAGTTCTCTCTGTTTTGCCCTGCTTGTTTCTTCTTTATGTTGGAAATGTATCCTCAGAATGGATCTGAGCTGATTTTCCCTGCTGGTTTTAGGCCGCTTTACACACACTTGATGCACTTACACAGAGATATCAAGACTTAGCTTTTAAGATGCTTACTAGTCGGATAGATACTTGTGCGATGAACAGGGTCTGGTGAGTCCAGTTGATTGAGCAAGGAGTAGGTCGTGTCCATTCCATATTCAGTTTTCGGAAGGGTATGTGTGCTCATTTCAAACTCGAGTTTTATGCGTCACCCCACCTCACCTTTCCCCTGAAGCAGGCATAAGTGTGTTTTCTAAAAGCGTGACTCTGTTCTGTTTGGGGATTCAGTGCATGGGGAGCGATTTTTACATTCCCTCGATAAGTGATATCATAAGTTTCCTTTTTTGTGGGACTTATTTCACTGAGGATGATCGTACCTAAATCCACTCAGGATGCTGCTACCAGCCTCATTACGTGGATTTCATGGCTGAGTGACACTCCATTGGACCTACGTAGCACCACTTGTCCACTTGTCCACTTGTCTTTGTCCACTTGTCCACTCGTCTTTGTCCACTTGGCTCTTTCCTGGGATATGAAACGTGTACCGGAGTGGAGGTTCTTGTCAAGACAGCAGCCCTCAACTTTGGGGTCCCTGTGTCTGGTTGATTTTTTGATTTTCCCAAGGTCAACGCCCATGTGTGGAAGTGCCCTATGCTCTGTGGTTCTGTGTTTTCCATGGTTTGGGAAAGAGGATACACTTGTGAAGATTGGCTGTTGGCCATTGACATCCCGCCCATCAGCTTAACAAGGCTCCCTTGACTCCGTGGCCTGTCCTGCCTTTCTGGTTTTTAGACTTTTTTCGCCTGGCCCTTTTGCCCCGGGGGGGGCGAGAGATTTCTTTGTAGTGCTGATTTGCTCTCCCAGGTTGCTTGGTTGGCCAAAAAGGGCGTATGCGTTTTTTCCTGAATATATTCAGGAAAAAACGCATACGCCCTTTTTGGCCAACCGCATCATTGTCCACGTTCTGGCGCTTTTCATGTGCTATCGGGGCCATTCCGATGTACCCGTTGACATCCGTTTCCTGCAGTTCTGCCTTGCGTTCAGCGCCTCTTCGTAGCCTGACCTCAATATATTTTGGGGCGATAGTTATCGTTTAGAACTCTGCAGGTTTGGGAAGTGCAGTGCCCCTGAGCTCCATTTCCCAAGTCGCTTTTTTGTGAGTGGGACGCAACACGGCTGGATGGCTTCACGCCCTATTGTCGATCCGGGGTGGCAGGCTGAACCGCTGGTGAATTCTTCTTCGTGATGGGAAATGAGAGTGACATGTGCCCGACCAAACACCTCCAGCGAGTCTCTCATTGGTTCCCCCTCTTGCAGTTCATCCTGCGGACAAATTGCAGACGGTACGAAAGAGGCATGGAAAGGCGCCGAGTCTCCAAGTGGGGAGATTGTTAGTAAGGGGGCCTGAATGGAGAACACGAGCACCAGGAGATGAAAACTGAGGTGAGTTTCAGAAAGCTTTCCCGATCCCACGGTGTAGCATCCGCTGGGTTTCCAATGAGTGCTTTCGCTGTCGGAAGATTGCGTTGAACCTGGAGAGTTGGGACCCATGGAATGGGGAGCACGCAGGATTCCTTTCAAGGGTCTGCATTTGCTTTCCCAACCTCACCAATCGTCTCAGCCCCAAGAGTGTCCAGCCTTATGTCTTCTGCCGCTGGGGCTGTAGATGTGGTCAATCCTGGTTGCATGCCAGTCCCTGAACGCATTTTGGAAGAAGTTCTCTCTGTTTTGCCCTGCTTGTTTCTTCTTTATGTTGGAAATGTATCCTCAGAATGGGTCTGAGCTGATTTTCCCTGCTGGTTTTAGGCCACTTTACACACACTTGATGCACTTACACAGAGATATCAAGACTTAGCTTTTAAGATGCTTACTAGTCGGATAGATACTTGTGCGATGAACAGGGTCTGGTGAGTCCAGTTGATTGAGCAAGGAGTAGGTCGTGTCCATTCCATATTCGGTTTTCGGAAGGGTATGTGTGCTCATTTCAAACTCGAGTTTTATGCGTCACCCCACCTCACCTTTCCCCTGAAGCAGGCATAAGTGTGTTTTCTAAAAGCGTGACTCTGTTCTGTTTGGGGATTCCGTGCATGGGGAGCGATTTTTACATTCCCTCGATAAGTGATATCATAAGTTTCTTTTTTTGTGGGACTTATTTCACTGAGGATGATCGTACCTAAATCCACTCAGGATGCTGCTACCAGCCTCATGACGTGGATTTCATGGCTGAGTGACACTCCATTGGACCTACGTAGCACCACTTGTCCACTTGTCCACTTGTCTTTGTCCACTTGTCCACTCGTCTTTGTCCACTTGGCTCTTTCCTGGGATATGAAACGTGTACCGGAGTGGAGGTTCTTGTCAAGACAGCAGCCCTCAACTTTGGGGTCCCTGTGTCTGGTTGATTTTTTGATTTTCCCAAGGTCAACGCCCATGTGTGGAAGTGCCCTATGCTCTGTGGTTCTGTGTTTTACATGGTTTGGGAAAGAGGATACACTTGTGAAGATTGGCTGTTGGCCATTGACATCCCGCCCATCAGCTTAACAAGGCTCCCTTGACTCCGTGGCCTGTCCTGCCTTTCTGGTTTTTAGACTTTTTTCGCCTGGCCCTTTTGCCCCGGGGGGGGGCGAGAGATTTCTTTGTAGTGCTGATTTGCTCTCCCAGGTTGCTTGGTTGGCCAAAAAGGGCGTATGCGTTTTTTCCTGAATATATTCAGGAAAAAACGCATACGCCCTTTTTGGCCAACCGCATCATTGTCCACGTTCTGGCGCTTTTCATGTGCTATCGGGGCCATTCCGATGTAGCCGTTGACATCCGTTTCCTGCAGTTCTGCCTTGCGTTCAGCGCCTCTTCGTAGCCTGACCTCAATATATTTTGGGGCGATAGTTATCGTTTAGAACTCTGCAGGTTTGGGAAGTGCAGTGCCCCTGAGCTCCATTTCCCAAGTCGCTTTTTTGTGAGTGGGACGCAACACGGCTGGATGGCTTCACGCCCTATTGTCGATCCGGGGTGGCAGGCTGAACCGCTGGTGAATTCTTCTTCGTGATGGGAAATGAGAGTGACATGTGCCCGACCAAACACCTCCAGCGAGTCTCTCATTGGATCCCCCTCTTGCAGTTCATCCTGCGGACAAATTGCAGACGGTACGAAAGAGGCATGGAAAGGCGCCGAGTCTCCAAGTGGGGAGATTGTTAGTAAGGGGGCCTGAATGGAGAACACGAGCACCAGGAGATGAAAACTGAGGTGAGTTTCAGAAAGCTTTCCCGATCCCACGGTGTAGCATCCGCTGGGTTTCCAATGAGTGCTTTCGCTGTCGGAAGATTGCGTTGAACCTGGAGAGTTGGGACCCATGGAATGGGGAGCACGCAGGATTCCTTTCAAGGGTCTGCATTTGCTTTCCCAACCTCACCAATCGTCTCAGCCCCAAGAGTGTCCAGCCTTATGTCTTCTGCCGCTGGGGCTGTAGATGTGGTCAATCCTGGTTGCATGCCAGTCCCTGAACGCATTTTGGAAGAAGTTCTCTCTGTTTTGCCCTGCTTGTTTCTTCTTTATGTTGGAAATGTATCCTCAGAATGGGTCTGAGCTGATTTTCCCTGCTGGTTTTAGGCCGCTTTACACACACTTGATGCAGTTACACAGAGATATCAAGACTTAGCTTTTAAGATGCTTACTAGTCGGATAGATACTTGTGCGATGAACAGGGTCTGGTGAGTCCAGTTGATTGAGCAAGGAGTAGGTCGTGTCCATTCCATATTCGGTTTTCGGAAGGGTATGTGTGCTCATTTCAAACTCGAGTTTTATGCGTCACCCCACCTCACCTTTCCCCTGAAGCAGGCATAAGTGTGTTTTCTAAAAGCGTGACTCTGTTCTGTTTGGGGATTCCGTGCATGGGGAGCGATTTTTACATTCCCTCGATAAGTGATATCATAAGTTTCTTTTTTTGTGGGACTTATTTCACTGAGGATGATCGTACCTAAATCCACTCAGGATGCTGCTACCAGCCTCATGACGTGGATTTCATGGCTGAGTGACACTCCATTGGACCTACGTAGCACCACTTGTCCACTTGTCCACTTGTCTTTGTCCACTTGTCCACTCGTCTTTGTCCACTTGGCTCTTTCCTGGGATATGAAACGTGTACCGGAGTGGAGGTTCTTGTCAAGACAGCAGCCCTCAACTTTGGGGTCCCTGTGTCTGGTTGATTTTTTGATTTTCCCAAGGTCAACGCCCATGTGTGGAAGTGCCCTATGCTCTGTGGTTCTGTGTTTTCCATGGTTTGGGAAAGAGGATACACTTGTGAAGATTGGCTGTTGGCCATTGACATCCCGCCCATCAGCTTAACAAGGCTCCCTTGACTCCGTGGCCTGTCCTGCCTTTCTGGTTTTTAGACTTTTTTCGCCTGGCCCTTTTGCCCCGGGGGGGGGGCGAGAGATTTCTTTGTAGTGCTGATTTGCTCTCCCAGGTTGCTTGGTTGGCCAAAAAGGGCGTATGCGTTTTTTCCTGAATATATTCAGGAAAAAACGCATACGCCCTTTTTGGCCAACCGCATCATTGTCCACGTTCTGGCGCTTTTCATGTGCTATCGGGGCCATTCCGATGTAGCCGTTGACATCCGTTTCCTGCAGTTCTGCCTTGCGTTCAGCGCCTGTTCGTAGCCTGACCTCAATATATTTTGGGGCGATAGTTATCGTTTAGAACTCTGCAGGTTTGGGAAGTGCAGTGCCCCTGAGCTCCATTTCCCAAGTCGCTTTTTTGTGAGTGGGACGCAACACGGCTGGATGGCTTCACGCCCTATTGTCGATCCGGGGTGGCAGGCTGAACCGCTGGTGAATTCTTCTTCGTGATGGGAAATGAGAGTGACATGTGCCCGACCAAACACCTCCAGCGAGTCTCTCATTGGTTCCCCCTCTTGCAGTTCATCCTGCGGACAAATTGCAGACGGTACGAAAGAGGCATGGAAAGGCGCCGAGTCTCCAAGTGGGGAGATTGTTAGTAAGGGGGCCTGAATGGAGAACACGAGCACCAGGAGATGAAAACTGAGGTGAGTTTCAGAAAGCTTTCCCGATCCCACGGTGTAGCATCCGCTGGGTTTCCAATGAGTGCTTTCGCTGTCGGAAGATTGCGTTGAACCTGGAGAGTTGGGACCTATGGAATGGGGAGCACGCAGGATTCCTTTCAAGGGTCTGCATTTGCTTTCCCAACCTCACCAATCGTCTCAGCCCCAAGAGTGTCCAGCCTTATGTCTTCTGCCGCTGGGGCTGTAGATGTGGTCAATCCTGGTTGCATGCCAGTCCCTGAACGCATTTTGGAAGAAGTTCTCTCTGTTTTGCCCTGCTTGTTTCTTCTTTATGTTGGAAATGTATCCTCAGAATGGGTCTGAGCTGATTTTCCCTGCTGGTTTTAGGCCGCTTTACACACACTTGATGCACTTACACAGAGATATCAAGACTTAGCTTTTAAGATGCTTACTAGTCGGATAGATACTTGTGCGATGAACAGGGTCTGGTGAGTCCAGTTGATTGAGCAAGGAGTAGGTCGTGTCCATTCCATATTCGGTTTTCGGAAGGGTATGTGTGCTCATTTCAAACTCGAGTTTTATGCGTCACCCCACCTCACCTTTCCCCTGAAGCAGGCATAAGTGTGTTTTCTAAAAGCGTGACTCTGTTCTGTTTGGGGATTCCGTGCATGGGGAGCGATTTTTACATTCCCTCGATAAGTGATATCATAAGTTTCTTTTTTTGTGGGACTTATTTCACTGAGGATGATCGTACCTAAATCCACTCAGGATGCTGCTACCAGCCTCATGACGTGGATTTCATGGCTGAGTGACACTCCATTGGACCTACGTAGCACCACTTGTCCACTTGTCCACTTGTCTTTGTCCACTTGGCTCTTTCCTGGGATATGAAACGTGTACCGGAGTGGAGGTTCTTGTCAAGACAGCAGCCCTCAACTTTGGGGTCCCTGTGTCTGGTTGATTTTTTGATTTTCCCAAGGTCAACGCCCATGTGTGGAAGTGCCCTATGCTCTGTGGTTCTGTGTTTTCCATGGTTTGGGAAAGAGGATACACTTGTGAAGATTGGCTGTTGGCCATTGACATCCCGCCCATCAGCTTAACAAGGCTCCCTTGACTCCGTGGCCTGTCCTGCCTTTCTGGTTTTTAGACTTTTTTCGCCTGGCCCTTTTGCCCCGGGGGGGGGCGAGAGATTTCTTTGTAGTGCTGATTTGCTCTCCCAGGTTGCTTGGTTGGCCAAAAAGGGCGTATGCGTTTTTTCCTGAATATATTCAGGAAAAAACGCATACGCCCTTTTTGGCCAACCGCATCATTGTCCACGTTCTGGCGCTTTTCATGTGCTATCGGGGCCATTCCGATGTAGCCGTTGACATCCGTTTCCTGCAGTTCTGCCTTGCGTTCAGCGCCTCTTCGTAGCCTGACCTCAATATATTTTGGGGCGATAGTTATCGTTTAGAACTCTGCAGGTTTGGGAAGTGCAGTGCCCCTGAGCTCCATTTCCCAAGTCGCTTTTTTGTGAGTGGGACGCAACACGGCTGGATGGCTTCACGCCCTATTGTCGATCCGGGGTGGCAGGCTGAACCGCTGGTGAATTCTTCTTCGTGATGGGAAATGAGAGTGACATGTGCCCGACCAAACACCTACAGCGAGTCTCTCATTGGTTCCCCCTCTTGCAGTTCATCCTGCGGACAAATTGCAGACGGTACGAAAGAGGCATGGAAAGGCGCCGAGTCTCCAAGTGGGGAGATTGTTAGTAAGGGGGCCTGAATGGAGAACACGAGCACCAGGAGATGAAAACTGAGGTGAGTTTCAGAAAGCTTTCCCGATCCCACGGTGTAGCATCCGCTGGGTTTCCAATGAGTGCTTTCGCTGTCGGAAGATTGCGTTGAACCTGGAGAGTTGGGACCCATGGAATGGGGAGCACGCAGGATTCCTTTCAAGGGTCTGCATTTGCTTTCCCAACCTCACCAATCGTCTCAGCCCCAAGAGTGTCCAGCCTTATGTCTTCTGCCGCTGGGGCTGTAGATGTGGTCAATCCTGGTTGCATGCCAGTCCCTGAACGCATTTTGGAAGAAGTTCTGTCTGTTTTGCCCTGCTTGTTTCTTCTTTATGTTGGAAATGTATCCTCAGAATGGGTCTGAGCTGATTTTCCCTGCTGGTTTTAGGCCGCTTTACACACACTTGATGCACTTACACAGAGATATCAAGACTTAGCTTTTAAGATGCTTACTAGTCGGATAGATACTTGTGCGATGAACAGGGTCTGGTGAGTCCAGTTGATTGAGCAAGGAGTAGGTCGTGTCCATTCCATATTCGGTTTTCGGAAGGGTATGTGTGCTCATTTCAAACTCGAGTTTTATGCGTCACCCCACCTCACCTTTCCCCTGAAGCAGGCATAAGTGTGTTTTCTAAAAGCGTGACTCTGTTCTGTTTGGGGATTCCGTGCATGGGGAGCGATTTTTACATTCCCTCGATAAGTGATATCATAAGTTTCTTTTTTTGTGGGACTTATTTCACTGAGGATGATCGTACCTAAATCCACTCAGGATGCTGCTACCAGCCTCATGACGTGGATTTCATGGCTGAGTGACACTCCATTGGACCTACGTAGCACCACTTGTCCACTTGTCCACTTGTCTTTGTCCACTTGTCCACTCGTCTTTGTCCACTTGGCTCTTTCCTGGGATATGAAACGTGTACCGGAGTGGAGGTTCTTGTCAAGACAGCAGCCCTCAACTTTGGGGTCCCTGTGTCTGGTTGATTTTTTGATTTTCCCAAGGTCAACGCCCATGTGTGGAAGTGCCCTATGCTCTGTGGTTCTGTGTTTTCCATGGTTTGGGAAAGAGGATACACTTGTGAAGATTGGCTGTTGGCCATTGACATCCCGCCCATCAGCTTAACAAGGCTCCCTTGACTCCGTGGCCTGTCCTGCCTTTCTGGTTTTTAGACTTTTTTCGCCTGGCCCTTTTGCCCCGGGGGGGGCGAGAGATTTCTTTGTAGTGCTGATTTGCTCTCCCAGGTTGCTTGGTTGGCCAAAAAGGGCGTATGCGTTTTTTCCTGAATATATTCAGGAAAAAACGCATACGCCCTTTTTGGCCAACCGCATCATTGTCCACGTTCTGGCGCTTTTCATGTGCTATCGGGGCCATTCCGATGTACCCGTTGACATCCGTTTCCTGCAGTTCTGCCTTGCGTTCAGCGCCTCTTCGTAGCCTGACCTCAATATATTTTGGGGCGATAGTTATCGTTTAGAACTCTGCAGGTTTGGGAAGTGCAGTGCCCCTGAGCTCCATTTCCCAAGTCGCTTTTTTGTGAGTGGGACGCAACACGGCTGGATGGCTTCACGCCCTATTGTCGATCCGGGGTGGCAGGCTGAACCGCTGGTGAATTCTTCTTCGTGATGGGAAATGAGAGTGACATGTGCCCGACCAAACACCTCCAGCGAGTCTCTCATTGGTTCCCCCTCTTGCAGTTCATCCTGCGGACAAATTGCAGACGGTACGAAAGAGGCATGGAAAGGCGCCGAGTCTCCAAGTGGGGAGATTGTTAGTAAGGGGGCCTGAATGGAGAACACGAGCACCAGGAGATGAAAACTGAGGTGAGTTTCAGAAAGCTTTCCCGATCCCACGGTGTAGCATCCGCTGGGTTTCCAATGAGTGCTTTCGCTGTCGGAAGATTGCGTTGAACCTGGAGAGTTGGGACCCATGGAATGGGGAGCACGCAGGATTCCTTTCAAGGGTCTGCATTTGCTTTCCCAACCTCACCAATCGTCTCAGCCCCAAGAGTGTCCAGCCTTATGTCTTCTGCCGCTGGGGCTGTAGATGTGGTCAATCCTGGTTGCATGCCAGTCCCTGAACGCATTTTGGAAGAAGTTCTGTCTGTTTTGCCCTGCTTGTTTCTTCTTTATTTTGGAAATGTATCCTCAGAATGGGTCTGAGCTGATTTTCCCTGCTGGTTTTAGGCCGCTTTACACACACTTGATGCAGTTACACAGAGATATCAAGACTTAGCTTTTAAGATGCTTACTAGTCGGATAGATACTTGTGCGATGAACAGGGTCTGGTGAGTCCAGTTGATTGAGCAAGGAGTAGGTCGTGTCCATTCCATATTCGGTTTTCGGAAGGGTATGTGTGCTCATTTGAAACTCGAGTTTTATGCGTCACCCCACCTCACCTTTCCCCTGAAGCAGGCATAAGTGTGTTTTCTAAAAGCGTGACTCTGTTCTGTTTGGGGATTCCGTGCATGGGGAGCGATTTTTACATTCCCTCGATAAGTGATATCATAAGTTTCTTTTTTTGTGGGACTTATTTCACTGAGGATGATCGTACCTAAATCCACTCAGGATGCTGCTACCAGCCTCATGACGTGGATTTCATGGCTGAGTGACACTCCATTGGACCTACGTAGCACCACTTGTCCACTTGTCCACTTGTCTTTGTCCACTTGTCCACTCGTCTTTGTCCACTTGGCTCTTTCCTGGGATATGAAACGTGTACCGGAGTGGAGGTTCTTGTCAAGACAGCAGCCCTCAACTTTGGGGTCCCTGTGTCTGGTTGATTTTTTGATTTTCCCAAGGTCAACGCCCATGTGTGGAAGTGCCCTATGCTCTGTGGTTCTGTGTTTTCCATGGTTTGGGAAAGAGGATACACTTGTGAAGATTGGCTGTTGGCCATTGACATCCCGCCCATCAGCTTAACAAGGCTCCCTTGACTCCGTGGCCTGTCCTGCCTTTCTGGTTTTTAGACTTTTTTCGCCTGGCCCTTTTGCCCCGGGGGGGGCGAGAGATTTCTTTGTAGTGCTGATTTGCTCTCCCAGGTTGCTTGGTTGGCCAAAAAGGGCGTATGCGTTTTTTCCTGAATATATTCAGGAAAAAACGCATACGCCCTTTTTGGCCAACCGCATCATTGTCCACGTTCTGGCGCTTTTCATGTGCTATCGGGGCCATTCCTATGTAGCCGTTGACATCCGTTTCCTGCAGTTCTGCCTTGCGTTCAGCGCCTGTTCGTAGCCTGACCTCAATATATTTTGGGGCGATAGTTATCGTTTAGAACTCTGCAGGTTTGGGAAGTGCAGTGCCCCTGAGCTCCATTTCCCAAGTCGCTTTTTTGTGAGTGGTACGCAACACGGCTGGATGGCTTCACGCCCTATTGTCGATCCGGGGTGGCAGGCTGAACCGCTGGTGAATTCTTCTTCGTGATGGGAAATGAGAGTGACATGTGCCCGACCAAACACCTCCAGCGAGTCTCTCATTGGTTCCCCCTCTTGCAGTTCATCCTGCGGACAAATTGCAGACGGTACGAAAGAGGCATGGAAAGGCGCCGAGTCTCCAAGTGGGGAGATTGTTAGTAAGGGGGCCTGAATGGAGAACACGAGCACCAGGAGATGAAAACTGAGGTGAGTTTCAGAAAGCTTTCCCGATCCCACGGTGTAGCATCCGCTGGGTTTCCAATGAGTGCTTTCGCTGTCGGAAGATTGCGTTGAACCTGGAGAGTTGGGACCCATGGAATGGGGAGCACACAGGATTCCTTTCAAGGGTCTGCATTTGCTTTCCCAACCTCACCAATCGTCTCAGCCCCAAGAGTGTCCAGCCTTATGTCTTCTGCCGCTGGGGCTGTAGATGTGGTCAATCCTGGTTGCATGCCAGTCCCTGAACGCATTTTGGAAGAAGTTCTCTCTGTTTTGCCCTGCTTGTTTCTTCTTTATGTTGGAAATGTATCCTCAGAATGGGTCTGAGCTGATTTTCCCTGCTGGTTTTAGGCCGCTTTACACACACTTGATGCACTTACACAGAGATATCAAGACTTAGCTTTTAAGATGCTTACTAGTCGGATAGATACTTGTGCGATGAACAGGGTCTGGTGAGTCCAGTTGATTGAGCAAGGAGTAGGTCGTGTCCATTCCATATTCGGTTTTCGGAAGGGTATGTGTGCTCATTTCAAACTCGAGTTTTATGCGTCACCCCACCTCACCTTTCCCCTGAAGCAGGCATAAGTGTGTTTTCTAAAAGCGTGACTCTGTTCTGTTTGGGGATTCCGTGCATGGGGAGCGATTTTTACATTCCCTCGATAAGTGATATCATAAGTTTCTTTTTTTGTGGGACTTATTTCACTGAGGATGATCGTACCTAAATCCACTCAGGATGCTGCTACCAGCCTCATGACGTGGATTTCATGGCTGAGTGACACTCCATTGGACCTACGTAGCACCACTTGTCCACTTGTCCACTTGCCTTTGTCCACTTGTCCACTCGTCTTTGTCCACTTGGCTCTTTCCTGGGATATGAAACGTGTACCGGAGTGGAGGTTCTTGTCAAGACAGCAGCCCTCAACTTTGGGGTCCCTGTGTCTGGTTGATTTTTTGATTTTCCCAAGGTCAACGCCCATGTGTGGAAGTGCCCTATGCTCTGTGGTTCTGTGTTTTACATGGTTTGGGAAAGAGGATACACTTGTGAAGATTGGCTGTTGGCCATTGACATCCCGCCCATCAGCTTAACAAGGCTCCCTTGACTCCGTGGCCTGTCCTGCCTTTCTGGTTTTTAGACTTTTTTCGCCTGGCCCTTTTGCCCCGGGGGGGGGGGCGAGAGATTTCTTTGTAGTGCTGATTTGCTCTCCCAGGTTGCTTGGTTGGCCAAAAAGGGCGTATGCGTTTTTTCCTGAATATATTCAGGAAAAAACGCATACGCCCTTTTTGGCCAACCGCATCATTGTCCACGTTCTGGCGCTTTTCATGTGCTATCGGGGCCATTCCGATGTAGCCGTTGACATCCGTTTCCTGCAGTTCTGCCTTGCGTTCAGCGCCTGTTCGTAGCCTGACCTCAATATATTTTGGGGCGATAGTTATCGTTTAGAACTCTGCAGGTTTGGGAAGTGCAGTGCCCCTGAGCTCCATTTCCCAAGTCGCTTTTTTGTGAGTGGGACGCAACACGGCTGGATGGCTTCACGCCCTATTGTCGATCCGGGGTGGCAGGCTGAACCGCTGGTGAATTCTTCTTCGTGATGGGAAATGAGAGTGACATGTGCCCGACCAAACACCTCCAGCGAGTCTCTCATTGGTTCCCCCTCTTGCAGTTCATCCTGCGGACAAATTGCAGACGGTACGAAAGAGGCATGGAAAGGCGCCGAGTCTCCAAGTGGGGAGATTGTTAGTAAGGGGGCCTGAATGGAGAACACGAGCACCAGGAGATGAAAACTGAGGTGAGTTTCAGAAAGCTTTCCCGATCCCACGGTGTAGCATCCGCTGGGTTTCCAATGAGTGCTTTCGCTGTCGGAAGATTGCGTTGAACCTGGAGAGTTGGGACCCATGGAATGGGGAGCACGCAGGATTCCTTTCAAGGGTCTGCATTTGCTTTCCCAACCTCACCAATCGTCTCAGCCCCAAGAGTGTCCAGCCTTATGTCTTCTGCCGCTGGGGCTGTAGATGTGGTCAATCCTGGTTGCATGCCAGTCCCTGAACGCATTTTGGAAGAAGTTCTCTCTGTTTTGCCCTGCTTGTTTCTTCTTTATGTTGGAAATGTATCCTCAGAATGGGTCTGAGCTGATTTTCCCTGCTGGTTTTAGGCCGCTTTACACACACTTGATGCACTTACACAGAGATATCAAGACTTAGCTTTTAAGATGCTTACTAGTCGGATAGATAGTTGTGCGACGAACAGGGTCTGGTGAGTCCAGTTGATTGAGCAAGGAGTAGGTCGTGTCCATTCCATATTCGGTTTTCGGAAGGGTATCTGTGCTCATTTCAAACTCGAGTTTTATGCGTCACCCCACCTCACCTTTCCCCTGAAGCAGGCATAAGTGTGTTTTCTAAAAGCGTGACTCTGTTCTGTTTGGGGATTCAGTGCATGGGGAGCGATTTTTACATTCCCTCGATAAGTGATATCATAAGTTTCTTTTTTTGTGGGACTTATTTCACTGAGGATGATCGTACCTAAATCCACTCAGGATGCTGCTACCAGCCTCATGACGTGGATTTCATGGCTGAGTGACACTCCATTGGACCTACGTAGCACCACTTGTCCACTTGTCCACTTGTCTTTGTCCACTTGTCCACTCGTCTTTGTCCACTTGGCTCTTTCCTGGGATATGAAACGTGTACCGGAGTGGAGGTTCTTGTCAAGACAGCAGCCCTCAACTTTGGGGTCCCTGTGTCTGGTTGATTTTTTGATTTTCCCAAGGTCAACGCCCATGTGTGGAAGTGCCCTATGCTCTGTGGTTCTGTGTTTTACATGGTTTGGGAAAGAGGATACACTTGTGAAGATTGGCTGTTGGCCATTGACATCCCGCCCATCAGCTTAACAAGGCTCCCTTGACTCCGTGGCCTGTCCTGCCTTTCTGGTTTTTAGACTTTTTTCGCCTGGCCCTTTTGCCCCGGGGGGGGGGCGAGAGATTTCTTTGTAGTGCTGATTTGCTCTCCCAGGTTGCTTGGTTGGCCAAAAAGGGCGTATGCGTTTTTTCCTGAATATATTCAGGAAAAAACGCATACGCCCTTTTTGGCCAACCGCATCATTGTCCACGTTCTGGCGCTTTTCATGTGCTATCGGGGCCATTCCGATGTACCCGTTGACATCCGTTTCCTGCAGTTCTGCCTTGCGTTCAGCGCCTCTTCGTAGCCTGACCTCAATATATTTTGGGGCGATAGTTATCGTTTAGAACTCTGCAGGTTTGGGAAGTGCAGTGCCCCTGAGCTCCATTTCCCAAGTCGCTTTTTTGTGAGTGGGACGCAACACGGCTGGATGGCTTCACGCCCTATTGTCGATCCGGGGTGGCAGGCTGAACCGCTGGTGAATTCTTCTTCGTGATGGGAAATGAGAGTGACATGTGCCCGACCAAACACCTCCAGCGAGTCTCTCATTGGTTCCCCCTCTTGCAGTTCATCCTGCGGACAAATTGCAGACGGTACGAAAGAGGCATGGAAAGGCGCCGAGTCTCCAAGTGGGGAGATTGTTAGTAAGGGGGCCTGAATGGAGAACACGAGCACCAGGAGATGAAAACTGAGGTGAGTTTCAGAAAGCTTTCCCGATCCCACGGTGTAGCATCCGCTGGGTTTCCAATGAGTGCTTTCGCTGTCGGAAGATTGCGTTGAACCTGGAGAGTTGGGACCCATGGAATGGGGAGCACGCAGGATTCCTTTCAAGGGTCTGCATTTGCTTTCCCAACCTCACCAATCGTCTCAGCCCCAAGAGTGTCCAGCCTTATGTCTTCTGCCCCTGGGGCTGTAGATGTGGTCAATCCTGGTTGCATGCCAGTCCCTGAACGCATTTTGGAAGAAGTTCTCTCTGTTTTGCCCTGCTTGTTTCTTCTTTATGTTGGAAATGTATCCTCAGAATGGGTCTGAGCTGATTTTCCCTGCTGGTTTTAGGCCGCTTTACACACACTTGATGCACTTACACAGAGATATCAAGACTTAGCTTTTAAGATGCTTACTAGTCGGATAGATACTTGTGCGACGAACAGGGTCTGGTGAGTCCAGTTGATTGAGCAAGGAGTAGGTCGTGTCCATTCCATATTCGGTTTTCGGAAGGGTATCTGTGCTCATTTCAAACTCGAGTTTTATGCGTCACCCCACCTCACCTTTCCCCTGAAGCAGGCATAAGTGTGTTTTCTAAAAGCGTGACTCTGTTCTGTTTGGGGATTCCGTGCATGGGGAGCGATTTTTACATTCCCTCGATAAGTGATATCATAAGTTTCTTTTTTTGTGGGACTTATTTCACTGAGGATGATCGTACCTAAATCCACTCAGGATGCTGCTACCAGCCTCATGACGTGGATTTCATGGCTGAGTGACACTCCATTGGACCTACGTAGCACCACTTGTCCACTTGTCCACTTGTCTTTGTCCACTTGTCCACTCGTCTTTGTCCACTTGGCTCTTTCCTGGGATATGAAACGTGTACCGGAGTGGAGGTTCTTGTCAAGACAGCAGCCCTCAACTTTGGGGTCCCTGTGTCTGGTTGATTTTTTGATTTTCCCAAGGTCAACGCCCATGTGTGGAAGTGCCCTATGCTCTGTGGTTCTGTGTTTTACATGGTTTGGGAAAGAGGATACACTTGTGAAGATTGGCTGTTGGCCATTGACATCCCGCCCATCAGCTTAACAAGGCTCCCTTGACTCCGTGGCCTGTCCTGCCTTTCTGGTTTTTAGACTTTTTTCGCCTGGCCCTTTTGCCCCGGGGGGGGGGGCGAGAGATTTCTTTGTAGTGCTGATTTGCTCTCCCAGGTTGCTTGGTTGGCCAAAAAGGGCGTATGCGTTTTTTCCTGAATATATTCAGGAAAAAACGCATACGCCCTTTTTGGCCAACCGCATCATTGTCCACGTTCTGGCGCTTTTCATGTGCTATCGGGGCCATTCCGATGTACCCGTTGACATCCGTTTCCTGCAGTTCTGCCTTGCGTTCAGCGCCTCTTCGTAGCCTGACCTCAATATATTTTGGGGCGATAGTTATCGTTTAGAACTCTGCAGGTTTGGGAAGTGCAGTGCCCCTGAGCTCCATTTCCCAAGTCGCTTTTTTGTGAGTGGGACGCAACACGGCTGGATGGCTTCACGCCCTATTGTCGATCCGGGGTGGCAGGCTGAACCGCTGGTGAATTCTTCTTCGTGATGGGAAATGAGAGTGACATGTGCCCGACCAAACACCTCCAGCGAGTCTCTCATTGGTTCCCCCTCTTGCAGTTCATCCTGCGGACAAATTGCAGACGGTACGAAAGAGGCATGGAAAGGCGCCGAGTCTCCAAGTGGGGAGATTGTTAGTAAGGGGGCCTGAATGGAGAACACGAGCACCAGGAGATGAAAACTGAGGTGAGTTTCAGAAAGCTTTCCCGATCCCACGGTGTAGCATCCGCTGGGTTTCCAATGAGTGCTTTCGCTGTCGGAAGATTGCGTTGAACCTGGAGAGTTGGGACCCATGGAATGGGGAGCACGCAGGATTCCTTTCAAGGGTCTGCATTTGCTTTCCCAACCTCACCAATCGTCTCAGCCCCAAGAGTGTCCAGCCTTATGTCTTCTGCCGCTGGGGCTGTAGATGTGGTCAATCCTGGTTGCATGCCAGTCCCTGAACGCATTTTGGAAGAAGTTCTCTCTGTTTTGCCCTGCTTGTTTCTTCTTTATGTTGGAAATGTATCCTCAGAATGGGTCTGAGCTGATTTTCCCTGCTGGTTTTAGGCCGCTTTACACACACTTGATGCACTTACACAGAGATATCAAGACTTAGCTTTTAAGATGCTTACTAGTCGGATAGATACTTGTGCGACGAACAGGGTCTGGTGAGTCCAGTTGATTGAGCAAGGAGTAGGTCGTGTCCATTCCATATTCGGTTTTCGGAAGGGTATCTGTGCTCATTTCAAACTCGAGTTTTATGCGTCACCCCACCTCACCTTTCCCCTGAAGCAGGCATAAGTGTGTTTTCTAAAAGCGTGACTCTGTTCTGTTTGGGGATTCCGTGCATGGGGAGCGATTTTTACATTCCCTCGATAAGTGATATCATAAGTTTCTTTTTTTCTGGGACTTATTTCACTGAGGATGATCGTACCTAAATCCACTCAGGATGCTGCTACCAGCCTCATGACGTGGATTTCATGGCTGAGTGACACTCCATTGGACCTACGTAGCACCACTTGTCCACTTGTCCACTTGTCTTTGTCCACTTGTCCACTCGTCTTTGTCCACTTGGCTCTTTCCTGGGATATGAAACGTGTACCGGAGTGGAGGTTCTTGTCAAGACAGCAGCCCTCAACTTTGGGGTCCCTGTGTCTGGTTGATTTTTTGATTTTCCCAAGGTCAACGCCCATGTGTGGAAGTGCCCTATGCTCTGTGGTTCTGTGTTTTCCATGGTTTGGGAAAGAGGATACACTTGTGAAGATTGGCTGTTGGCCATTGACATCCCGCCCATCAGCTTAACAAGGCTCCCTTGACTCCGTGGCCTGTCCTGCCTTTCTGGTTTTTAGACTTTTTTCGCCTGGCCCTTTTGCCCCGGGGGGGGGCGAGAGATTTCTTTGTAGTGCTGATTTGCTCTCCCAGGTTGCTTGGTTGGCCAAAAAGGGCGTATGCGTTTTTTCCTGAATATATTCAGGAAAAAACGCATACGCCCTTTTTGGCCAACCGCATCATTGTCCACGTTCTGGCGCTTTTCATGTGCTATCGGGGCCATTCCGATGTAGCCGTTGACATCCGTTTCCTGCAGTTCTGCCTTGCGTTCAGCGCCTCTTCGTAGCCTGACCTCAATATATTTTGGGGCGATAGTTATCGTTTAGAACTCTGCAGGTTTGGGAAGTGCAGTGCCCCTGAGCTCCATTTCCCAAGTCGCTTTTTTGTGAGTGGGACGCAACACGGCTGGATGGCTTCACGCCCTATTGTCGATCCGGGGTGGCAGGCTGAACCGCTGGTGAATTCTTCTTCGTGATGGGAAATGAGAGTGACATGTGCCCGACCAAACACCTCCAGCGAGTCTCTCATTGGTTCCCCCTCTTGCAGTTCATCCTGCGGACAAATTGCAGACGGTACGAAAGAGGCATGGAAAGGCGCCGAGTCTCCAAGTGGGGAGATTGTTAGTAAGGGGGCCTGAATGGAGAACACGAGCACCAGGAGATGAAAACTGAGGTGAGTTTCAGAAAGCTTTCCCGATCCCACGGTGTAGCATCCGCTGGGTTTCCAATGAGTGCTTTCGCTGTCGGAAGATTGCGTTGAACCTGGAGAGTTGGGACCCATGGAATGGGGAGCACGCAGGATTCCTTTCAAGGGTCTGCATTTGCTTTCCCAACCTCACCAATCGTCTCAGCCCCAAGAGTGTCCAGCCTTATGTCTTCTGCCGCTGGGGCTGTAGATGTGGTCAATCCTGGTTGCATGCCAGTCCCTGAACGCATTTTGGAAGAAGTTCTCTCTGTTTTGCCCTGCTTGTTTCTTCTTTATGTTGGAAATGTATCCTCAGAATGGGTCTGAGCTGATTTTCCCTGCTGGTTTTAGGCCGCTTTACACACACTTGATGCACTTACACAGAGATATCAAGACTTAGCTTTTAAGATGCTTACTAGTCGGATAGATACTTGTGCGACGAACAGGGTCTGGTGAGTCCAGTTGATTGAGCAAGGAGTAGGTCGTGTCCATTCCATATTCGGTTTTCGGAAGGGTATCTGTGCTCATTTCAAACTCGAGTTTTATGCGTCACCCCACCTCACCTTTCCCCTGAAGCAGGCATAAGTGTGTTTTCTAAAAGCGTGACTCTGTTCTGTTTGGGGATTCCGTGCATGGGGAGCGATTTTTACATTCCCTCGATAAGTGATATCATAAGTTTATTTTTTTGTGGGACTTATTTCACTGAGGATGATCGTACCTAAATCCACTCAGGATGCTGCTACCAGCCTCATGACGTGGATTTCATGGCTGAGTGACACTCCATTGGACCTACGTAGCACCACTTGTCCACTTGTCCACTTGTCTTTGTCCACTTGTCCACTCGTCTTTGTCCACTTGGCTCTTTCCTGGGATATGAAACGTGTACCGGAGTGGAGGTTCTTGTCAAGACAGCAGCCCTCAACTTTGGGGTCCCTGTGTCTGGTTGATTTTTTGATTTTCCCAAGGTCAACGCCCATGTGTGGAAGTGCCCTATGCTCTGTGGTTCTGTGTTTTACATGGTTTGGGAAAGAGGATACACTTGTGAAGATTGGCTGTTGGCCATTGACATCCCGCCCATCAGCTTAACAAGGCTCCCTTGACTCCGTGGCCTGTCCTGCCTTTCTGGTTTTTAGACTTTTTTCGCCTGGCCCTTTTGCCCCGGGGGGGGGGCGAGAGATTTCTTTGTAGTGCTGATTTGCTCTCCCAGGTTGCTTGGTTGGCCAAAAAGGGCGTATGCGTTTTTTCCTGAATATATTCAGGAAAAAACGCATACGCCCTTTTTGGCCAACCGCATCATTGTCCACGTTCTGGCGCTTTTCATGTGCTATCGGGGCCATTCCGATGTAGCCGTTGACATCCGTTTCCTGCAGTTCTGCCTTGCGTTCAGCGCCTCTTCGTAGCCTGACCTCAATATATTTTGGGGCGATAGTTATCGTTTAGAACTCTGCAGGTTTGGGAAGTGCAGTGCCCCTGAGCTCCATTTCCCAAGTCGCTTTTTTGTGAGTGGGACGCAACACGGCTGGATGGCTTCACGCCCTATTGTCGATCCGGGGTGGCAGGCTGAACCGCTGGTGAATTCTTCTTCGTGATGGGAAATGAGAGTGACATGTGCCCGACCAAACACCTCCAGCGAGTCTCTCATTGGTTCCCCCTCTTGCAGTTCATCCTGCGGACAAATTGCAGACGGTACGAAAGAGGCATGGAAAGGCGCCGAGTCTCCAAGTGGGGAGATTGTTAGTAAGGGGGCCTGAATGGAGAACACGAGCACCAGGAGATGAAAACTGAGGTGAGTTTCAGAAAGCTTTCCCGATCCCACGGTGTAGCATCCGCTGGGTTTCCAATGAGTGCTTTCGCTGTCGGAAGATTGCGTTGAACCTGGAGAGTTGGGACCCATGGAATGGGGAGCACGCAGGATTCCTTTCAAGGGTCTGCATTTGCTTTCCCAACCTCACCAATCGTCTCAGCCCCAAGAGTGTCCAGCCTTATGTCTTCTGCCGCTGGGGCTGTAGATGTGGTCAATCCTGGTTGCATGCCAGTCCCTGAACGCATTTTGGAAGAAGTTCTCTCTGTTTTGCCCTGCTTGTTTCTTCTTTATGTTGGAAATGTATCCTCAGAATGGGTCTGAGCTGATTTTCCCTGCTGGTTTTAGGCCGCTTTACACACACTTGATGCACTTACACAGAGATATCAAGACTTAGCTTTTAAGATGCTTACTAGTCGGATAGATACTTGTGCGACGAACAGGGTCTGGTGAGTCCAGTTGATTGAGCAAGGAGTAGGTCGTGTCCATTCCATATTCGGTTTTCGGAAGGGTATCTGTGCTCATTTCAAACTCGAGTTTTATGCGTCACCCCACCTCACCTTTCCCCTGAAGCAGGCATAAGTGTGTTTTCTAAAAGCGTGACTCTGTTCTGTTTGGGGATTCCGTGCATGGGGAGCGATTTTTACATTCCCTCGATAAGTGATATCATAAGTTTCTTTTTTTCTGGGACTTATTTCACTGAGGATGATCGTACCTAAATCCACTCAGGATGCTGCTACCAGCCTCATGACGTGGATTTCATGGCTGAGTGACACTCCATTGGACCTACGTAGCACCACTTGTCCACTTGTCCACTTGTCTTTGTCCACTTGTCCACTCGTCTTTGTCCACTTGGCTCTTTCCTGGGATATGAAACGTGTACCGGAGTGGAGTTTCTTGTCAAGACAGCAGCCCTCAACTTTGGGGTCCCTGTGTCTGGTTGATTTTTTGATTTTCCCAAGGTCAACGCCCATGTGTGGAAGTGCCCTATGCTCTGTGGTTCTGTGTTTTCCATGGTTTGGGAAAGAGGATACACTTGTGAAGATTGGCTGTTGGCCATTGACATCCCGCCCATCAGCTTAACAAGGCTCCCTTGACTCCGTGGCCTGTCCTGCCTTTCTGGTTTTTAGACTTTTTTCGCCTGGCCCTTTTGCCCCGGGGGGGGGCGAGAGATTTCTTTGTAGTGCTGATTTGCTCTCCCAGGTTGCTTGGTTGGCCAAAAAGGGCGTATGCGTTTTTTCCTGAATATATTCAGGAAAAAACGCATACGCCCTTTTTGGCCAACCGCATCATTGTCCACGTTCTGGCGCTTTTCATGTGCTATCGGGGCCATTCCGATGTAGCCGTTGACATCCGTTTCCTGCAGTTCTGCCTTGCGTTCAGCGCCTCTTCGTAGCCTGACCTCAATATATTTTGGGGCGATAGTTATCGTTTAGAACTCTGCAGGTTTGGGAAGTGCAGTGCCCCTGAGCTCCATTTCCCAAGTCGCTTTTTTGTGAGTGGGACGCAACACGGCTGGATGGCTTCACGCCCTATTGTCGATCCGGGGTGGCAGGCTGAACCGCTGGTGAATTCTTCTTCGTGATGGGAAATGAGAGTGACATGTGCCCGACCAAACACCTCCAGCGAGTCTCTCATTGGTTCCCCCTCTTGCAGTTCATCCTGCGGACAAATTGCAGACGGTACGAAAGAGGCATGGAAAGGCGCCGAGTCTCCAAGTGGGGAGATTGTTAGTAAGGGGGCCTGAATGGAGAACACGAGCACCAGGAGATGAAAACTGAGGTGAGTTTCAGAAAGCTTTCCCGATCCCACGGTGTAGCATCCGCTGGGTTTCCAATGAGTGCTTTCGCTGTCGGAAGATTGCGTTGAACCTGGAGAGTTGGGACCCATGGAATGGGGAGCACGCAGGATTCCTTTCAAGGGTCTGCATTTGCTTTCCCAACCTCACCAATCGTCTCAGCCCCAAGAGTGTCCAGCCTTATGTCTTCTGCCGCTGGGGCTGTAGATGTGGTCAATCCTGGTTGCATGCCAGTCCCTGAACGCATTTTGGAAGAAGTTCTCTCTGTTTTGCCCTGCTTGTTTCTTCTTTATGTTGGAAATGTATCCTCAGAATGGGTCTGAGCTGATTTTCCCTGCTGGTTTTAGGCCGCTTTACACACACTTGATGCACTTACACAGAGATATCAAGACTTAGCTTTTAAGATGCTTACTAGTCGGATAGATACTTGTGCGACGAACAGGGTCTGGTGAGTCCAGTTGATTGAGCAAGGAGTAGGTCGTGTCCATTCCATATTCGGTTTTCGGAAGGGTATCTGTGCTCATTTCAAACTCGAGTTTTATGCGTCACCCCACCTCACCTTTCCCCTGAAGCAGGCATAAGTGTGTTTTCTAAAAGCGTGACTCTGTTCTGTTTGGGGATTCCGTGCATGGGGAGCGATTTTTACATTCCCTCGATAAGTGATATCATAAGTTTATTTTTTTGTGGGACTTATTTCACTGAGGATGATCGTACCTAAATCCACTCAGGATGCTGCTACCAGCCTCATGACGTGGATTTCATGGCTGAGTGACACTCCATTGGACCTACGTAGCACCACTTGTCCACTTGTCCACTTGTCTTTGTCCACTTGTCCACTCGTCTTTGTCCACTTGGCTCTTTCCTGGGATATGAAACGTGTACCGGAGTGGAGGTTCTTGTCAAGACAGCAGCCCTCAACTTTGGGGTCCCTGTGTCTGGTTGATTTTTTGATTTTCCCAAGGTCAACGCCCATGTGTGGAAGTGCCCTATGCTCTGTGGTTCTGTGTTTTACATGGTTTGGGAAAGAGGATACACTTGTGAAGATTGGCTGTTGGCCATTGACATCCCGCCCATCAGCTTAACAAGGCTCCCTTGACTCCGTGGCCTGTCCTGCCTTTCTGGTTTTTAGACTTTTTTCGCCTGGCCCTTTTGCCCCGGGGGGGGGGCGAGAGATTTCTTTGTAGTGCTGATTTGCTCTCCCAGGTTGCTTGGTTGGCCAAAAAGGGCGTATGCGTTTTTTCCTGAATATATTCAGGAAAAAACGCATACGCCCTTTTTGGCCAACCGCATCATTGTCCACGTTCTGGCGCTTTTCATGTGCTATCGGGGCCATTCCGATGTAGCCGTTGACATCCGTTTCCTGCAGTTCTGCCTTGCGTTCAGCGCCTCTTCGTAGCCTGACCTCAATATATTTTGGGGCGATAGTTATCGTTTAGAACTCTGCAGGTTTGGGAAGTGCAGTGCCCCTGAGCTCCATTTCCCAAGTCGCTTTTTTGTGAGTGGGACGCAACACGGCTGGATGGCTTCACGCCCTATTGTCGATCCGGGGTGGCAGGCTGAACCGCTGGTGAATTCTTCTTCGTGATGGGAAATGAGAGTGACATGTGCCCGACCAAACACCTCCAGCGAGTCTCTCATTGGTTCCCCCTCTTGCAGTTCATCCTGCGGACAAATTGCAGACGGTACGAAAGAGGCATGGAAAGGCGCCGAGTCTCCAAGTGGGGAGATTGTTAGTAAGGGGGCCTGAATGGAGAACACGAGCACCAGGAGATGAAAACTGAGGTGAGTTTCAGAAAGCTTTCCCGATCCCACGGTGTAGCATCCGCTGGGTTTCCAATGAGTGCTTTCGCTGTCGGAAGATTGCGTTGAACCTGGAGAGTTGGGACCCATGGAATGGGGAGCACGCAGGATTCCTTTCAAGGGTCTGCATTTGCTTTCCCAACCTCACCAATCGTCTCAGCCCCAAGAGTGTCCAGCCTTATGTCTTCTGCCGCTGGGGCTGTAGATGTGGTCAATCCTGGTTGCATGCCAGTCCCTGAACGCATTTTGGAAGAAGTTCTCTCTGTTTTGCCCTGCTTGTTTCTTCTTTATGTTGGAAATGTATCCTCAGAATGGGTCTGAGCTGATTTTCCCTGCTGGTTTTAGGCCGCTTTACACACACTTGATGCACTTACACAGAGATATCAAGACTTAGCTTTTAAGATGCTTACTAGTCGGATAGATACTTGTGCGACGAACAGGGTCTGGTGAGTCCAGTTGATTGAGCAAGGAGTAGGTCGTGTCCATTCCATATTCGGTTTTCGGAAGGGTATCTGTGCTCATTTCAAACTCGAGTTTTATGCGTCACCCCACCTCACCTTTCCCCTGAAGCAGGCATAAGTGTGTTTTCTAAAAGCGTGACTCTGTTCTGTTTGGGGATTCCGTGCATGGGGAGCGATTTTTACATTCCCTCGATAAGTGATATCATAAGTTTCTTTTTTTCTGGGACTTATTTCACTGAGGATGATCGTACCTAAATCCACTCAGGATGCTGCTACCAGCCTCATGACGTGGATTTCATGGCTGAGTGACACTCCATTGGACCTACGTAGCACCACTTGTCCACTTGTCCACTTGTCTTTGTCCACTTGTCCACTCGTCTTTGTCCACTTGGCTCTTTCCTGGGATATGAAACGTGTACCGGAGTGGAGTTTCTTGTCAAGACAGCAGCCCTCAACTTTGGGGTCCCTGTGTCTGGTTGATTTTTTGATTTTCCCAAGGTCAACGCCCATGTGTGGAAGTGCCCTATGCTCTGTGGTTCTGTGTTTTCCATGGTTTGGGAAAGAGGATACACTTGTGAAGATTGGCTGTTGGCCATTGACATCCCGCCCATCAGCTTAACAAGGCTCCCTTGACTCCGTGGCCTGTCCTGCCTTTCTGGTTTTTAGACTTTTTTCGCCTGGCCCTTTTGCCCCGGGGGGGGGCGAGAGATTTCTTTGTAGTGCTGATTTGCTCTCCCAGGTTGCTTGGTTGGCCAAAAAGGGCGTATGCGTTTTTTCCTGAATATATTCAGGAAAAAACGCATACGCCCTTTTTGGCCAACCGCATCATTGTCCACGTTCTGGCGCTTTTCATGTGCTATCGGGGCCATTCCGATGTAGCCGTTGACATCCGTTTCCTGCAGTTCTGCCTTGCGTTCAGCGCCTCTTCGTAGCCTGACCTCAATATATTTTGGGGCGATAGTTATCGTTTAGAACTCTGCAGGTTTGGGAAGTGCAGTGCCCCTGAGCTCCATTTCCCAAGTCGCTTTTTTGTGAGTGGGACGCAACACGGCTGGATGGCTTCACGCCCTATTGTCGATCCGGGGTGGCAGGCTGAACCGCTGGTGAATTCTTCTTCGTGATGGGAAATGAGAGTGACATGTGCCCGACCAAACACCTCCAGCGAGTCTCTCATTGGTTCCCCCTCTTGCAGTTCATCCTGCGGACAAATTGCAGACGGTACGAAAGAGGCATGGAAAGGCGCCGAGTCTCCAAGTGGGGAGATTGTTAGTAAGGGGGCCTGAATGGAGAACACGAGCACCAGGAGATGAAAACTGAGGTGAGTTTCAGAAAGCTTTCCCGATCCCACGGTGTAGCATCCGCTGGGTTTCCAATGAGTGCTTTCGCTGTCGGAAGATTGCGTTGAACCTGGAGAGTTGGGACCCATGGAATGGGGAGCACGCAGGATTCCTTTCAAGGGTCTGCATTTGCTTTCCCAACCTCACCAATCGTCTCAGCCCCAAGAGTGTCCAGCCTTATGTCTTCTGCCGCTGGGGCTGTAGATGTGGTCAATCCTGGTTGCATGCCAGTCCCTGAACGCATTTTGGAAGAAGTTCTCTCTGTTTTGCCCTGCTTGTTTCTTCTTTATGTTGGAAATGTATCCTCAGAATGGGTCTGAGCTGATTTTCCCTGCTGGTTTTAGGCCGCTTTACACACACTTGATGCACTTACACAGAGATATCAAGACTTAGCTTTTAAGATGCTTACTAGTCGGATAGATACTTGTGCGACGAACAGGGTCTGGTGAGTCCAGTTGATTGAGCAAGGAGTAGGTCGTGTCCATTCCATATTCGGTTTTCGGAAGGGTATCTGTGCTCATTTCAAACTCGAGTTTTATGCGTCACCCCACCTCACCTTTCCCCTGAAGCAGGCATAAGTGTGTTTTCTAAAAGCGTGACTCTGTTCTGTTTGGGGATTCCGTGCATGGGGAGCGATTTTTACATTCCCTCGATAAGTGATATCATAAGTTTATTTTTTTGTGGGACTTATTTCACTGAGGATGATCGTACCTAAATCCACTCAGGATGCTGCTACCAGCCTCATGACGTGGATTTCATGGCTGAGTGACACTCCATTGGACCTACGTAGCACCACTTGTCCACTTGTCCACTTGTCTTTGTCCACTTGTCCACTCGTCTTTGTCCACTTGGCTCTTTCCTGGGATATGAAACGTGTACCGGAGTGGAGGTTCTTGTCAAGACAGCAGCCCTCAACTTTGGGGTCCCTGTGTCTGGTTGATTTTTTGATTTTCCCAAGGTCAACGCCCATGTGTGGAAGTGCCCTATGCTCTGTGGTTCTGTGTTTTACATGGTTTGGGAAAGAGGATACACTTGTGAAGATTGGCTGTTGGCCATTGACATCCCGCCCATCAGCTTAACAAGGCTCCCTTGACTCCGTGGCCTGTCCTGCCTTTCTGGTTTTTAGACTTTTTTCGCCTGGCCCTTTTGCCCCGGGGGGGGGGCGAGAGATTTCTTTGTAGTGCTGATTTGCTCTCCCAGGTTGCTTGGTTGGCCAAAAAGGGCGTATGCGTTTTTTCCTGAATATATTCAGGAAAAAACGCATACGCCCTTTTTGGCCAACCGCATCATTGTCCACGTTCTGGCGCTTTTCATGTGCTATCGGGGCCATTCCGATGTACCCGTTGACATCCGTTTCCTGCAGTTCTGCCTTGCGTTCAGCGCCTCTTCGTAGCCTGACCTCAATATATTTTGGGGCGATAGTTATCGTTTAGAACTCTGCAGGTTTGGGAAGTGCAGTGCCCCTGAGCTCCATTTCCCAAGTCGCTTTTTTGTGAGTGGGACGCAACACGGCTGGATGGCTTCACGCCCTATTGTCGATCCGGGGTGGCAGGCTGAACCGCTGGTGAATTCTTCTTCGTGATGGGAAATGAGAGTGACATGTGCCCGACCAAACACCTCCAGCGAGTCTCTCATTGATTCCCCCTCTTGCAGTTCATCCTGCGGACAAATTGCAGACGGTACGAAAGAGGCATGGAAAGGCGCCGAGTCTCCAAGTGGGGAGATTGTTAGTAAGGGGGCCTGAATGGAGAACACGAGCACCAGGAGATGAAAACTGAGGTGAGTTTCAGAAAGCTTTCCCGATCCCACGGTGTAGCATCCGCTGGGTTTCCAATGAGTGCTTTCGCTGTCGGAAGATTGCGTTGAACCTGGAGAGTTGGGACCCATGGAATGGGGAGCACGCAGGATTCCTTTCAAGGGTCTGCATTTGCTTTCCCAACCTCACCAATCGTCTCAGCCCCAAGAGTGTCCAGCCTTATGTCTTCTGCCGCTGGGGCTGTAGATGTGGTCAATCCTGGTTGCATGCCAGTCCCTGAACGCATTTTGGAAGAAGTTCTCTCTGTTTTGCCCTGCTTGTTTCTTCTTTATGTTGGAAATGTATCCTCAGAATGGGTCTGAGCTGATTTTCCCTGCTGGTTTTAGGCCGCTTTACACACACTTGATGCACTTACACAGAGATATCAAGACTTAGCTTTTAAGATGCTTACTAGTCGGATAGATACTTGTGCGATGAACAGGGTCTGGTGAGTCCAGTTGATTGAGCAAGGAGTAGGTCGTGTCCATTCCATATTCGGTTTTCGGAAGGGTATCTGTGCTCATTTCAAACTCGAGTTTTATGCGTCACCCCACCTCACCTTTCCCCTGAAGCAGGCATAAGTGTGTTTTCTGAAAGCGTGACTCTGTTCTGTTTGGGGATTCAGTGCATGGGGAGCGATTTTTACATTCCCTCGATAAGTGATATCATAAGTTTCTTTTTTTGTGGGACTTATTTCACTGAGGATGATCGTACCTAAATCCACTCAGGATGCTGCTACCAGCCTCATGACGTGGATTTCATGGCTGAGTGACACTCCATTGGACCTACGTAGCACCACTTGTCCACTTGTCCACTTGTCTTTGTCCACTTGTCCACTCGTCTTTGTCCACTTGGCTCTTTCCTGGGATATGAAACGTGTACCGGAGTGGAGGTTCTTGTCAAGACAGCAGCCCTCAACTTTGGGGTCCCTGTGTCTGGTTGATTTTTTGATTTTCCCAAGGTCAACGCCCATGTGTGGAAGTGCCCTATGCTCTGTGGTTCTGTGTTTTACATGGTTTGGGAAAGAGGATACACTTGTGAAGATTGGCTGTTGGCCATTGACATCCCGCCCATCAGCTTAACAAGGCTCCCTTGACTCCGTGGCCTGTCCTGCCTTTCTGGTTTTTAGACTTTTTTCGCCTGGCCCTTTTGCCCCGGGGGGGGGGCGAGAGATTTCTTTGTAGTGCTGATTTGCTCTCCCAGGTTGCTTGGTTGGCCAAAAAGGGCGTATGCGTTTTTTCCTGAATATATTCAGGAAAAAACGCATACGCCCTTTTTGGCCAACCGCATCATTGTCCACGTTCTGGCGCTTTTCATGTGCTATCGGGGCCATTCCGATGTAGCCGTTGACATCCGTTTCCTGCAGTTCTGCCTTGCGTTCAGCGCCTGTTCGTAGCCTGACCTCAATATATTTTGGGGCGATAGTTATCGTTTAGAACTCTGCAGGTTTGGGAAGTGCAGTGCCCCTGAGCTCCATTTCCCAAGTCGCTTTTTTGTGAGTGGGACGCAACACGGCTGGATGGCTTCACGCCCTATTGTCGATCCGGGGTGGCAGGCTGAACCGCTGGTGAATTCTTCTTCGTGATGGGAAATGAGAGTGACATGTGCCCGACCAAACACCTCCAGCGAGTCTCTCATTGGTTCCCCCTCTTGCAGTTCATCCTGCGGACAAATTGCAGACGGTACGAAAGAGGCATGGAAAGGCGCCGAGTCTCCAAGTGGGGAGATTGTTAGTAAGGGGGCCTGAATGGAGAACACGAGCACCAGGAGATGAAAACTGAGGTGAGTTTCAGAAAGCTTTCCCGATCCCACGGTGTAGCATCCGCTGGGTTTCCAATGAGTGCTTTCGCTGTCGGAAGATTGCGTTGAACCTGGAGAGTTGGGACCCATGGAATGGGGAGCACGCAGGATTCCTTTCAAGGGTCTGCATTTGCTTTCCCAACCTCACCAATCGTCTCAGCCCCAAGAGTGTCCAGCCTTATGTCTTCTGCCGCTGGGGCTGTAGATGTGGTCAATCCTGGTTGCATGCCAGTCCCTGAACGCATTTTGGAAGAAGTTCTCTCTGTTTTGCCCTGCTTGTTTCTTCTTTATGTTGGAAATGTATCCTCAGAATGGGTCTGAGCTGATTTTCCCTGCTGGTTTTAGGCCGCTTTACACACACTTGATGCACTTACACAGAGATATCAAGACTTAGCTTTTAAGATGCTTACTAGTCGGATAGATACTTGTGCGATGAACAGGGTCTGGTGAGTCCAGTTGATTGAGCAAGGAGTAGGTCGTGTCCATTCCATATTCGGTTTTCGGAAGGGTATGTGTGCTCATTTCAAACTCGAGTTTTATGCGTCACCCCACCTCACCTTTCCCCTGAAGCAGGCATAAGTGTGTTTTCTAAAAGCGTGACTCTGTTCTGTTTGGGGATTCCGTGCATGGGGAGCGATTTTTACATTCCCTCGATAAGTGATATCATAAGTTTCTTTTTTTGTGGGACTTATTTCACTGAGGATGATCGTACCTAAATCCACTCAGGATGCTGCTACCAGCCTCATGACGTGGATTTCATGGCTGAGTGACACTCCATTGGACCTACGTAGCACCACTTGTCCACTTGTCCACTTGTCTTTGTCCACTTGTCCACTCGTCTTTGTCCACTTGGCTCTTTCCTGGGATATGAAACGTGTACCGGAGTGGAGGTACTTGTCAAGACAGCAGCCCTCAACTTTGGGGTCCCTGTGTCTGGTTGATTTTTTGATTTTCCCAAGGTCAACGCCCATGTGTGGAAGTGCCCTATGCTCTGTGGTTCTGTGTTTTACATGGTTTGGGAAAGAGGATACACTTGTGAAGATTGGCTGTTGGCCATTGACATCCCGCCCATCAGCTTAACAAGGCTCCCTTGACTCCGTGGGCTGTCCTGCCTTTCTGGTTTTTAGACTTTTTTCGCCTGGCCCTTTTGCCCCGGGGGGGGGGCGAGAGATTTCTTTGTAGTGCTGATTTGCTCTCCCAGGTTGCTTGGTTGGCCAAAAAGGGCGTATGCGTTTTTTCCTGAATATATTCAGGAAAAAACGCATACGCCCTTTTTGGCCAACCGCATCATTGTCCACGTTCTGGCGCTTTTCATGTGCTATCGGGGCCATTCCGATGTAGCCGTTGACATCCGTTTCCTGCAGTTCTGCCTTGCGTTCAGCGCCTCTTCGTAGCCTGACCTCAATATATTTTGGGGCGATAGTTATCGTTTAGAACTCTGCAGGTTTGGGAAGTGCAGTGCCCCTGAGCTCCATTTCCCAAGTCGCTTTTTTGTGAGTGGGACGCAACACGGCTGGATGGCTTCACGCCCTATTGTCGATCCGGGGTGGCAGGCTGAACCGCTGGTGAATTCTTCTTCGTGATGGGAAATGAGAGTGACATGTGCCCGACCAAACACCTCCAGCGAGTCTCTCATTGGTTCCCCCTCTTGCAGTTCATCCTGCGGACAAATTGCAGACGGTACGAAAGAGGCATGGAAAGGCGCCGAGTCTCCAAGTGGGGAGATTGTTAGTAAGGGGGCCTGAATGGAGAACACGAGCACCAGGAGATGAAAACTGAGGTGAGTTTCAGAAAGCTTTCCCGATCCCACGGTGTAGCATCCGCTGGGTTTCCAATGAGTGCTTTCGCTGTCGGAAGATTGCGTTGAACCTGGAGAGTTGGGACCCATGGAATGGGGAGCACGCAGGATTCCTTTCAAGGGTCTGCATTTGCTTTCCCAACCTCACCAATCGTCTCAGCCCCAAGAGTGTCCAGCCTTATGTCTTCTGCCGCTGGGGCTGTAGATGTGGTCAATCCTGGTTGCATGCCAGTCCCTGAACGCATTTTGGAAGAAGTTCTCTCTGTTTTGCCCTGCTTGTTTCTTCTTTATGTTGGAAATGTATCCTCAGAATGGGTCTGAGCTGATTTTCCCTGCTGGTTTTAGGCCGCTTTACACACACTTGATGCACTTACACAGAGATATCAAGACTTAGCTTTTAAGATGCTTACTAGTCGGATAGATACTTGTGCGATGAACAGGGTCTGGTGAGTCCAGTTGATTGAGCAAGGAGTAGGTCGTGTCCATTCCATATTCGGTTTTCGGAAGGGTATGTGTGCTCATTTCAAACTCGAGTTTTATGCGTCACCCCACCTCACCTTTCCCCTGAAGCAGGCATAAGTGTGTTTTCTAAAAGCGTGACTCTGTTCTGTTTGGGGATTCCGTGCATGGGGAGCGATTTTTACATTCCCTCGATAAGTGATATCATAAGTTTCTTTTTTTGTGGGACTTATTTCACTGAGGATGATCGTACCTAAATCCACTCAGGATGCTGCTACCAGCCTCATGACGTGGATTTCATGGCTGAGTGACACTCCATTGGACCTACGTAGCACCACTTGTCCACTTGTCCACTTGCCTTTGTCCACTTGTCCACTCGTCTTTGTCCACTTGGCTCTTTCCTGGGATATGAAACGTGTACCGGAGTGGAGGTTCTTGTCAAGACAGCAGCCCTCAACTTTGGGGTCCCTGTGTCTGGTTGATTTTTTGATTTTCCCAAGGTCAACGCCCATGTGTGGAAGTGCCCTATGCTCTGTGGTTCTGTGTTTTCCATGGTTTGGGAAAGAGGATACACTTGTGAAGATTGGCTGTTGGCCATTGACATCCCGCCCATCAGCTTAACAAGGCTCCCTTGACTCCGTGGGCTGTCCTGCCTTTCTGGTTTTTAGACTTTTTTCGCCTGGCCCTTTTGCCCCGGGGGGGGGGCGAGAGATTTCTTTGTAGTGCTGATTTGCTCTCCCAGGTTGCTTGGTTGGCCAAAAAGGGCGTATGCGTTTTTTCCTGAATATATTCAGGAAAAAACGCATACGCCCTTTTTGGCCAACCGCATCATTGTCCACGTTCTGGCGCTTTTCATGTGCTATCGGGGCCATTCCGATGTAGCCGTTGACATCCGTTTCCTGCAGTTCTGCCTTGCGTTCAGCGCCTCTTCGTAGCCTGACCTCAATATATTTTGGGGCGATAGTTATCGTTTAGAACTCTGCAGGTTTGGGAAGTGCAGTGCCCCTGAGCTCCATTTCCCAAGTCGCTTTTTTGTGAGTGGGACGCAACACGGCTGGATGGCTTCACGCCCTATTGTCGATCCGGGGTGGCAGGCTGAACCGCTGGTGAATTCTTCTTCGTGATGGGAAATGAGAGTGACATGTGCCCGACCAAACACCTCCAGCGAGTCTCTCATTGGTTCCCCCTCTTGCAGTTCATCCTGCGGACAAATTGCAGACGGTACGAAAGAGGCATGGAAAGGCGCCGAGTCTCCAAGTGGGGAGATTGTTAGTAAGGGGGCCTGAATGGAGAACACGAGCACCAGGAGATGAAAACTGAGGTGAGTTTCAGAAAGCTTTCCCGATCCCACGGTGTAGCATCCGCTGGGTTTCCAATGAGTGCTTTCGCTGTCGGAAGATTGCGTTGAACCTGGAGAGTTGGGACCCATGGAATGGGGAGCACGCAGGATTCCTTTCAAGGGTCTGCATTTGCTTTCCCAACCTCACCAATCGTCTCAGCCCCAAGAGTGTCCAGCCTTATGTCTTCTGCCGCTGGGGCTGTAGATGTGGTCAATCCTGGTTGCATGCCAGTCCCTGAACGCATTTTGGAAGAAGTTCTCTCTGTTTTGCCCTGCTTGTTTCTTCTTTATGTTGGAAATGTATCCTCAGAATGGGTCTGAGCTGATTTTCCCTGCTGGTTTTAGGCCGCTTTACACACACTTGATGCACTTACACAGAGATATCAAGACTTAGCTTTTAAGATGCTTACTAGTCGGATAGATACTTGTGCGATGAACAGGGTCTGGTGAGTCCAGTTGATTGAGCAAGGAGTAGGTCGTGTCCATTCCATATTCGGTTTTCGGAAGGGTATGTGTGCTCATTTGAAACTCGAGTTTTATGCGTCACCCCACCTCACCTTTCCCCTGAAGCAGGCATAAGTGTGTTTTCTAAAAGCGTGACTCTGTTCTGTTTGGGGATTCCGTGCATGGGGAGCGATTTTTACATTCCCTCGATAAGTGATATCATAAGTTTCTTTTTTTGTGGGACTTATTTCACTGAGGATGATCGTACCTAAATCCACTCAGGATGCTGCTACCAGCCTCATGACGTGGATTTCATGGCTGAGTGACACTCCATTGGACCTACGTAGCACCACTTGTCCACTTGTCCACTTGTCTTTGTCCACTTGTCCACTCGTCTTTGTCCACTTGGCTCTTTCCTGGGATATGAAACGTGTACCGGAGTGGAGGTTCTTGTCAAGACAGCAGCCCTCAACTTTGGGGTCCCTGTGTCTGGTTGATTTTTTGATTTTCCCAAGGTCAACGCCCATGTGTGGAAGTGCCCTATGCTCTGTGGTTCTGTGTTTTCCATGGTTTGGGAAAGAGGATACACTTGTGAAGATTGGCTGTTGGCCATTGACATCCCGCCCATCAGCTTAACAAGGCTCCCTTGACTCCGTGGCCTGTCCTGCCTTTCTGGTTTTTAGACTTTTTTCGCCTGGCCCTTTTGCCCCGGGGGGGGCGAGAGATTTCTTTGTAGTGCTGATTTGCTCTCCCAGGTTGCTTGGTTGGCCAAAAAGGGCGTATGCGTTTTTTCCTGAATATATTCAGGAAAAAACGCATACGCCCTTTTTGGCCAACCGCATCATTGTCCACGTTCTGGCGCTTTTCATGTGCTATCGGGGCCATTCCGATGTAGCCGTTGACATCCGTTTCCTGCAGTTCTGCCTTGCGTTCAGCGCCTGTTCGTAGCCTGACCTCAATATATTTTGGGGCGATAGTTATCGTTTAGAACTCTGCAGGTTTGGGAAGTGCAGTGCCCCTGAGCTCCATTTCCCAAGTCGCTTTTTTGTGAGTGGGACGCAACACGGCTGGATGGCTTCACGCCCTATTGTCGATCCGGGGTGGCAGGCTGAACCGCTGGTGAATTCTTCTTCGTGATGGGAAATGAGAGTGACATGTGCCCGACCAAACACCTCCAGCGAGTCTCTCATTGGTTCCCCCTCTTGCAGTTCATCCTGCGGACAAATTGCAGACGGTACGAAAGAGGCATGGAAAGGCGCCGAGTCTCCAAGTGGGGAGATTGTTAGTAAGGGGGCCTGAATGGAGAACACGAGCACCAGGAGATGAAAACTGAGGTGAGTTTCAGAAAGCTTTCCCGATCCCACGGTGTAGCATCCGCTGGGTTTCCAATGAGTGCTTTCGCTGTCGGAAGATTGCGTTGAACCTGGAGAGTTGGGACCCATGGAATGGGGAGCACGCAGGATTCCTTTCAAGGGTCTGCATTTGCTTTCCCAACCTCACCAATCGTCTCAGCCCCAAGAGTGTCCAGCCTTATGTCTTCTGCCGCTGGGGCTGTAGATGTGGTCAATCCTGGTTGCATGCCAGTCCCTGAACGCATTTTGGAAGAAGTTCTCTCTGTTTTGCCCTGCTTGTTTCTTCTTTATGTTGGAAATGTATCCTCAGAATGGGTCTGAGCTGATTTTCCCTGCTGGTTTTAGGCCGCTTTACACACACTTGATGCACTTACACAGAGATATCAAGACTTAGCTTTTAAGATGCTTACTAGTCGGATAGATACTTGTGCGATGAACAGGGTCTGGTGAGTCCAGTTGATTGAGCAAGGAGTAGGTCGTGTCCATTCCATATTCGGTTTTCGGAAGGGTATGTGTGCTCATTTCAAACTCGAGTTTTATGCGTCACCCCACCTCACCTTTCCCCTGAAGCAGGCATAAGTGTGTTTTCTAAAAGCGTGACTCTGTTCTGTTTGGGGATTCCGTGCATGGGGAGCGATTTTTACATTCCCTCGATAAGTGATATCATAAGTTTCTTTTTTTGTGGGACTTATTTCACTGAGGATGATCGTACCTAAATCCACTCAGGATGCTGCTACCAGCCTCATGACGTGGATTTCATGGCTGAGTGACACTCCATTGGACCTACGTAGCACCACTTGTCCACTTGTCCACTTGTCTTTGTCCACTTGGCTCTTTCCTGGGATATGAAACGTGTACCGGAGTGGAGGTTCTTGTCAAGACAGCAGCCCTCAACTTTGGGGTCCCTGTGTCTGGTTGATTTTTTGATTTTCCCAAGGTCAACGCCCATGTGTGGAAGTGCCCTATGCTCTGTGGTTCTGTGTTTTCCATGGTTTGGGAAAGAGGATACACTTGTGAAGATTGGCTGTTGGCCATTGACATCCCGCCCATCAGCTTAACAAGGCTCCCTTGACTCCGTGGGCTGTCCTGCCTTTCTGGTTTTTAGACTTTTTTCGCCTGGCCCTTTTGCCCCGGGGGGGGGGCGAGAGATTTCTTTGTAGTGCTGATTTGCTCTCCCAGGTTGCTTGGTTGGCCAAAAAGGGCGTATGCGTTTTTTCCTGAATATATTCAGGAAAAAACGCATACGCCCTTTTTGGCCAACCGCATCATTGTCCACGTTCTGGCGCTTTTCATGTGCTATCGGGGCCATTCCGATGTACCCGTTGACATCCGTTTCCTGCAGTTCTGCCTTGCGTTCAGCGCCTCTTCGTAGCCTGACCTCAATATATTTTGGGGCGATAGTTATCGTTTAGAACTCTGCAGGTTTGGGAAGTGCAGTGCCCCTGAGCTCCATTTCCCAAGTCGCTTTTTTGTGAGTGGGACGCAACACGGCTGGATGGCTTCACGCCCTATTGTCGATCCGGGGTGGCAGGCTGAACCGCTGGTGAATTCTTCTTCGTGATGGGAAATGAGAGTGACATGTGCCCGACCAAACACCTCCAGCGAGTCTCTCATTGGTTCCCCCTCTTGCAGTTCATCCTGCGGACAAATTGCAGACGGTACGAAAGAGGCATGGAAAGGCGCCGAGTCTCCAAGTGGGGAGATTGTTAGTAAGGGGGCCTGAATGGAGAACACGAGCACCAGGAGATGAAAACTGAGGTGAGTTTCAGAAAGCTTTCCCGATCCCACGGTGTAGCATCCGCTGGGTTTCCAATGAGTGCTTTCGCTGTCGGAAGATTGCGTTGAACCTGGAGAGTTGGGACCCATGGAATGGGGAGCACGCAGGATTCCTTTCAAGGGTCTGCATTTGCTTTCCCAACCTCACCAATCGTCTCAGCCCCAAGAGTGTCCAGCCTTATGTCTTCTGCCGCTGGGGCTGTAGATGTGGTCAATCCTGGTTGCATGCCAGTCCCTGAACGCATTTTGGAAGAAGTTCTCTCTGTTTTGCCCTGCTTGTTTCTTCTTTATGTTGGAAATGTATCCTCAGAATGGGTCTGAGCTGATTTTCCCTGCTGGTTTTAGGCCGCTTTACACACACTTGATGCACTTACACAGAGATATCAAGACTTAGCTTTGAAGATGCTTACTAGTCGGATAGATACTTGTGCGATGAACAGGGTCTGGTGAGTCCAGTTGATTGAGCAAGGAGTAGGTCGTGTCCATTCCATATTCGGTTTTCGGAAGGGTATGTGTGCTCATTTCAAACTCGAGTTTTATGCGTCACCCCACCTCACCTTTCCCCTGAAGCAGGCATAAGTGTGTTTTCTAAAAGCGTGACTCTGTTCTGTTTGGGGATTCCGTGCATGGGGAGCGATTTTTACATTCCCTCGATAAGTGATATCATAAGTTTCTTTTTTTGTGGGACTTATTTCACTGAGGATGATCGTACCTAAATCCACTCAGGATGCTGCTACCAGCCTCATGACATGGATTTCATGGCTGAGTGACACTCCATTGGACCTACGTAGCACCACTTGTCCACTTGTCCACTTGTCTTTGTCCACTTGTCCACTCGTCTTTGTCCACTTGGCTCTTTCCTGGGATATGAAACGTGTACCGGAGTGGAGGTTCTTGTCAAGACAGCAGCCCTCAACTTTGGGGTCCCTGTGTCTGGTTGATTTTTTGATTTTCCCAAGGTCAACGCCCATGTGTGGAAGTGCCCTATGCTCTGTGGTTCTGTGTTTTCCATGGTTTGGGAAAGAGGATACACTTGTGAAGATTGGCTGTTGGCCATTGACATCCCGCCCATCAGCTTAACAAGGCTCCCTTGACTCCGTGGCCTGTCCTGCCTTTCTGGTTTTTAGACTTTTTTCGCCTGGCCCTTTTGCCCCGGGGGGGGCGAGAGATTTCTTTGTAGTGCTGATTTGCTCTCCCAGGTTGCTTGGTTGGCCAAAAAGGGCGTATGCGTTTTTTCCTGAATATATTCAGGAAAAAACGCATACGCCCTTTTTGGCCAACCGCATCATTGTCCACGTTCTGGCGCTTTTCATGTGCTATCGGGGCCATTCCGATGTAGCCGTTGACATCCGTTTCCTGCAGTTCTGCCTTGCGTTCAGCGCCTGTTCGTAGCCTGACCTCAATATATTTTGGGGCGATAGTTATCGTTTAGAACTCTGCAGGTTTGGGAAGTGCAGTGCCCCTGAGCTCCATTTCCCAAGTCGCTTTTTTGTGAGTGGGACGCAACACGGCTGGATGGCTTCACGCCCTATTGTCGATCCGGGGTGGCAGGCTGAACCGCTGGTGAATTCTTCTTCGTGATGGGAAATGAGAGTGACATGTGCCCGACCAAACACCTCCAGCGAGTCTCTCATTGGTTCCCCCTCTTGCAGTTCATCCTGCGGACAAATTGCAGACGGTACGAAAGAGGCATGGAAAGGCGCCGAGTCTCCAAGTGGGGAGATTGTTAGTAAGGGGGCCTGAATGGAGAACACGAGCACCAGGAGATGAAAACTGAGGTGAGTTTCAGAAAGCTTTCCCGATCCCACGGTGTAGCATCCGCTGGGTTTCCAATGAGTGCTTTCGCTGTCGGAAGATTGCGTTGAACCTGGAGAGTTGGGACCCATGGAATGGGGAGCACGCAGGATTCCTTTCAAGGGTCTGCATTTGCTTTCCCAACCTCACCAATCGTCTCAGCCCCAAGAGTGTCCAGCCTTATGTCTTCTGCCGCTGGGGCTGTAGATGTGGTCAATCCTGGTTGCATGCCAGTCCCTGAACGCATTTTGGAAGAAGTTCTGTCTGTTTTGCCCTGCTTGTTTCTTCTTTATTTTGGAAATGTATCCTCAGAATGGGTCTGAGCTGATTTTCCCTGCTGGTTTTAGGCCGCTTTACACACACTTGATGCAGTTACACAGAGATATCAAGACTTAGCTTTTAAGATGCTTACTAGTCGGATAGATACTTGTGCGATGAACAGGGTCTGGTGAGTCCAGTTGATTGAGCAAGGAGTAGGTCGTGTCCATTCCATATTCGGTTTTCGGAAGGGTATGTGTGCTCATTTGAAACTCGAGTTTTATGCGTCACCCCACCTCACCTTTCCCCTGAAGCAGGCATAAGTGTGTTTTCTAAAAGCGTGACTCTGTTCTGTTTGGGGATTCCGTGCATGGGGAGCGATTTTTACATTCCCTCGATAAGTGATATCATAAGTTTCTTTTTTTGTGGGACTTATTTCACTGAGGATGATCGTACCTAAATCCACTCAGGATGCTGCTACCAGCCTCATGACGTGGATTTCATGGCTGAGTGACACTCCATTGGACCTACGTAGCACCACTTGTCCACTTGTCCACTTGTCTTTGTCCACTTGTCCACTCGTCTTTGTCCACTTGGCTCTTTCCTGGGATATGAAACGTGTACCGGAGTGGAGGTTCTTGTCAAGACAGCAGCCCTCAACTTTGGGGTCCCTGTGTCTGGTTGATTTTTTGATTTTCCCAAGGTCAACGCCCATGTGTGGAAGTGCCCTATGCTCTGTGGTTCTGTGTTTTCCATGGTTTGGGAAAGAGGATACACTTGTGAAGATTGGCTGTTGGCCATTGACATCCCGCCCATCAGCTTAACAAGGCTCCCTTGACTCCGTGGCCTGTCCTGCCTTTCTGGTTTTTAGACTTTTTTCGCCTGGCCCTTTTGCCCCGGGGGGGGCGAGAGATTTCTTTGTAGTGCTGATTTGCTCTCCCAGGTTGCTTGGTTGGCCAAAAAGGGCGTATGCGTTTTTTCCTGAATATATTCAGGAAAAAACGCATACGCCCTTTTTGGCCAACCGCATCATTGTCCACGTTCTGGCGCTTTTCATGTGCTATCGGGGCCATTCCGATGTAGCCGTTGACATCCGTTTCCTGCAGTTCTGCCTTGCGTTCAGCGCCTGTTCGTAGCCTGACCTCAATATATTTTGGGGCGATAGTTATCGTTTAGAACTCTGCAGGTTTGGGAAGTGCAGTGCCCCTGAGCTCCATTTCCCAAGTCGCTTTTTTGTGAGTGGGACGCAACACGGCTGGATGGCTTCACGCCCTATTGTCGATCCGGGGTGGCAGGCTGAACCGCTGGTGAATTCTTCTTCGTGATGGGAAATGAGAGTGACATGTGCCCGACCAAACACCTCCAGCGAGTCTCTCATTGGTTCCCCCTCTTGCAGTTCATCCTGCGGACAAATTGCAGACGGTACGAAAGAGGCATGGAAAGGCGCCGAGTCTCCAAGTGGGGAGATTGTTAGTAAGGGGGCCTGAATGGAGAACACGAGCACCAGGAGATGAAAACTGAGGTGAGTTTCAGAAAGCTTTCCCGATCCCACGGTGTAGCATCCGCTGGGTTTCCAATGAGTGCTTTCGCTGTCGGAAGATTGCGTTGAACCTGGAGAGTTGGGACCCATGGAATGGGGAGCACGCAGGATTCCTTTCAAGGGTCTGCATTTGCTTTCCCAACCTCACCAATCGTCTCAGCCCCAAGAGTGTCCAGCCTTATGTCTTCTGCCGCTGGGGCTGTAGATGTGGTCAATCCTGGTTGCATGCCAGTCCCTGAACGCATTTTGGAAGAAGTTCTCTCTGTTTTGCCCTGCTTGTTTCTTCTTTATGTTGGAAATGTATCCTCAGAATGGGTCTGAGCTGATTTTCCCTGCTGGTTTTAGGCCGCTTTACACACACTTGATGCACTTACACAGAGATATCAAGACTTAGCTTTTAAGATGCTTACTAGTCGGATAGATACTTGTGCGATGAACAGGGTCTGGTGAGTCCAGTTGATTGAGCAAGGAGTAGGTCGTGTCCATTCCATATTCGGTTTTCGGAAGGGTATGTGTGCTCATTTCAAACTCGAGTTTTATGCGTCACCCCACCTCACCTTTCCCCTGAAGCAGGCATAAGTGTGTTTTCTAAAAGCGTGACTCTGTTCTGTTTGGGGATTCCGTGCATGGGGAGCGATTTTTACATTCCCTCGATAAGTGATATCATAAGTTTCATTTTTTGTGGGACTTATTTCACTGAGGATGATCGTACCTAAATCCACTCAGGATGCTGCTACCAGCCTCATGACGTGGATTTCATGGCTGAGTGACACTCCATTGGACCTACGTAGCACCACTTGTCCACTTGTCCACTTGCCTTTGTCCACTTGTCCACTCGTCTTTGTCCACTTGGCTCTTTCCTGGGATATGAAACGTGTACCGGAGTGGAGGTTCTTGTCAAGACAGCAGCCCTCAACTTTGGGGTCCCTGTGTCTGGTTGATTTTTTGATTTTCCCAAGGTCAACGCCCATGTGTGGAAGTGCCCTATGCTCTGTGGTTCTGTGTTTTCCATGGTTTGGGAAAGAGGATACACTTGTGAAGATTGGCTGTTGGCCATTGACATCCCGCCCATCAGCTTAACAAGGCTCCCTTGACTCCGTGGCCTGTCCTGCCTTTCTGGTTTTTAGACTTTTTTCGCCTGGCCCTTTTGCCCCGGGGGGGGCGAGAGATTTCTTTGTAGTGCTGATTTGCTCTCCCAGGTTGCTTGGTTGGCCAAAAAGGGCGTATGCGTTTTTTCCTGAATATATTCAGGAAAAAACGCATACGCCCTTTTTGGCCAACCGCATCATTGTCCACGTTCTGGCGCTTTTCATGTGCTATCGGGGCCATTCCGATGTAGCCGTTGACATCCGTTTCCTGCAGTTCTGCCTTGCGTTCAGCGCCTCTTCGTAGCCTGACCTCAATATATTTTGGGGCGATAGTTATCGTTTAGAACTCTGCAGGTTTGGGAAGTGCAGTGCCCCTGAGCTCCATTTCCCAAGTCGCTTTTTTGTGAGTGGGACGCAACACGGCTGGATGGCTTCACGCCCTATTGTCGATCCGGGGTGGCAGGCTGAACCGCTGGTGAATTCTTCTTCGTGATGGGAAATGAGAGTGACATGTGCCCGACCAAACACCTCCAGCGAGTCTCTCATTGGTTCCCCCTCTTGCAGTTCATCCTGCGGACAAATTGCAGACGGTACGAAAGAGGCATGGAAAGGCGCCGAGTCTCCAAGTGGGGAGATTGTTAGTAAGGGGGCCTGAATGGAGAACACGAGCACCAGGAGATGAAAACTGAGGTGAGTTTCAGAAAGCTTTCCCGATCCCACGGTGTAGCATCCGCTGGGTTTCCAATGAGTGCTTTCGCTGTCGGAAGATTGCGTTGAACCTGGAGAGTTGGGACCCATGGAATGGGGAGCACGCAGGATTCCTTTCAAGGGTCTGCATTTGCTTTCCCAACCTCACCAATCGTCTCAGCCCCAAGAGTGTCCAGCCTTATGTCTTCTGCCGCTGGGGCTGTAGATGTGGTCAATCCTGGTTGCATGCCAGTCCCTGAACGCATTTTGGAAGAAGTTCTCTCTGTTTTGCCCTGCTTGTTTCTTCTTTATGTTGGAAATGTATCCTCAGAATGGGTCTGAGCTGATTTTCCCTGCTGGTTTTAGGCCGCTTTACACACACTTGATGCACTTACACAGAGATATCAAGACTTAGCTTTTAAGATGCTTACTAGTCGGATAGATACTTGTGCGATGAACAGGGTCTGGTGAGTCCAGTTGATTGAGCAAGGAGTAGGTCGTGTCCATTCCATATTCGGTTTTCGGAAGGGTATGTGTGCTCATTTCAAACTCGAGTTTTATGCGTCACCCCACCTCACCTTTCCCCTGAAGCAGGCATAAGTGTGTTTTCTAAAAGCGTGACTCTGTTCTGTTTGGGGATTCAGTGCATGGGGAGCGATTTTTACATTCCCTCGATAAGTGATATCATAAGTTTCTTTTTTTGTGGGACTTATTTCACTGAGGATGATCGTACCTAAATCCACTCAGGATGCTGCTACCAGCCTCATGACGTGGATTTCATGGCTGAGTGACACTCCATTGGACCTACGTAGCACCACTTGTCCACTTGTCCACTTGTCTTTGTCCACTTGTCCACTCGTCTTTGTCCACTTGGCTCTTTCCTGGGATATGAAACGTGTACCGGAGTGGAGGTTCTTGTCAAGACAGCAGCCCTCAACTTTGGGGTCCCTGTGTCTGGTTGATTTTTTGATTTTCCCAAGGTCAACGCCCATGTGTGGAAGTGCCCTATGCTCTGTGGTTCTGTGTTTTCCATGGTTTGGGAAAGAGGATACACTTGTGAAGATTGGCTGTTGGCCATTGACATCCCGCCCATCAGCTTAACAAGGCTCCCTTGACTCCGTGGGCTGTCCTGTCTTTCTGGTTTTTAGACTTTTTTCGCCTGGCCCTTTTGCCCCGGGGGGGTGGGCGAGAGATTTCTTTGTAGTGCTGATTTGCTCTCCCAGGTTGCTTGGTTGGCCAAAAAGGGCGTATGCGTTTTTTCCTGAATATATTCAGGAAAAAACGCATACGCCCTTTTTGGCCAACCGCATCATTGTCCACGTTCTGGCGCTTTTCATGTGCTATCGGGGCCATTCCGATGTACCCGTTGACATCCGTTTCCTGCAGTTCTGCCTTGCGTTCAGCGCCTCTTCGTAGCCTGACCTCAATATATTTTGGGGCGATAGTTATCGTTTAGAACTCTGCAGGTTTGGGAAGTGCAGTGCCCCTGAGCTCCATTTCCCAAGTCGCTTTTTTGTGAGTGGGACGCAACACGGCTGGATGGCTTCACGCCCTATTGTCGATCCGGGGTGGCAGGCTGAACCGCTGGTGAATTCTTCTTCGTGATGGGAAATGAGAGTGACATGTGCCCGACCAAACACCTCCAGCGAGTCTCTCATTGGTTCCCCCTCTTGCAGTTCATCCTGCGGACAAATTGCAGACGGTACGAAAGAGGCATGGAAAGGCGCCGAGTCTCCAAGTGGGGAGATTTTTAGTAAGGGGGCCTGAATGGAGAACACGAGCACCAGGAGATGAAAACTGAGGTGAGTTTCAGAAAGCTTTCCCGATCCCACGGTGTAGCATCCGCTGGGTTTCCAATGAGTGCTTTCGCTGTCGGAAGATTGCGTTGAACCTGGAGAGTTGGGACCCATGGAATGGGGAGCACGCAGGATTCCTTTCAAGGGTCTGCATTTGCTTTCCCAACCTCACCAATCGTCTCAGCCCCAAGAGTGTCCAGCCTTATGTCTTCTGCCGCTGGGGCTGTAGATGTGGTCAATCCTGGTTGCATGCCAGTCCCTGAACGCATTTTGGAAGAAGTTCTCTCTGTTTTGCCCTGCTTGTTTCTTCTTTATGTTGGAAATGTATCCTCAGAATGGGTCTGAGCTGATTTTCCCTGCTGGTTTTAGGCCGCTTTACACACACTTGATGCACTTACACAGAGATATCAAGACTTAGCTTTTAAGATGCTTACTAGTCGGATAGATACTTGTGCGATGAACAGGGTCTGGTGAGTCCAGTTGATTGAGCAAGGAGTAGGTCGTGTCCATTCCATATTCGGTTTTCGGAAGGGTATGTGTGCTCATTTCAAACTCGAGTTTTATGCGTCACCCCACCTCACCTTTCCCCTGAAGCAGGCATAAGTGTGTTTTCTAAAAGCGTGACTCTGTTCTGTTTGGGGATTCAGTGCATGGGGAGCGATTTTTACATTCCCTCGATAAGTGATATCATAAGTTTCTTTTTTTGTGGGACTTATTTCACTGAGGATGATCGTACCTAAATCCACTCAGGATGCTGCTACCAGCCTCATGACGTGGATTTCATGGCTGAGTGACACTCCATTGGACCTACGTAGCACCACTTGTCCACTTGTCCACTTGTCTTTGTCCACTTGTCCACTCGTCTTTGTCCACTTGGCTCTTTCCTGGGATATGAAACGTGTACCGGAGTGGAGGTTCTTGTCAAGACAGCAGCCCTCAACTTTGGGGTCCCTGTGTCTGGTTGATTTTTTGATTTTCCCAAGGTCAACGCCCATGTGTGGAAGTGCCCTATGCTCTGTGGTTCTGTGTTTTACATGGTTTGGGAAAGAGGATACACTTGTGAAGATTGGCTGTTGGCCATTGACATCCCGCCCATCAGCTTAACAAGGCTCCCTTGACTCCGTGGCCTGTCCTGCCTTTCTGGTTTTTAGACTTTTTTCGCCTGGCCCTTTTGCCCCCGGGGGGGCGAGAGATTTCTTTGTAGTGCTGATTTGCTCTCCCAGGTTGCTTGGTTGGCCAAAAAGGGCGTATGCGTTTTTTCCTGAATATATTCAGGAAAAAACGCATACGCCCTTTTTGGCCAACCGCATCATTGTCCACGTTCTGGCGCTTTTCATGTGCTATCGGGGCCATTCCGATGTACCCGTTGACATCCGTTTCCTGCAGTTCTGCCTTGCGTTCAGCGCCTGTTCGTAGCCTGACCTCAATATATTTTGGGGCGATAGTTATCGTTTAGAACTCTGCAGGTTTGGGAAGTGCAGTGCCCCTGAGCTCCATTTCCCAAGTCGCTTTTTTGTGAGTGGGACGCAACACGGCTGGATGGCTTCACGCCCTATTGTCGATCCGGGGTGGCAGGCTGAACCGCTGGTGAATTCTTCTTCGTGATGGGAAATGAGAGTGACATGTGCCCGACCAAACACCTCCAGCGAGTCTCTCATTGGTTCCCCCTCTTGCAGTTCATCCTGCGGACAAATTGCAGACGGTACGAAAGAGGCATGGAAAGGCGCCGAGTCTCCAAGTGGGGAGATTGTTAGTAAGGGGGCCTGAATGGAGAACACGAGCACCAGGAGATGAAAACTGAGGTGAGTTTCAGAAAGCTTTCCCGATCCCACGGTGTAGCATCCGCTGGGTTTCCAATGAGTGCTTTCGCTGTCGGAAGATTGCGTTGAACCTGGAGAGTTGGGACCCATATAATGGGGAGCACGCAGGATTCCTTTCAAGGGTCTGCATTTGCTTTCCCAACCTCACCAATCGTCTCAGCCCCAAGAGTGTCCAGCCTTATGTCTTCTGCCGCTGGGGCTGTAGATGTGGTCAATCCTGGTTGCATGCCAGTCCCTGAACGCATTTTGGAAGAATTTCTCTCTGTTTTGCCCTGCTTGTTTCTTCTTTATGTTGGAAATGTATCCTCAGAATGGGTCTGAGCTGATTTTCCCTGCTGGTTTTAGGCCGCTTTACACACACTTGATGCACTTACACAGAGATATCAAGACTTAGCTTTTAAGATGCTTACTAGTCGGATAGATACTTGTGCGATGAACAGGGTCTGGTGAGTCCAGTTGATTGAGCAAGGAGTAGGTCGTGTCCATTCCATATTCGGTTTTCGGAAGGGTATCTGTGCTCATTTCAAACTCGAGTTTTATGCGTCACCCCACCTCACCTTTCCCCTGAAGCAGGCATAAGTGTGTTTTCTAAAAGCGTGACTCTGTTCTGTTTGGGGATTCCGTGCATGGGGAGCGATTTTTACATTCCCTCGATAAGTGATATCATAAGTTTCTTTTTTTGTGGGACTTATTTCACTGAGGATGATCGTACCTAAATCCACTCAGGATGCTGCTACCAGCCTCATGACGTGGATTTCATGGCTGAGTGACACTCCATTGGACCTACGTAGCACCACTTGTCCACTTGTCCACTTGTCTTTGTCCACTTGTCCACTCGTCTTTGTCCACTTGGCTCTTTCCTGGGATATGAAACGTGTACCGGAGTGGAGGTTCTTGTCAAGACAGCAGCCCTCAACTTTGGGGTCCCTGTGTCTGGTTGATTTTTTGATTTTCCCAAGGTCAACGCCCATGTGTGGAAGTGCCCTATGCTCTGTGGTTCTGTGTTTTACATGGTTTGGGAAAGAGGATACACTTGTGAAGATTGGCTGTTGGCCATTGACATCCCGCCCATCAGCTTAACAAGGCTCCCTTGACTCCGTGGCCTGTCCTGCCTTTCTGGTTTTTAGACTTTTTTCGCCTGGCCCTTTTGCCCCGGGGGGGGCGAGAGATTTCTTTGTAGTGCTGATTTGCTCTCCCAGGTTGCTTGGTTGGCCAAAAAGGGCGTATGCGTTTTTTCCTGAATATATTCAGGAAAAAACGCATACGCCCTTTTTGGCCAACCGCATCATTGTCCACGTTCTGGCGCTTTTCATGTGCTATCGGGGCCATTCCGATGTACCCGTTGACATCCGTTTCCTGCAGTTCTGCCTTGCGTTCAGCGCCTCTTCGTAGCCTGACCTCAATATATTTTGGGGCGATAGTTATCGTTTAGAACTCTGCAGGTTTGGGAAGTGCAGTGCCCCTGAGCTCCATTTCCCAAGTCGCTTTTTTGTGAGTGGGACGCAACACGGCTGGATGGCTTCACGCCCTATTGTCGATCCGGGGTGGCAGGCTGAACCGCTGGTGAATTCTTCTTCGTGATGGGAAATGAGAGTGACATGTGCCCGACCAAACACCTCCAGCGAGTCTCTCATTGGTTCCCCCTCTTGCAGTTCATCCTGCGGACAAATTGCAGACGGTACGAAAGAGGCATGGAAAGGCGCCGAGTCTCCAAGTGGGGAGATTGTTAGTAAGGGGGCCTGAATGGAGAACACGAGCACCAGGAGATGAAAACTGAGGTGAGTTTCAGAAAGCTTTCCCGATCCCACGGTGTAGCATCCGCTGGGTTTCCAATGAGTGCTTTCGCTGTCGGAAGATTGCGTTGAACCTGGAGAGTTGGGACCCATGGAATGGGGAGCACGCAGGATTCCTTTCAAGGGTCTGCATTTGCTTTCCCAACCTCACCAATCGTCTCAGCCCCAAGAGTGTCCAGCCTTATGTCTTCTGCCGCTGGGGCTGTAGATGTGGTCAATCCTGGTTGCATGCCAGTCCCTGAACGCATTTTGGAAGAAGTTCTCTCTGTTTTGCCCTGCTTGTTTCTTCTTTATGTTGGAAATGTATCCTCAGAATGGGTCTGAGCTGATTTTCCCTGCTGGTTTTAGGCCGCTTTACACACACTTGATGCACTTACACAGAGATATCAAGACTTAGCTTTTAAGATGCTTACTAGTCGGATAGATACTTGTGCGATGAACAGGGTCTGGTGAGTCCAGTTGATTGAGCAAGGAGTAGGTCGTGTCCATTCCATATTCGGTTTTCGGAAGGGTATCTGTGCTCATTTCAAACTCGAGTTTTATGCGTCACCCCACCTCACCTTTCCCCTGAAGCAGGCATAAGTGTGTTTTCTAAAAGCGTGACTCTGTTCTGTTTGGGGATTCCGTGCATGGGGAGCGATTTTTACATTCCCTCGATAAGTGATATCATAAGTTTCTTTTTTTGTGGGACTTATTTCACTGAGGATGATCGTACCTAAATCCACTCAGGATGCTGCTACCAGCCTCATGACGTGGATTTCATGGCTGAGTGACACTCCATTGGACCTACGTAGCACCACTTGTCCACTTGTCCACTTGTCTTTGTCCACTTGTCCACTCGTCTTTGTCCACTTGGCTCTTTCCTGGGATATGAAACGTGTACCGGAGTGGAGGTTCTTGTCAAGACAGCAGCCCTCAACTTTGGGGTCCCTGTGTCTGGTTGATTTTTTGATTTTCCCAAGGTCAACGCCCATGTGTGGAAGTGCCCTATGCTCTGTGGTTCTGTGTTTTACATGGTTTGGGAAAGAGGATACACTTGTGAAGATTGGCTGTTGGCCATTGACATCCCGCCCATCAGCTTAACAAGGCTCCCTTGACTCCGTGGCCTGTCCTGCCTTTCTGGTTTTTAGACTTTTTTCGCCTGGCCCTTTTGCCCCGGGGGGGGCGAGAGATTTCTTTGTAGTGCTGATTTGCTCTCCCAGGTTGCTTGGTTGGCCAAAAAGGGCGTATGCGTTTTTTCCTGAATATATTCAGGAAAAAACGCATACGCCCTTTTTGGCCAACCGCATCATTGTCCACGTTCTGGCGCTTTTCATGTGCTATCGGGGCCATTCCGATGTACCCGTTGACATCCGTTTCCTGCAGTTCTGCCTTGCGTTCAGCGCCTCTTCGTAGCCTGACCTCAATATATTTTGGGGCGATAGTTATCGTTTAGAACTCTGCAGGTTTGGGAAGTGCAGTGCCCCTGAGCTCCATTTCCCAAGTCGCTTTTTTGTGAGTGGGACGCAACACGGCTGGATGGCTTCACGCCCTATTGTCGATCCGGGGTGGCAGGCTGAACCGCTGGTGAATTCTTCTTCGTGATGGGAAATGAGAGTGACATGTGCCCGACCAAACACCTCCAGCGAGTCTCTCATTGGTTCCCCCTCTTGCAGTTCATCCTGCGGACAAATTGCAGACGGTACGAAAGAGGCATGGAAAGGCGCCGAGTCTCCAAGTGGGGAGATTGTTAGTAAGGGGGCCTGAATGGAGAACACGAGCACCAGGAGATGAAAACTGAGGTGAGTTTCAGAAAGCTTTCCCGATCCCACGGTGTAGCATCCGCTGGGTTTCCAATGAGTGCTTTCGCTGTCGGAAGATTGCGTTGAACCTGGAGAGTTGGGACCCATGGAATGGGGAGCACGCAGGATTCCTTTCAAGGGTCTGCATTTGCTTTCCCAACCTCACCAATCGTCTCAGCCCCAAGAGTGTCCAGCCTTATGTCTTCTGCCGCTGGGGCTGTAGATGTGGTCAATCCTGGTTGCATGCCAGTCCCTGAACGCATTTTGGAAGAAGTTCTCTCTGTTTTGCCCTGCTTGTTTCTTCTTTATGTTGGAAATGTATCCTCAGAATGGGTCTGAGCTGATTTTCCCTGCTGGTTTTAGGCCGCTTTACACACACTTGATGCACTTACACAGAGATATCAAGACTTAGCTTTTAAGATGCTTACTAGTCGGATAGATACTTGTGCGATGAACAGGGTCTGGTGAGTCCAGTTGATTGAGCAAGGAGTAGGTCGTGTCCATTCCATATTCGGTTTTCGGAAGGGTATGTGTGCTCATTTCAAACTCGAGTTTTATGCGTCACCCCACCTCACCTTTCCCCTGAAGCAGGCATAAGTGTGTTTTCTAAAAGCGTGACTCTGTTCTGTTTGGGGATTCCGTGCATGGGGAGCGATTTTTACATTCCCTCGATAAGTGATATCATAAGTTTCTTTTTTTGTGGGACTTATTTCACTGAGGATGATCGTACCTAAATCCACTCAGGATGCTGCTACCAGCCTCATGACGTGGATTTCATGGCTGAGTGACACTCCATTGGACCTACGTAGCACCACTTGTCCACTTGTCCACTTGCCTTTGTCCACTTGTCCACTCGTCTTTGTTCACTTGGCTCTTTCCTGGGATATGAAACGTGTACCGGAGTGGAGGTTCTTGTCAAGACAGCAGCCCTCAACTTTGGGGTCCCTGTGTCTGGTTGATTTTTTGATTTTCCCAAGGTCAACGCCCATGTGTGGAAGTGCCCTATGCTCTGTGGTTCTGTGTTTTCCATGGTTTGGGAAAGAGGATACACTTGTGAAGATTGGCTGTTGGCCATTGACATCCCGCCCATCAGCTTAACAAGGCTCCCTTGACTCCGTGGCCTGTCCTACCTTTCTGGTTTTTAGACTTTTTTCGCCTGGCCCTTTTGCCCCGGGGGGGGGGCGAGCGATTTCTTTGTAGTGCTGATTTGCTCTCCCAGGTTGCTTGGTTGGCCAAAAAGGGCGTATGCGTTTTTTCCTGAATATATTCAGGAAAAAACGCATACGCCCTTTTTGGCCAACCGCATCATTGTCCACGTTCTGGCGCTTTTCATGTGCTATCGGGGCCATTCCGATGTAGCCGTTGACATCCGTTTCCTGCAGTTCTGCCTTGCGTTCAGCGCCTCTTCGTAGCCTGACCTCAATATATTTTGGGGCGATAGTTATCGTTTAGAACTCTGCAGGTTTGGGAAGTGCAGTGCCCCTGAGCTCCATTTCCCAAGTCGCTTTTTTGTGAGTGGGACGCAACACGGCTGGATGGCTTCACGCCCTATTGTCGATCCGGGGTGGCAGGCTGAACCGCTGGTGAATTCTTCTTCGTGATGGGAAATGAGAGTGACATGTGCCCGACCAAACACCTCCAGCGAGTCTCTCATTGGTTCCCCCTCTTGCAGTTCATCCTGCGGACAAATTGCAGACGGTACGAAAGAGGCATGGAAAGGCGCCGAGTCTCCAAGTGGGGAGATTGTTAGTAAGGGGGCCTGAATGGAGAACACGAGCACCAGGAGATGAAAACTGAGGTGAGTTTCAGAAAGCTTTCCCGATCCCACGGTGTAGCATCCGCTGGGTTTCCAATGAGTGCTTTCGCTGTCGGAAGATTGCGTTGAACCTGGAGAGTTGGGACCCATGGAATGGGGAGCACGCAGGATTCCTTTCAAGGGTCTGCATTTGCTTTCCCAACCTCACCAATCGTCTCAGCCCCAAGAGTGTCCAGCCTTATGTCTTCTGCCGCTGGGGCTGTAGATGTGGTCAATCCTGGTTGCATGCCAGTCCCTGAACGCATTTTGGAAGAAGTTCTCTCTGTTTTGCCCTGCTTGTTTCTTCTTTATGTTGGAAATGTATCCTCAGAATGGGTCTGAGCTGATTTTCCCTGCTGGTTTTAGGCCGCTTTACACACACTTGATGCACTTACACAGAGATATCAAGACTTAGCTTTTAAGATGCTTACTAGTCAGATAGATACTTGTGCGATGAACAGGGTCTGGTGAGTCCAGTTGATTGAGCAAGGAGTAGGTCGTGTCCATTCCATATTCGGTTTTCGGAAGGGTATGTGTGCTCATTTCAAACTCGAGTTTTATGCGTCACCCCACCTCACCTTTCCCCTGAAGCAGGCATAAGTGTGTTTTCTAAAAGCGTGACTCTGTTCTGTTTGGGGATTCCGTGCATGGGGAGCGATTTTTACATTCCCTCGATAAGTGATATCATAAGTTTCTTTTTTTGTGGGACTTATTTCACTGAGGATGATCGTACCTAAATCCACTCAGGATGCTGCTACCAGCCTCATGACGTGGATTTCATGGCTGAGTGACACTCCATTGGACCTACGTAGCACCACTTGTCCACTTGTCCACTTGTCTTTGTCCACTTGTCCACTCGTCTTTGTCCACTTGGCTCTTTCCTGGGATATGAAACGTGTACCGGAATGGAGGTTCTTGTCAAGACAGCAGCCCTCAACTTTGGGGTCCCTGTGTCTGGTTGATTTTTTGATTTTCCCAAGGTCAACGCCCATGTGTGGAAGTGCCCTATGCTCTGTGGTTCTGTGTTTTCCATGGTTTGGGAAAGAGGATACACTTGTGAAGATTGGCTGTTGGCCATTGACATCCCGCCCATCAGCTTAACAAGGCTCCCTTGACTCCGTGGCCTGTCCTGCCTTTCTGGTTTTTAGACTTTTTTCGCCTGGCCCTTTTGCCCCGGGGGGGGCGAGAGATTTCTTTGTAGTGCTGATTTGCTCTCCCAGGTTGCTTGGTTGGCCAAAAAGGGCGTATGCGTTTTTTCCTGAATATATTCAGGAAAAAACGCATACGCCCTTTTTGGCCAACCGCATCATTGTCCACGTTCTGGCGCTTTTCATGTGCTATCGGGGCCATTCCGATGTAGCCGTTGACATCCGTTTCCTGCAGTTCTGCCTTGCGTTCAGCGCCTCTTCGTAGCCTGACCTCAATATATTTTGGGGCGATAGTTATCGTTTAGAACTCTGCAGGTTTGGGAAGTGCAGTGCCCCTGAGCTCCATTTCCCAAGTCGCTTTTTTGTGAGTGGGACGCAACACGGCTGGATGGCTTCACGCCCTATTGTCGATCCGGGGTGGCAGGCTGAACCGCTGGTGAATTCTTCTTCGTGATGGGAAATGAGAGTGACATGTGCCCGACCAAACACCTCCAGCGAGTCTCTCATTGGTTCCCCCTCTTGCAGTTCATCCTGCGGACAAATTGCAGACGGTACGAAAGAGGCATGGAAAGGCGCCGAGTCTCCAAGTGGGGAGATTGTTAGTAAGGGGGCCTGAATGGAGAACACGAGCACCAGGAGATGAAAACTGAGGTGAGTTTCAGAAAGCTTTCCCGATCCCACGGTGTAGCATCCGCTGGGTTTCCAATGAGTGCTTTCGCTGTCGGAAGATTGCGTTGAACCTGGAGAGTTGGGACCCATGGAATGGGGAGCACGCAGGATTCCTTTCAAGGGTCTGCATTTGCTTTCCCAACCTCACCAATCGTCTCAGCCCCAAGAGTGTCCAGCCTTATGTCTTCTGCCGCTGGGGCTGTAGATGTGGTCAATCCTGGTTGCATGCCAGTCCCTGAACGCATTTTGGAAGAAGTTCTCTCTGTTTTGCCCTGCTTGTTTCTTCTTTATGTTGGAAATGTATCCTCAGAATGGGTCTGAGCTGATTTTCCCTGCTGGTTTTAGGCCGCTTTACACACACTTGATGCACTTACACAGAGATATCAAGACTTAGCTTTTAAGATGCTTACTAGTCGGATAGATACTTGTGCGATGAACAGGGTCTGGTGAGTCCAGTTGATTGAGCAAGGAGTAGGTCGTGTCCATTCCATATTCGGTTTTCGGAAGGGTATGTGTGCTCATTTGAAACTCGAGTTTTATGCGTCACCCCACCTCACCTTTCCCCTGAAGCAGGCATAAGTGTGTTTTCTAAAAGCGTGACTCTGTTCTGTTTGGGGATTCCGTGCATGGGGAGCGATTTTTACATTCCCTCGATAAGTGATATCATAAGTTTCTTTTTTTGTGGGACTTATTTCACTGAGGATGATCGTACCTAAATCCACTCAGGATGCTGCTACCAGCCTCATGACGTGGATTTCATGGCTGAGTGACACTCCATTGGACCTACGTAGCACCACTTGTCCACTTGTCCACTTGTCTTTGTCCACTTGTCCACTCGTCTTTGTCCACTTGGCTCTTTCCTGGGATATGAAACGTGTACCGGAATGGAGGTTCTTGTCAAGACAGCAGCCCTCAACTTTGGGGTCCCTGTGTCTGGTTGATTTTTTGATTTTCCCAAGGTCAACGCCCATGTGTGGAAGTGCCCTATGCTCTGTGGTTCTGTGTTTTCCATGGTTTGGGAAAGAGGATACACTTGTGAAGATTGGCTGTTGGCCATTGACATCCCGCCCATCAGCTTAACAAGGCTCCCTTGACTCCGTGGCCTGTCCTGCCTTTCTGGTTTTTAGACTTTTTTCGCCTGGCCCTTTTGCCCCGGGGGTGGCGAGAGATTTCTTTGTAGTGCTGATTTGCTCTCCCAGGTTGCTTGGTTGGCCAAAAAGGGCGTATGCGTTTTTTCCTGAATATATTCAGGAAAAAACGCATACGCCCTTTTTGGCCAACCGCATCATTGTCCACGTTCTGGCGCTTTTCATGTGCTATCGGGGCCATTCCGATGTAGCCGTTGACATCCGTTTCCTGCAGTTCTGCCTTGCGTTCAGCGCCTGTTCGTATTCTGACCTCAATATATTTTGGGGCGATAGTTATCGTTTAGAACTCTGCAGGTTTGGGAAGTGCAGTGCCCCTGAGCTCCATTTCCCAAGTCGCTTTTTTGTGAGTGGGACGCAACACGGCTGGATGGCTTCACGCCCTATTGTCGATCCGGGGTGGCAGGCTGAACCGCTGGTGAATTCTTCTTCGTGATGGGAAATGAGAGTGACATGTGCCCGACCAAACACCTCCAGCGAGTCTCTCATTGGTTCCCCCTCTTGCAGTTCATCCTGCGGACAAATTGCAGACGGTACGAAAGAGGCATGGAAAGGCGCCGAGTCTCCAAGTGGGGAGATTGTTAGTAAGGGGGCCTGAATGGAGAACACGAGCACCAGGAGATGAAAACTGAGGTGAGTTTCAGAAAGCTTTCCCGATCCCACGGTGTAGCATCCGCTGGGTTTCCAATGAGTGCTTTCGCTGTCGGAAGATTGCGTTGAACCTGGAGAGTTGGGACCCATGGAATGGGGAGCACGCAGGATTCCTTTCAAGGGTCTGCATTTGCTTTCCCAACCTCACCAATCGTCTCAGCCCCAAGAGTGTCCAGCCTTATGTCTTCTGCCGCTGGGGCTGTAGATGTGGTCAATCCTGGTTGCATGCCAGTCCCTGAACGCATTTTGGAAGAAGTTCTCTCTGTTTTGCCCTGCTTGTTTCTTCTTTATGTTGGAAATGTATCCTCAGAATGGGTCTGAGCTGTTTTTCCCTGCTGGTTTTAGGCCGCTTTACACACACTTGATGCACTTACACAGAGATATCAAGACTTAGCTTTTAAGATGCTTACTAGTCGGATAGATACTTGTGCGATGAACAGGGTCTGGTGAGTCCAGTTGATTGAGCAAGGAGTAGGTCGTGTCCATTCCATATTCGGTTTTCGGAAGGGTATGTGTGCTCATTTCAAACTCGAGTTTTATGCGTCACCCCACCTCACCTTTCCCCTGAAGCAGGCATAAGTGTGTTTTCTAAAAGCGTGACTCTGTTCTGTTTGGGGATTCCGTGCATGGGGAGCGATTTTTACATTCCCTCGATAAGTGATATCATAAGTTTCTTTTTTTGTGGGACTTATTTCACTGAGGATGATCGTACCTAAATCCACTCAGGATGCTGCTACCAGCCTCATGACGTGGATTTCATGGCTGAGTGACACTCCATTGGACCTACGTAGCACCACTTGTCCACTTGTCCACTTGTCTTTGTCCACTTGTCCACTCGTCTTTGTCCACTTGGCTCTTTCCTGGGATATGAAACGTGTACCGGAGTGGAGGTTCTTGTCAAGACAGCAGCCCTCAACTTTGGGGACCCTGTGTCTGGTTGATTTTTTGATTTTCCCAAGGTCAATGCCCATGTGTGGAAGTGCCCTATGCTCTGTGGTTCTGTGTTTTCCATGGTTTGGGAAAGAGGATACACTTGTGAAGATTGGCTGTTGGCCATTGACATCCCGCCCATCAGCTTAACAAGGCTCCCTTGACTCCGTGGCCTGTCCTGCCTTTCTGGTTTTTAGACTTTTTTCGCCTGGCCCTTTTGCCCCGGGGGGGGGCGAGAGATTTCTTTGTAGTGCTGATTTGCTCTCCCAGGTTGCTTGGTTGGCCAAAAAGGGCGTATGCGTTTTTTCCTGAATATATTCAGGAAAAAACGCATACGCCCTTTTTGGCCAACCGCATCATTGTCCACGTTCTGGCGCTTTTCATGTGCTATCGGGGCCATTCCGATGTAGCCGTTGACATCCGTTTCCTGCAGTTCTGCCTTGCGTTCAGCGCCTGTTCGTAGCCTGACCTCAATATATTTTGGGGCGATAGTTATCGTTTAGAACTCTGCAGGTTTGGGAAGTGCAGTGCCCCTGAGCTCCATTTCCCAAGTCGCTTTTTTGTGAGTGGGACGCAACACGGCTGGATGGCTTCACGCCCTATTGTCGATCCGGGGTGGCAGGCTGAACCGCTGGTGAATTCTTCTTCGTGATGGGAAATGAGAGTGACATGTGCCCGACCAAACACCTCCAGCGAGTCTCTCATTGGTTCCCCCTCTTGCAGTTCATCCTGCGGACAAATTGCAGACGGTACGAAAGAGGCATGGAAAGGCGCCGAGTCTCCAAGTGGGGAGATTGTTAGTAAGGGGGCCTGAATGGAGAACACGAGCACCAGGAGATGAAAACTGAGGTGAGTTTCAGAAAGCTTTCCCGATCCCACGGTGTAGCATCCGCTGGGTTTCCAATGAGTGCTTTCGCTGTCGGAAGATTGCGTTGAACCTGGAGAGTTGGGACCCATGGAATGGGGAGCACGCAGGATTCCTTTCAAGGGTCTGCATTTGCTTTCCCAACCTCACCAATCGTCTCAGCCCCAAGAGTGTCCAGCCTTATGTCTTCTGCCGCTGGGGCTGTAGATGTGGTCAATCCTGGTTGCATGCCAGTCCCTGAACGCATTTTGGAAGAAGTTCTCTCTGTTTTGCCCTGCTTGTTTCTTCTTTATGTTGGAAATGTATCCTCAGAATGGGTCTGAGCTGATTTTCCCTGCTGGTTTTAGGCCGCTTTACACACACTTGATGCACTTACACAGAGATATCAAGACTTAGCTTTTAAGATGCTTACTAGTCGGATAGATACTTGTGCGACGAACAGGGTCTGGTGAGTCCAGTTGATTGAGCAAGGAGTAGGTCGTGTCCATTCCATATTCGGTTTTCGGAAGGGTATGTGTGCTCATTTCAAACTCGAGTTTTATGCGTCACCCCACCTCACCTTTCCCCTGAAGCAGGCATAAGTGTGTTTTCTAAAAGCGTGACTCTGTTCTGTTTGGGGATTCAGTGCATGGGGAGCGATTTTTACATTCCCTCGATAAGTGATATCATAAGTTTCTTTTTTTGTGGGACTTATTTCACTGAGGATGATCGTACCTAAATCCACTCAGGATGCTGCTACCAGCCTCATGACGTGGATTTCATGGCTGAGTGACACTCCATTGGACCTACGTAGCACCACTTATCCACTTGTCCACTTGTCTTTGTCCACTTGTCCACTCGTCTTTGTCCACTTGGCTCTTTCCTGGGATATGAAACGTGTACCGGAGTGGAGGTTCTTGTCAAGACAGCAGCCCTCAACTTTGGGGTCCCTGTGTCTGGTTGATTTTTTGATTTTCCCAAGGTCAACGCCCATGTGTGGAAGTGCCCTATGCTCTGTGGTTCTGTGTTTTACATGGTTTGCGAAAGAGGATACACTTGTGAAGATTGGCTGTTGGCCATTGACATCCCGCCCATCAGCTTAACAAGGCTCCCTTGACTCCGTGGCCTGTCCTGCCTTTCTGGTTTTTAGACTTTTTTCGCCTGGCCCTTTTGCCCCGGGGGGGGGGCGAGAGATTTCTTTGTAGTGCTGATTTGCTCTCCCAGGTTGCTTGGTTGGCCAAAAAGGGCGTATGCGTTTTTTCCTGAATATATTCAGGAAAAAACGCATACGCCCTTTTTGGCCAACCGCATCATTGTCCACGTTCTGGCGCTTTTCATGTGCTATCGGGGCCATTCCGATGTAGCCGTTGACATCCGTTTCCTGCAGTTCTGCCTTGCGTTCAGCGCCTCTTCGTAGCCTGACCTCAATATATTTTGGGGCGATAGTTATCGTTTAGAACTCTGCAGGTTTGGGAAGTGCAGTGCCCCTGAGCTCCATTTCCCAAGTCGCTTTTTTGTGAGTGGGACGCAACACGGCTGGATGGCTTCACGCCCTATTGTCGATCCGGGGTGGCAGGCTGAACCGCTGGTGAATTCTTCTTCGTGATGGGAAATGAGAGTGACATGTGCCCGACCAAACACCTCCAGCGAGTCTCTCATTGGTTCCCCCTCTTGCAGTTCATCCTGCGGACAAATTGCAGACGGTACGAAAGAGGCATGGAAAGGCGCCGAGTCTCCAAGTGGGGAGATTGTTAGTAAGGGGGCCTGAATGGAGAACACGAGCACCAGGAGATGAAAACTGAGGTGAGTTTCAGAAAGCTTTCCCGATCCCACGGTGTAGCATCCGCTGGGTTTCCAATGAGTGCTTTCGCTGTCGGAAGATTGCGTTGAACCTGGAGAGTTGGGACCCATGGAATGGGGAGCACGCAGGATTCCTTTCAAGGGTCTGCATTTGCTTTCCCAACCTCACCAATCGTCTCAGCCCCAAGAGTGTCCAGCCTTATGTCTTCTGCCGCTGGGGCTGTAGATGTGGTCAATCCTGGTTGCATGCCAGTCCCTGAACGCATTTTGGAAGAAGTTCTCTCTGTTTTGCCCTGCTTGTTTCTTCTTTATGTTGGAAATGTATCCTCAGAATGGGTCTGAGCTGATTTTCCCTGCTGGTTTTAGGCCGCTTTACACACACTTGATGCACTTACACAGAGATATCAAGACTTAGCTTTTAAGATGCTTACTAGTCGGATAGATACTTGTGCGATGAACAGGGTCTGGTGAGTCCAGTTGATTGAGCAAGGAGTAGGTCGTGTCCATTCCATATTCGGTTTTCGGAAGGGTATGTGTGCTCATTTGAAACTCGAGTTTTATGCGTCACCCCACCTCACCTTTCCCCTGAAGCAGGCATAAGTGTGTTTTCTAAAAGCGTGACTCTGTTCTGTTTGGGGATTCCGTGCATGGGGAGCGATTTTTACATTCCCTCGATAAGTGATATCATAAGTTTCTTTTTTTGTGGGACTTATTTCACTGAGGATGATCGTACCTAAATCCACTCAGGATGCTGCTACCAGCCTCATGACGTGGATTTCATGGCTGAGTGACACTCCATTGGACCTACGTAGCACCACTTGTCCACTTGTCCACTTGTCTTTGTCCACTTGTCCACTCGTCTTTGTCCACTTGGCTCTTTCCTGGGATATGAAACGTGTACCGGAGTGGAGGTTCTTGTCAAGACAGCAGCCCTCAACTTTGGGGTCCCTGTGTCTGGTTGATTTTTTGATTTTCCCAAGGTCAACGCCCATGTGTGGAAGTGCCCTATGCTCTGTGGTTCTGTGTTTTCCATGGTTTGGGAAAGAGGATACACTTGTGAAGATTGGCTGTTGGCCATTGACATCCCGCCCATCAGCTTAACAAGGCTCCCTTGACTCCGTGGCCTGTCCTGCCTTTCTGGTTTTTAGACTTTTTTCGCCTGGCCCTTTTGCCCCGGGGGGGGCGAGAGATTTCTTTGTAGTGCTGATTTGCTCTCCCAGGTTGCTTGGTTGGCCAAAAAGGGCGTATGCGTTTTTTCCTGAATATATTCAGGAAAAAACGCATACGCCCTTTTTGGCCAACCGCATCATTGTCCACGTTCTGGCGCTTTTCATGTGCTATCGGGGCCATTCCGATGTAGCCGTTGACATCCGTTTCCTGCAGTTCTGCCTTGCGTTCAGCGCCTGTTCGTAGCCTGACCTCAATATATTTTGGGGCGATAGTTATCGTTTAGAACTCTGCAGGTTTGGGAAGTGCAGTGCCCCTGAGCTCCATTTCCCAAGTCGCTTTTTTGTGAGTGGGACGCAACACTGCTGGATGGCTTCACGCCCTATTGTCGATCCGGGGTGGCAGGCTGAACCGCTGGTGAATTCTTCTTCGTGATGGGAAATGAGAGTGACATGTGCCCGACCAAACACCTCCAGCGAGTCTCTCATTGGTTCCCCCTCTTGCAGTTCATCCTGCGGACAAATTGCAGACGGTACGAAAGAGGCATGGAAAGGCGCCGAGTCTCCAAGTGGGGAGATTGTTAGTAAGGGGGCCTGAATGGAGAACACGAGCACCAGGAGATGAAAACTGAGGTGAGTTTCAGAAAGCTTTCCCGATCCCACGGTGTAGCATCCGCTGGGTTTCCAATGAGTGCTTTCGCTGTCGGAAGATTGCGTTGAACCTGGAGAGTTGGGACCCATGGAATGGGGAGCACGCAGGATTCCTTTCAAGGGTCTGCATTTGCTTTCCCAACCTCACCAATCGTCTCAGCCCCAAGAGTGTCCAGCCTTATGTCTTCTGCCGCTGGGGCTGTAGATGTGGTCAATCCTGGTTGCATGCCAGTCCCTGAACGCATTTTGGAAGAAGTTCTCTCTGTTTTGCCCTGCTTGTTTCTTCTTTATGTTGGAAATGTATCCTCAGAATGGGTCTGAGCTGATTTTCCCTGCTGGTTTTAGGCCGCTTTACACACACTTGATGCACTTACACAGAGATATCAAGACTTAGCTTTTAAGATGCTTACTAGTCAGATAGATACTTGTGCGATGAACAGGGTCTGGTGAGTCCAGTTGATTGAGCAAGGAGTAGGTCGTGTCCATTCCATATTCGGTTTTCGGAAGGGTATGTGTGCTCATTTCAAACTCGAGTTTTATGCGTCACCCCACCTCACCTTTCCCCTGAAGCAGGCATAAGTGTGTTTTCTAAAAGCGTGACTCTGTTCTGTTTGGGGATTCCGTGCATGGGGAGCGATTTTTACATTCCCTCGATAAGTGATATCATAAGTTTCTTTTTTTGTGGGACTTATTTCACTGAGGATGATCGTACCTAAATCCACTCAGGATGCTGCTACCAGCCTCATGACGTGGATTTCGTGGCTGAGTGACACTCCATTGGACCTACGTAGCACCACTTGTCCACTTGTCCACTTGTCTTTGTCCACTTGTCCACTCGTCTTTGTCCACTTGGCTCTTTCCTGGGATATGAAACGTGTACCGGAGTGGAGGTTCTTGTCAAGACAGCAGCCCTCAACTTTGGGGTCCCTGTGTCTGGTTGATTTTTTGATTTTCCCAAGGTCAACGCCCATGTGTGGAAGTGCCCTATGCTCTGTGGTTCTGTGTTTTCCATGGTTTGGGAAAGAGGATACACTTGTGAAGATTGGCTGTTGGCCATTGACATCCCGCCCATCAGCTTAACAAGGCTCCCTTGACTCCGTGGCCTGTCCTGCCTTTCTGGTTTTTAGACTTTTTTCGCCTGGCCCTTTTGCCCCGGGGGGGGCGAGAGATTTCTTTGTAGTGCTGATTTGCTCTCCCAGGTTGCTTGGTTGGCCAAAAAGGGCGTATGCGTTTTTTCCTGAATATATTCAGGAAAAAACGCATACGCCCTTTTTGGCCAACCGCATCATTGTCCACGTTCTGGCGCTTTTCATGTGCTATCGGGGCCATTCCGATGTAGCCGTTGACATCCGTTTCCTGCAGTTCTGCCTTGCGTTCAGCGCCTCTTCGTAGCCTGACCTCAATATATTTTGGGGCGATAGTTATCGTTTAGAACTCTGCAGGTTTGGGAAGTGCAGTGCCCCTGAGCTCCATTTCCCAAGTCGCTTTTTTGTGAGTGGGACGCAACACGGCTGGATGGCTTCACGCCCTATTGTCGATCCGGGGTGGCAGGCTGAACCGCTGGTGAATTCTTCTTCGTGATGGGAAATGAGAGTGACATGTGCCCGACCAAACACCTCCAGCGAGTCTCTCATTGGTTCCCCCTCTTGCAGTTCATCCTGCGGACAAATTGCAGACGGTACGAAAGAGGCATGGAAAGGCGCCGAGTCTCCAAGTGGGGAGATTGTTAGTAAGGGGGCCTGAATGGAGAACACGAGCACCAGGAGATGAAAACTGAGGTGAGTTTCAGAAAGCTTTCCCGATCCCACGGTGTAGCATCCGCTGGGTTTCCAATGAGTGCTTTCGCTGTCGGAAGATTGCGTTGAACCTGGAGAGTTGGGACCCATGGAATGGGGAGCACGCAGGATTCCTTTCAAGGGTCTGCATTTGCTTTCCCAACCTCACCAATCGTCTCAGCCCCAAGAGTGTCCAGCCTTATGTCTTCTGCCGCTGGGGCTGTAGATGTGGTCAATCCTGGTTGCATGCCAGTCCCTGAACGCATTTTGGAAGAAGTTCTCTCTGTTTTGCCCTGCTTGTTTCTTCTTTATGTTGGAAATGTATCCTCAGAATGGGTCTGAGCTGATTTTCCCTGCTGGTTTTAGGCCGCTTTACACACACTTGATGCACTTACACAGAGATATCAAGACTTAGCTTTTAAGATGCTTACTAGTCG